>NW_028327771.1:313481-626963 GCF_031878675.1 Megascapheus bottae | reverse complement strand
GATAGGGTGGGATAAAAAAAAATAAAAAGCAATGGGAAAAAAAGGTAAAAGAATCCTACATACAACATCCTAAGTCTAAACTCAGCCAGTCTTTGTCAGGCAAGACAGAAGCCATCATTCTTTAAGCAAAAACAATACTCCTAGCTGAATCCAGGCAATCCAGTCAGCTGGGGCTGCTATTAAATTATAATAGGCAAAGGAGAACTGAGTAAGGAATACTATTCTACTCTCATAGAAAGAGAGTAGAGATATTTCTTTGCATCTTCTCTTAGTTTGGCACATATGTACTTGCTGTAGAAATGCAAACTCTGGATGACTTGACTGGCCTAATGAACTATTTTTAATCCTCTGTCGGAAAGAATGGATCATCTTTTCAGCTGCAGTTGTTTCAGTCTGCTGTGCAGAGTCTATTTTAGCTCTCTAGTCTTTAATAAACTGGTTTGATGGTCACTGTGAAGCTCACAGGCATTAATCAGCCAACAGTCCCTCGGTTGCTGCTGATAGCATCAAACCTAACTTAATGCCTAGAAGATAAAAGACAAAGGATCACTGAATGGGAAATAAGCAGTTTTGGAGCTATAAAGCTGGCAGTGTGGGCAATACACACACTTGTCGGTGTGGAAGTTTCTTGAGAGATGGTGGCACAGCATTGAGTTCTCATTTATCACTGCATGTGTCCAGTGTGTCCAAATATTAATATGGGAAGGTGGCATGCAATCTGTTGTGTTTGCAATAGAGAAGCAGAGAAATACTACTTCAAGGATGGCAACAAATGCTGAGAATGAACAAAATGCTCTTATCAAAATCCTTCTACTCTATCTCGATATTATGGAGAAAATAGCTTTGAACTTCTCTTAAAGCCAAAGGTTTCCTGTCAGTACAAAGGAAGCCACACATTCATATGAATCTTCCTTGTGTTTCTGAGCTGAAGATGAACGTTCTATGGAAGTACTGCCTAAGAAAATAGGTAGCTAGGAAAGTACGGGGGGCGGGGAAACATAGGTGAAGAAAGTGCTCAATCTGTCGCCTCTAAACTCTCAGTTGTAAGGACAAGTCCAGCAGACTATCCTGCAGACTGTATGCACCCAACTACAGAGCCTTCCAGGTGTCTACAACTTCTGTTCTGACCCATATTCTACACACAAAAGGGTGAAGGGTTGGATATACCCAGAAGATCAGAATGGAAAGTTGAAGGAGAAGTCCTTTCACCAAAGTTCCCAAATCACAGAAAGGGCAGTAAGGTATTCCCAGCTCTTTCTGAGCAGGTGGAGCCTTGTAGTTCCATCTCAGGCTCACTATTCTATGTTTGCTTTTATTCATACTTGATTTTGCTGCTCACAGCTTTGATGTGGGATGACACTCCTTCAGGTGAGCATGCCTGTTTCAAACCACTAACTGAACTGAGTATAGTTTTGTATGACTGTAATCACAACACTCAGAAGGCTGAGATCGGAAGTTGTCAAGTTCCAGTTTGGCCTGGGCTACATATATAGTAAGACTGCTCAAAAGATCTAAACAAGCAAACAGATGGACAAACAAAAACATAAAATCTACTGCCTGTGTTTCAAATATTCCCTTTTTTTGTTTTTGAGAATAAAGTCCTAAGTGGTGAGAATTGGCTTAATCTCTTCTGAAAGTCCCTTCATACCAAAACATGTGTCCTAACTTCAGTTGCTAACATCTCTCTAGTCATTTGTGTTAATATTTTCCTGGCATCATTATTTTAGCTCTGTGAACATGTCTGACAGTGGGGGGGGATCAGAAAACCTAAGTTAAGTCATTAGTTGAACCTCTAATGCACATTAGGAAAAGGGTGGGAGGGGTACATCAGGGAGTTAATCGTGGAATTGAGGGGAGGGGAAACAAAACATAAAGCAAGGGGGGATACTGACCTTGCAACAAAGTTGAGCTTGTAGGCTCATTTAGTTCTAAATCAGGTGAGGGACATACAGGAGAGAAAAATGAAAACAAACACATATATTATATACAGTTGCTATATATTTGTCATATATAGTTTGTATACCGTCACTTACAAGTATTTCTGGAGGCATGGATAAATAAAGGAAGACAAACACACACAAAAAAAACCCAACATGGCAGGACGAAGTGAAATGAGAGTAACAGGGAAATGATTTACTCTACACAGTTAAGTGAGATGGCTGGGAAGGGAGGGAGCAAGCCACTACTCTGTATGTCTTCCATTGTGGATGGATTCACTATGAGTTTTCCTTGTGCTGGATGGAGTCACTGGTGTGGCATAAAAGGAACATTTCACCCTTTCCAGGGGAGATTTGGCCCCCATATCCTCATCCTCCTTATAGAAATTTGGGAAACGAAGTGTAGAAATGTCTGATTTCATGGTAATCATGATCATTGATGATGATACTCATGACTTAATGATCAGAAGGAAAGAGCAATATCTCTCTGGAATCACTCTGATTCAGGAATATGAGAGCTGAGGTCTCAAGTTCTGTGGTCCCAGAGTCCTATTTGTTTGTGATTAGAAGGACCATCCCACCACTCCTTAGTTTATGTCTTCCAAACGTTTCTGACCATGGAAAATCACTATGCTGAATTCTTCACTTTTCAATGCCTCACGGGAAGAAAATGCAATACATGTACAAGTTGTTGACAAGATGATAATTTAGTTGGCTTTCTAGAATGTTATTGGAGACTAAACTTCACCATGAATGTCTATTAATGTGTAGTCATATAAAGTAAATCCTGTTGTTCAACCTACCCAAGACTCTTTGGTGGCTCTTAATGGAAAATAACATGAAATTCCCCACCCCCCAAAAAAATCCCACTATATTTGGAAAAAGACCTCAAAAATGATGGTGAGATTCAATAATAAGCTTAGGAGGGGCAATACTGTCTAGAACTAGACTTTGTTCTAGCTAAAAGGCTAGGAATATTGGCCTTAAAATTAATGGGGTTTCAATAGTTCCATGGAAGGATCGAAGTACACTTTTGAGCTCCCCATAACAGAGGCCACAAAAAGGAACTGGTTTCTGTTTTCAAACCACATTTGAAAAATGCTTTGAGCTTGCATCTCCTTAGAGACAAACAAGTTACAGCTCTGAGACTTCCTGCACTATAGGACATCCATGCTATCTTTGACCCAGTCTTGCTTATCTCATCTGCAAAGGTACCCAATGTTTTACAATGCACTTGGTAGAGTCTTGGACTCCATAAAACAGGCATGTGCCAAAGCACATGCACAGGGTGAATATTTTCCAACCAAGAAACATGGGGGCATGGAAGGGGAATCAGTTATAATTGCCACGTGTTGTTCTGTTAAAAAGAGGATATTTATGACACACGCTCCGTTGCTTTTCTTGTCATAAAGGCCAGTTATTTCACTCTTAAAATATCTGCTGCCTCACCCCATTCTCATCTTGAGATGACTTAAAGAGAAGAAGCTAGGGAATTAGACAAGTAGTGATAAAGTCGATGGCAAAACCATTTCACGCCTCCAAATCAGAGAAGAGAGCTCAAAGCAGGAGGAAGACTTTACAAAACTATGGCCCCTATTGTCCCTGTAGATTGTATGTGGTTTGAAGCTGAAGGGAAAGTGCTGTGAGTGCCTTGCCTTGCAAGGAAAGCAAGGATGGGCCCATTCTTTGCAAATATGGATCCTCTGTACTTACAGACAGGCACCTGCAAAAAACCCAAAACTGTCTGACAAATGAGAGGAGCACTTGTAACTATTCTTGTGTGTGAAATGCCAGAGAGATCAATCACTCTCATCACAGCTCTGCCCATTTTGAGCTACAGACTCGAGGGTCAAGGGCACCTTCTCCTTCCCAGCTTTCAGATAAAGCTGGGCTTTATTTCATGTGCTGAATAGAAGAAAGCCGGGAGGATGTGATTTGGAAGAAGAGATGGAATGATGGAGTATAAACTATTACCTGGAGTATTTGGCAGGAGAGAAGGAGAGGGCGCATTTATGGCTACAGGATTATCTGGGTGTTCTCTTACAATAACAAGAATTTAGGTTCATTTCTGTTATCTGCTAAATTTCTTGCCTTTCTTTCCCCATTGCATTCTATCGGCTTTCTTACCAGGGGCCTTTGGGGGAAAAGGATCTGAAAAATTCCAAGCTCACTGAACTTGGTATGCTAAGCAGAAATTTGCTCAAAAGGTAACCCGGAATGGGGCCTGTGGGGAGAATTTGCATCCATTAAGGATTAAAGCCACTGCCAGACACAAGGAGTCTTGCCTGGCTGCAGACAGACAGAAGTCTGTCTGGTCACATGCTGTGGTCTAGGGAAAGATTGTTGCTTTCTTCCGACACCAGAGTTGTTGCCATATATGAAAGGAAGACAATATTCCTTGTACGTGCTAGTAGTACATCAATAATGCGTTTAAGGAAGCAATCCATGAATGACTATGTGGCCTCTTTCAAGATGGTAGTGTGGATGGACAAATGTCTTAACCAGCAAGATAACATCCAGTGACACAAATGGGAAACTGGGAAAATGCTTATTTGCTAGATTGTGTTTCTTTATCCCACTGAAATAAAGAATTTTAAGGAGCCTCCAGATTTATAACTCTACTTTTACGACTATAACCCTATTTCTCTTGTATCCCAAAGGCTGGAAGAAGTTTCAGAAAGGGGACAAGTTACACTAAGCCAGAGAACAAAGTACTAAATTGTTAGTGCTTTCCTCTGGACTCTTTGTAATTTCACCCAATTATAATTCCTAAGTCAGTTTAGGAGATATCACCAACGAGGGGGGGAAAAGGTCAATTTTAGCATCCCTAAGTTATCCTTGTCTCTTGTGTCAGATTATTTTTTTATTATGTAATGAAATTAATATTTACTTATCTTTTCAGGTCCTAATGTCTACTTTCATATATTCACAAAATTTCCTTTTGTCTGTGAATGTGTGTGTGTATCTCTCTTTGGCTCCTTTACTCACTTATGATACTTTCTCCTCCTTCCAGCCTCTCCTCTTAGCTCCTCCCTTCTGGCCACCCTTCTTTATTACACAGCCTCTCAGAGCCCAGCTCAGGGCACATTCTCACCAAATAGTGTGATGCTGGCATTGGTGTGTCCCAATTTGTTGGAAGCCACACATGTATAGTTCCCGTAGTCATGTTCAGAGACATTGAAAAAGATGAGTTTTGAGAGGAAAGGTCTGTTTTCCACTTTGACGCCTTTCTTTCCTTCAATCAGTCTGAGAAAAACAAGAAACAAAGCAAAAGGAGAAAAAAGGAGATGGTCAATTTTTCTAATTCATCAGGCCTCATCAGGTTCATTTATTGCTACCATATATTTATACTGGATAACATGTCACTGTATTTCTCTCTCACTCTCCCTCTCTTCCCCCTTCTCTTCTCTCTGTCTCTCTGTCTCTGTCTCTCTGTCTCTGTGTCTCTGTCTCTGTCTCTGTCTCTCTCTCTCTCTCTCTCTCTCTCTCTCTCTCTCTCTCACACACACACACACACACACACACACACACACACAGTCCTGTCAAAGATCCCTTACCTTCCTAAACTAACATTTAAATTCTTAGAAGGGAGGTATGTCATTGTATCCTTGCATTGTAAAGCTGACAGGCATATCACAACAAATATAGCATGCCAGTTGTGTGACATTCAGAATAATACCATTCATGCAAGAAGAGCTGCTCAAAAGTGTTGACTTATGAGGCTCCTGACAGTGGTAATGAAGATGGTGATATGATGATGATGACGACAACGATGATGGTGATGATGATGATGATGATGATGATGTCTAGTGAACATTTTGTCATGAAAGAAAAAAGAGGCCTGATTTTTTTTTTTTGTGTGTGTGTGTGTGTCTGTGTGCAAGTACTGGAGGTTAATTCAAGGCCTTAGCGCTGTCATTTAGCTGTTTTGCTCAAGGCTGGTACTCTATCATTTGAGCCAAACTACCTCACTTCTGCCCTTTTGGTGATTAATTGGAGTTAAGAAGCTTATGGACTTTTCTGCTCCGGTTGGTTTTGAACTTTCTTTCTCAACTATCAGCCTCCTGAGTAGCTAGGATTAGATATATGAGCCATGATTACATATAATGATAATGAATATGACATGCAAGTGTACATCTAATGTGCCAGTGTATGGAGGTGTGATTGTATAAAATGTGTCTGGACAATGGACATGGGTTAAAGCAAATGTGACCGGGAGGTGCCTGCAGTGCTTGTAAATCAGCAATGTTACTATCTGTCCCTGGATCATAGTATACAGAGAAGACAGCTATTTTGCATTGTTGGGAGGTTTACATTTAAGAGATTACAGAAAGATGTTATCCACATTTCCTGCTAAGACTCATGCCTACATCAGAAAAAGAAAGGCAGGTTCTGGCTAGAGTTTCCATCTAACATTTGTCTCTCTAAGGAAATCATCAGGTTGATTAGAAGGATTTGACTTGCTTCTCATGATACAGCTTTTCTTCTCCCCTGAAGCTCAGGGCAATGAACTGGTCTGAGTCTACCATCATCAGTGCAATGTTTCCCTTGTGCAAGTCTTGTGGACACTTCTGTGGATCCAGTGGTACCACATATCCCCCACCCCTTCCCAAATGGTTAGTAGCTACTGATTCTCTAGGGGGCACTGTACAAGGCAGGGTCCCAGTGACTGCACCAAGAGGCCTCTGGGATCTAGTTATGGGGATTGAGGTGATTTACCCTTTGGACAGCATTCCTGGGGTGGGGTGGAAGGCTTCACATCAGAATGAAGCTGTGAATTAGATTTTGGCTCCATAGTGGGAAGTCTTACTTGAAGCAGGTCCATACTTGACAGCTCTGAAATATCCTTAGCTAAACATAGTGTAAGGTGGTCAGCCACACTTTGCCGCATTTTGCAGCTCCTGGGGCGATTCATGATCCCCTTCTCACACATTCACATAACCTCCATCCTGTATTGCCACCCAGCTTCACTTTCTTAATGAAGCTGTAGACTTTTCAATGGCTACTGTCCCTGTTGGGTGGGTGTCCATTACTGTTACTCTGCACAGAATTTTACTTCCTCTCTCTTTGACTGATAATAAACCACAGGAATAGGCAGTTGAGTGCTTCTAGTATAAAGTCAAATGTGTCTATCCACCCTTTAAGAGAACCTCTGGCCCCCATCACTATGACTGATTCTGGAAGTTTGCCCCATCTCACAACAAGCAGGATAGGGGTGAGAGCTGTCATTCTAGGGTAGCGCCAGATGTGATATACCTCACTGGGAATTACCCAGTGAAGCTTGCCTGGCAGGCAGCCCAGGTGGTAGAGATATGACTGGCTGTGACAAGAGCACCACTGTGGTCACAGAGGCAGTGGTGTTCTTGTCATGGTGGGAGGAGAAAATATTCCATTCACTGAAGAACACTAAAACAAAACAGTATGAGTAGTCAATGGTAAGTGGAGTGAAATCAATGGAAAGGGAGCCAGGCCCCAGTAGCTCACACCTATAAGACTAGCTACTCAGAGATCTGAGGATTGAAGTTCGAAGCCAGCCTGGGTACTTTTGTCTCCAATTAAGAGCACCCCCCCTCCCCCCCCACACACACATCACATCACATACATACACTGCTACAAGTGGAACTGTGGCTCAAGCTGTGGAACTAGCCTTGAATGAAAAAACTAAGGGACATGGACCAGGCCCTGACTATAAGCTTCCAGGGCTAGCAAGTGCATGTGCACTGGTACACATATACACATCAATGGCAACGGAGGAACAATCAGAGAAAATCAAAGATGAGGAAAGGAAGAGGCCAGATCCAGGGTCATACCCAAGGCCAGACTACCAAGCCCTGTCTTCCTGGAGAAATAAGGGTGAAAATCACAGCTCTTCCTAGCCTTGGGGCTTCTGTGGCAAGAGGACATCTCTCTGTTTGTTATAACAATGAGAATTTTTGTTCAACTTACTTTCCTGTGTTTTGAGATCTTGCCTTTGGTCTCTATGTTTGTTCCTACTTTTCCCTCCGTTAAATGTCTCGATAATGGGAACACAGTTGGTTAATTTTCATTTAGCACTAGATCATTGTAGCTCTGTAATTTTTTCTGCTGTGGAAACTTGAAGCTTCAGTCTTTCTTTAGTATAATAATGAAAGTGGAGTGAGATAATACATTTCTGTGTTGTTGAAAGATGGACAAAAGCCAACTCTACTTCTCCTTTGTTTTTCTCCATTTCTGCCTCTGCTCTTCCTTCCATACAATGGGCAAGGAAAGTATACCATCATTTTTGCTAGAGGCTAAATATAAGTCCTTAGAAATGAAAATTCTGCTGGTTGCCAGTGGCATGTCTATAATTCTAGCTATTTGAAGATCACATTTTAAAGCTAGTGCAGGCAGACCAATCCTCAAGACTCTTACCTCCAATTAACCAGAAAAATGCTCAAGTGATAGGGTGCTAATCAAGAACAAAAATAGATCCTAGCCAGAGCTAAAAAGCCCTGCATCTGAGTCCTAGTACCAGCACAATTCTTTTCACTGTAAAGGGTTATAAGAATGCAGCAGATTTTAGGATTAAGTGATTTACTTCTAAACAAAATTTAACTATTGACTCAAAACATGTCATTGCTTTTGATGTTTAAGTGGCCAGTTAGTACAAGAAAAGCAAGATGCACTGAAGCTTGTCCATAAAGAATGGGGAACAGTTTCTCAAACTGGACTAGAATTTCCCCTACTGGTCATGTCAGATTATTTTCTGTTGTCTTCTCTCCTCAGTTTCCAAGTCTCTAACTCCAGCAACACTAGTTCCATTTCTATTAAAGTATTCTGAACATAGACTGCACTTGCACATTTATTTGTTGTTCATATACCTTAAAATAGCTTTTTGATAACAGTAATTGCCAAGTTGTCTGGCTGTACAGAGCCACTGACCCTTAAACTGACATGCCATTTGATAACTTCTCTAAATGACCATCTGTAGTGACTCACAACAAATGTTCCCATGATGACTGCAACAATGGAAAGGAAAGGGACGGTCCTGAGTCTTTTTTTTTCCTACAGAGAAAGAACAACATGAACACAAGGAGAGGGCTCACAGGGTCATACAAAGCTACTCATAGAGTCTGGAATGGAAATGGGAGAACATTCTAGGAGCAGCTAATGTGGGAGCCACTTCTTAGACCTAGGAATGTGTTAAAAAAATAAATAAAAAACAGCGTCAGCTAAAATGCATTATTTTTGTTGGCTTAGAAAAAAATTTTTTTTACAGATCTTACAGCACTGCTTTTGGTTCTGAATTTGTGAGTTTGGATTTCCTGGAAAATATGTTCCTGATTGTTGAGTGATGGTTCTGCATAGTAACATTAAAAATGGAGCTGAATTTTAAAACAATGAAGACATTTGCACACTCATGGTCAGTACTGCACTATTCACTATAGCCAAATTATACAAACAACCCAGATGCCCTATAATGGATAAGGGTGAATAATACATACACACGTATATCAGGGGAAGAGAATCCAGTCACAATATTTAGTGAACATATATGAAAATAAAATCAGGTCACTTGAAAGAATGGATAAGGTTAGTGGAGTTGGGAACGAAAAATACAAGTTATAATGTTGGTCAAGATGCATTGTACTCATAAACTAATGAGATGAAATTAAACCCCTAGTAGAAATAATTAATGAGAATATAAAAATATATATCTATCTACCTATCTACCTACCTACCTACTTATTTACCTATCTAATAGATATATGAGGAAACAGAAATCTAGATGAAGTTTATTGTTTAAAAATATTAATATACGGGGTGGGAGTTTGGCCTAGTGGTTAAAGTGCTTGCCTAGCATGCATGAAGACCCAGGTTCGATTACTCGGTACCACATACATACAAAAAAAGCCGGAAGTGGTGCTGAGGCTCAAGTGGTAGAGCTCTAGCCTTGAGAGAGTCCAAGGACAATGCTCAGGCCCTGAGCTCAAGCCCAGGACTGGCAAATATATATATATATATATATATATATATATATATATATATATATATTTATATACGATTTCCTATCAGACTGAACTTCAGAAGAGGGCTTCATTTTCAACATTGTGGCCTGCAATCAGCACCCTGGGAAAAGTTTCTACTTCTGGAATGGAGTATAGAGAGCAAAGGAGAATAAAGAACTTTACCTTTTGTCATCCTTGAACCACTGAAATTCTGCTGAGGGAACAGCCGAGGCTTCACACTGCAGTGTTCCCTTCTGTCCCACTGGGACACCAGTGCCCTTAGCTTCTGAAATGTAGGGTGGATCTGCAGAGAGAAGATGATCTGAGGCTGACACCCATGAGTCTTAAAAGAAGAATATTCATTTGTGGATTTCATTTCTTTCTCTCTGCTTCTGCTTATTTGCCCTGTCAAATGGCCGTAGGTATTGTGCTAGAGAGTAAAAACATTTTCAGTGTTGCTCTAAAGAAAAGCATTTATTGCTTCTATTTGCTGTACTGAGATGTAATGACCAACTATTTGGGCATATTTTCTATTTGAGGTCTTCTCTCTCTCTCTCTTTCTGTGTGTGTGTGTGTGTGTGTGTGTGTGTGTGTGTGTGTGTGTGTGTGTCTGTGTCTGTGTCTGTGTCTGTGTCTGTGTCTGTGTGTACCAATAGTAGGACTTGAACTCAGGGTCATACATTCTTGTTCAGCTACTTCTGCTTCAGTTGTAATGGTACTCTCATAATTGAACCACACCTTCACCTCTGGACTTTTGTTGGTGAGCTGGTAATAATCTCATAGACATTTTCTGCCTGGGTTAACATCGAACCATGATCCTCAGATCTCAGCCTTCTAAGAAGCTAGGATTACAGGCATTGGCCATTAGTGCCTGGCTCTGTTTAAATTTTTTAGACTTGCATAACTGGATGCCAATTTATCTAGCTTACATCCCATGGTTTGACAGTCATCACCTTTAAATCAGCCTTGTAGAGTTTTGCACATGAGGGTTTCGGGGTTTTTTTGCCAGTGTATTATCCAAAACTAAGCTACAGAAATATAATTTATAGGCATTACCTAAAGAATATACATACCAGTCATTCTTGTAAGTATGCTAAACATATCCTTCCATCAAACAAACCAAAGTTGGCCTACATAGTTGGTGTGGTTTCATGTAACATCTTCACCAAAACAGTGTTGGCATTCCAACAGTTTGCACTAAGATGTATTTAAAAATAGCCACAATAGGCTCACACCTGTAATCCTAGCTACTCCAGAGGCTGAATATGATAATTTTGGTTTAAGGCTCGCTTGGACAGTCTGTGAAACTATCAGAAACTGGAGGTGGAACTGTGGCTCGAAGTGGTAACGGGCTGGACTTGCGTGAAAGAGCTCAGGAACAGCACCCAGGTCCTGAGTTCAAGCCCCATGACTGACAAAACAACAACAACAAAAAGAAATAGCCAGGCTGGGAGTCTGGCCTAGTGGTAGAGTGCTTATCTAGCATGCAGGAAATCCTAGGTTTGATTCCTAATACCACACACAGAGAAAATAGAAGCCGGAAATGGTGTTGTGGCTCAAGTGGTACAGCAGTAGCCTTGAGCTTTCTGAAGGCAAGTGCTCAGGCCCTGAGTTCAAACCCCAGGACTGGCAGAAAAAAAAAACAACGATAACAACTATAACCACCAAACCAATAGCCATAATAACCTCTTACTGTCCTGCTAATTTCAGGAATTCATACCACAATGTCTTGACTGTCTCTTAAAAAGCTCCTTTTGTGGCTACTCCAAAGATAATTTTCTATATAGTTTCAGCACCAGGAAGAGCAATATTTCTCAAGAATTAAATTTGGTTTTATTTTATGGACAACATAAATCTCAAAACAAATGATATTTCCTCTCCTTGATTTAGCAGTCAAAACTAAATTCTGGATGTGACCTCAACATCTTTGTGATATATATTTCATGTACTGATTTTCCCAAGCTCTTGCTCTCTTTGCTTAGTTTATTTTTCCTTTGCTTACTTTTTTCTATGTATTATGATTATTATGATTATTATGATTTTCTTTATACAGTTGTGTGAAGAGGTTTCAATTTAACATGCCTGTTTATGAGTATAATCCATTTTGATCACAGTCACCTGTTCTAGTACATTTTTTTTAACTTTCAAAGTTTGTTGGGGGGGGCAGTTACAGGAGTTTAAAATTAGGACCTCATGTTTGCTATGTAGGTATTTTACCACTTGAGCCAGAACTCCAACCCTTTGGATAAAACCTTTTACATTTCTGTACACATTGTGAGAAGTATACAAGTTTAATAAATTAAAAACATGGCGGCATTGTTATACCTATTTCCTTATTCTTTCAAGTGTTTCATATTACCTAGTTTCAAATTGGAACAGAAGGCAAAATTCTAATCCATGAGTCTTTATCTATTTAAAACACATTCCCCTGTTCCTGTTTTGCCCAAGTTTTGAAAAGGATGTGCTTTTGATTGCTGGCCAAATATTTAAGGGCCTAGTCTATCCTAAGCAGAAGAAATCCCCAGACATCAGTAGGTTAGCTATCTATATGTATATAAAAGTTATGTATGTATAGCATATCTCTAGAAAACCTACAACTATGAAAGGACGAGAGGAAATGACAATATCATATATCCACATGTCTAGTCTTTCTTTCAACACTCTAGCACATGGTTTTGTCCCACTATGGAGATATCTGACGGTGGAATTAGAAGTTTCTTCATGCATTATATGAGTAAGTATGGGAAAAGTTTGTATTTGATGCTGTATTTACATAAATTTAATGTTGAAGACCATTTACCATCCTTTGGTGATATTAATATTAAACTAGTCACATTTGGTATTGACTTGTGTTCAGCTACTTTATTTGTTTGAGGCAAGGACCTTGTTATATAATCCAAATTGACCCTTGAACTAACAATCCTTCTGACCTGGCCTCCCAAGTATTGGCATGCACCAACATATACAAGTTTCAAGTCCTTAAAAATGTAATGCTGGGACACCTTACAGTATCAAAAATTTGACTCTAGACTTCCTGCTCTTAAAAGCAGAGTACAGGCTGGGCCCCAGTGACTCTCTCCTGTCATGCTTGCTATTCTGGAGGCTAAGATCTGAAGACCTCAGTTTGAAGGCAGTCTGGGTGGTAAAATCCATGAGACTCTTATCTCCAGTTAACCACCAGGAAACCAGAAGTGGAGCTGTGGTTCAGATTGGTAGAGGGCTCACTTAAGAGCAAAAAAGCTCAAAGACAGTGCCCAGGCCCTAAATTCAAGCTCCAAGATAGACAGACAGAAAACCAAACCAAACCAAATAGTAGAGTACCGAAGAATGACTTTACATTATGTTTTCTCCAAGTCAGCCCTTCCTAAACAGCTTCTTCCTAATGACATCGGGCCAGCCGCATAGGCATGCAGGATGGGGACTGGAGAGACCACTTACAGTTTACGGTGACCTTTACTCTCCGTACCACTGGGGCAGCCACATCATTGGAGGCACTGCACTCGTAGTCCCCTGACTGCTCCCGGGTGATGCCCTGAATTTCACTCACAAAGCCAACAGCTGCAAAAGAAAACCAACGGTGTAAATTCAGAAAGCAAAATATACAATGCTTGCCTCTGCAGAGAACTGCACCCATGGTCAATTCGTTCTTAGGAACTTAATGAATTCTCTGTCCCCATTTCCCTCACTCCTTCTCCTTTTTCCTTGGGCACACAATGGACCTGATGCACTGTCTGTGCTCTTCAATGAATTCAGAGAAGTGCTCGGATGATTCCCTCATTGTCAATAAGCAATTTGGGCATTTACATTTGAACTTACCTAAGCAGTCCAGACTTGAGACCTCAGTTAAGCCCTTTAAATCTGATTTTCAAGTTCCATTTACAGTGAGTTGTGAATAGAGAACACATACACACATACACACTATATATACATATATATACATATATATATATATATATATATATATATATATATATATGGCATGCTGACTGCATCCCTGAGCAGGAATCAGTTGGAAATGCCACACTAGCAGACACACACACACACACACACACACACACACACACACACACATGCACCTCAATGTCATTGGAGACACTAAACAAATACAGTTTTGCTTTAAGATTAGATAGACAATTGGATAAGCACAAATCAATTTTTTTAACTGTAATCTGATAATGTTCTTGGCTACAGGATCCTAAAGACAAACCAACATTGGGATTCCACAATTGAAGCTTCATCACCAGCATCAGAAGTCAGAGACCAGCTGCAAGTCTTATATCATCACTTAACAATAACAATACTCAATTTCTCCAGCATGTACAATCGATCATGAGATACTTCTGCAGACCGGATTCTACACCTAAGGTATGGAGTATAACCATAAGCCACAGTGATAGAAAAAATATTTAAGCCTAGAAGGCAGGTTTCAAATTTCTCTCTCCTGGACATAGATTCCTTGCCAACATAACACAATGTAACATAACATAGTATAAGGATGAAAATAACCTCTTACTTTCTGGAATTATCTCCTCTTCTTTGTCAAATAAGGATAGCTAGAACAAGATCTTAAACAGAAATGTATTTGAAGAAAAAGAAAAGAATTGTTCCTGGGGTAACAAATCTAAGCTGAGACTACCTCCAGCAACTGAAAATATTTCTCAGGCATAATGTATTTAATAATTTCAATTCCTCACATAAAAATTGAGAATAACACAAAAAGATATTCAATATACATCACACCTGTTGGTGTAGTTCTTCATCCTATAATTTTATTGGAGGTAAAGTTTAGAGTAGATCAAAACCACATTCGAATGGACAGTCCCAGATGAAGAACCAAAGAATAACTCTTTTCAAGTCACCAAACACCCCTGAACTCCCGCAATCCTTCTGACCAAGAGTATGAAACTGATGACTATAAAAAACTGATATAATAAAAAACATGAAATATGTTGTATATGTTATTAGGTATCATTTCCATGACATTGTGAATATCACTTTTGTGAAATAATAATAGTAACAACAAAAAGCTAGAACAGCAATAAGAAAGAACTGTTTTATAGAGAAGGATCACTTCCCATCTACTCTGTTACCACAGGTTTATGGTATTGTCCACCAACAAGCCACCCAATAAGCATTTACTCTATCTCTACAACATATAGAACCTGTGTCAGGTCAGTACAGAAAATCTCCTTCCTCTATTGCCTCCAGAGAATTAAAGAAAACAGTCGTTATCTATTATAACAATCAAATAGATTAAATGCACAGGGAGAAGTAGGTATACTCTAATAGCTAGAATACCGAATCAAAATATCTAATCCCTTGGAAAGAAGACCATCAGAAAGATCCCATGAGATGTATAGCTCTAACTTGTAAGAAGCTTCTATTTCAAAGGATTTTTGTTAATATTGTTTCATATGCACTTCCAGAGAAAAATATCATTCTAGGTTGGAGAAAGGGTGAAAGAAGCTAACAGAGGTTTACGTGAGACTTTGTAATTCCTTTTACATGGGCGTTGTTTATTTGCTATAAACCCAAGCCTACATTTGTCAGATCTTGCTATGCTAGAATGGTATAATTACTGTGCAAAGCATCTCAGAGACCAGTGTCACACTTAATATTCCCATTAATTTTAAATGGTAGTCCTTGGTACATATGTGAGGCAATTGGTGTCATATTTTAATTAGGCTTGCCCAACACCATCTGAAATTAATAATAGCTTGAATTACCAGTGTAATTTATAAATTAACAGTGCTGCAGCATTAGGAAATAAATTAGTTCTGGACAGCTGTTTCTGGATGGAGCATCAGTGTCATAGCAGTGATTGGTAAGACCTTAGGTCTCCATAGGCTCTGTGGCACATCACCAAAGTAGAGAAATGAAAAGACATAGGGTTCTATTGGTCTCTCTTTCTTCTCCAGAACAAGTTCATGCATTTCGTCATTCTACCATCCAAGGATGCACTGTGGTCATCAGTGGTGAGCTCGCTCTGTAGATATTCAAAAGGAGAAGCAACTTGGGAGCTAGAGTCACCAGCTAAAATGCAAGCACATAGGTGTGCTCATAATTCACCAAATGGAAAACTCACCCAAGTTTCCTTCAGGGACACCAGTGAATGAATTCACTGGTAATGTAACCGAATTTTTGCCAAGGAATCTGTGAGGAAAGGAATATGAGTTTCTGTTGAACTAGATTTCTACTACCAGAAGGAGGGGATTTACATTCATGACCCTATGCAAAACATCAATGTGGCTGGATTCTCTACTACATCCCTTTAGGGCAAATGTACAATTATAAAGAAACCACAGTGACTTCATCACGCACCACATTCTGGTTACAATGGTTACTGAAGGGAAGAGTAATATGTGTAAATGACTAAATTGCTCTGTGATTTTTCAGTTGTAAATGTTGTTATTCTTGCCTATCTCTTAGCACACAGCTTTCTTCTACTAAAAGCATACATAAAGAAAGCAGAAATTAATAGGATACACAAGGAAATGTAAACTTTGAACCATCAGAATGAACTTCCTCTCAGTACCACTTACAATAAACATCTTGCCAACATCATTAATCTCAAATCTGAAGGGCTTGTGGTGTGTGTGTGTGTGTGTGTGTGTGTGTGTGTGTGTGTGTGTGTGTGTGTTGTTACTAAGGCTTGAAATCAGGTCCTGGACACTGAGCCTTCAGCTTTTTCACTCAAGGCTTGCTCTGTAACGCTTGAGCCACAGCTCCACTTCCAGCTTTTGGATGATTACTTGGAGAGAAGTGTCAGACTTTCCTTTTCTAGTTGGCCTCAAACTGCAATTCATAGATCTCAGCTTCTTTAGTTGCAAGAAATACAGTCATGAGTCACTGGATCCCAGCTAGAAATAGGGAAGTTTTAGAGTTAACAAATCAAGGACAGGTTTCATCTTACCACATCTGTGCTCTTCCTATGAAACGATCGACAATTTATCATCAGGATGAAGAACTTACAAAGAGTATTGGGAGGGGAGGAAACAGCTGACCTGATTATACTTTAGAAATTGCTCCAGGATTCTTATTAAGAGACACAAGTAGAGAAAAGGCATAGCACTTGATAAAGCTCAATGAAAAGAAACTCTCCTCATTTATAAGTCTGCTTTTTCTTCTTAAAAGGAAACACGTCTTTGGGTGAAAATGACACTCAACTTCCTAAAATATCACCTCCTCTTTCTTCATGTTACACCTCTTCATTCACCATAAGCAGCTCTTCTTTTTTCTTTTTTTTTGTAACATCAAGCACAGAATCCATCCCCTTATTATCAAAATCCTCTATAAATGATCCCCAATATGCATCCCAAGTTCATTTAACACCAGTGCTGTGAAGAAAGCAACAGGTCATTACTTTAAAGAGCCAAAATTTGAGACCCTATAATCTTGTCTCATGAAAGAGGAGTTACCTTAACTCTTCACACCATGCATTTCTTTATCTGCAGAACTCAGATTAATATCCTGTGATTGTAGTGTTGTCACTGACAAGAGACAGATAGGGAGAGGCAGTTGGTAGGTTTTCAGATGGTGTCGGTCAATTCAATTACAGTGATGGTAGCCACAGATACTGTAAAGTGGCTCATAAGCTCTGCTGTTTTAATGATGTTCCTCATAATGATTTTGATTCCATTTCACAAGTTGTTCTTATCTACCACAGTATCTTTCTCTAAGAAAATTAGAATTATGTTTCACTATTTTTCCCCTATTGTTGAGGGGGAGGGTTAGTGGGGCTTGAACTCAGGACCTGAGTGCTGTAGCTAAGTCTTTTTGTTAGACTGCTTCTCAGTCACAGTGCCACCTATAGCTTTTTTTTTCTGTGAGTCATGGGGCTTGAACTCAACCTGGGCACTGTCCCTGAGCTCTTCAACTATAGGCTAATGCCCCATTAATTGGAGATAAGAGTCTTTTATTCTTTTGTGAACCTTGATTCTCAGATCTCAGCCTCCTGAGTAGCTAGGATTACAGGCCTGAAGCACCACCCTTAGCTCCACTTATAGTTTTTAGATGATTAATGACAGATAAGAGTTTCATGGATTTTCCTGTCTGAGCTGGCTTTGAACCTTGATTCTCTAATCTGACTCCTGAATATCTAAAATTATAAATGTGAACCAGAGGTGCCTGGCTACATATTATCTTTAAAATCACAAAAGTACTAAAGTGAAGAGCATAATATTAAGAAACATTAATGGTTATAGTTCTGACTTCATAGTTGGTACATTAAGCTATGTAAACACACAACATCAGTGCTTGTTTAAGGTTTTCATTACTGGAGGAATGATACGCTGGTATCTACTCACTCAGAATCTCTAGTGATGAGGAATTTTTGTGATCTTACCAGGAAATTCTTGTGTGTAGTCAAGTTTAGGGTCTAGTGATTTAGCTCAATCTTATTTTACTTGTGGGAATTAAAGCTTAGGAGAGCAGACTCTGGTCATAGATTTCTTAAAAGATTGACTCTGAATAGGTTACATTCACTTTTACAAAGTAAAGAGGCAGTGTTGCTCACTAGCTGTCATATGGCTCTACATTTCAGTTAATGTCACTTCTGATGACCATCTTGAGCATGTTATTCATTTCTGGCTGAAACAATATCCTTTTTGGCATGTGTTGATGGTTAATGACTGTAATCCTAGCTACTCAGGAGGCTGACATGAGAGGGTCATGGTTCAAAGCCAGAGCCAGGGCAGGAAAGTCCATAAGGCTCATATCTCCAAGAAACTTCCAGAACAAGCCAAGTAGAGCTGTGAATCCTGTGGTAGAGCACACTAGCTTTGAGTGAGAAAGCTCAGGGACAACACCCAGGCCCCGAGTTCAAACCCAGGACTGTCCTTGGGCTTCATCAAGGCTAGATCTCTACCACTTGAGCCTCAGAACCATTTCCAGCTTTTTCTATGTATGTGGAACCAAGGACTCAAACCTGGGTCTTAGTGCATGATAGGCAAGCACTTTACTACTAGGCCAAACTCCAGGCCCCCCTATTATTTTAACAGGCAATATCTGTATTTTTTGTGATGGTAAGAATTGAGCCCAGGATCTTGTACATGCTAGGCCAGCACTCTATCCTTGATCTATATCCCCAGAAAGACTTTCTTTAAATTTGTGATTAAAATCAAAGATTTACTGAATATCACAGTTTGTTTTTAATCTTGGGGACAATTATTTCCTCAGGGGAATGAAATTTTCATTTAAAAATGTAGATCAATGAGAATGTATGATTTATCTAACAGACATTGATTTTATGGCCAACTTTTCAAGAGCATGGGACTATTTTGTGAATGGAAGATGACAAACAAAACAATGAAATGAAACAAGCTGTTCATGTGATCACATCTGCCCCCCGAGCCTTATAGGAGTCCCTTATTGTCCATAGTGTTTAGCTCAGTGGCTTATGAGCAAAGGATGAAATAAACCAAGTTTCTGAGCTCATAGATGGGACATTGAAAATTTTTATCACTGAAAATAATAATAGCCCCAATGATCATTTTTATCATACCCAAGAATAAACTTGTCAGTAAAACAGCTGTAGCTATTAAAGAGGATGCAGATGTCTCTTTGCTTAATATTTTTCTGGCATATATACCAGCTGACATAAAAATCGATGGACCTCAGAAATTGAAAAATAAAATATGCAACATAGAATCCCAGAATCTGAAAGTTGGTAGAATATTGTGTGTGCGCACGCACGCAGTGTGTGATGTATGTGTATGACCTTTTATATTGCTTAGGCCTAGCACTCTAGCACTTCAACCACAGCTCCAGTTCTGGCTTTTTCTTGGGGTGGATGGTAATTAATTGGAAATTAGATTTTTATGGGTTTTCTTGGACTCTCCTGCCCAGGTTGTTTCTGATCCATATCCCCAAATCTCAGCCTCCTGAGTAGCTAGGGTTACTGGTATGAGCCACTGGCATCCAGGGGCTTTCATAAAAAATATGCTTTCATTGTAAAGGTAAAGCACAGAGTTAAATAAATGAGGTAACAAGTACATTTCTTTCAGAACAGCTACCTCTTCCCTCATATTCTCCCAGTTCCTTCCCTCGTGATTCCCTTGTCCTCAAGTTATATAGTTCATTTTCAACATAATGTCTAGCAAGTATCACTGTTGCATTAGTTCACTCTTTTTTTGCATTTGTATTTTATTTTATTATCGGGATAATGTGTAGAGGGACAACAGTTACATTCGTCAGGTAATAGATACATTGCTTCTAGAACCTTGATACCTCTTCTCATGTTTTTGTCCCACTTTCTCTCTCCCTACCCCCCATCATCTTTTTTTCTCCCTTCCCTTCCCTATTTCAAATAAACATATATACAATATACCAGGTAATAAAGTCAGATACAATAACCACACAAGATTAACAATAAAGGGAAAATGAGAAAAAAATAACTTCACATAGTACATTAAGAACATTAATCACAAACATAAACCTCTTGTTTCCATAATGTAGGGTTCATTTCATTTAGTCTCATCCTGTTGGTCATAGGGCTTGAACTCTGGAACTGAGCACTTGTCCTTGAGCTCTTCAGCTCAAGGCTAGTGCTCTACCTCTTGAAGCCACAGCACCATTTCTGGTTTTCTGGTAGTTAATTAGAGATAAAAAGTCTCCTAGATTTCCATGCCTGGGCCTAACTTTGAACTGTGATCCTCAGATCTCAGTCTATGGAGTAGCTAGGATTGCAGGCTAGTTTACTGTTTGTCACACCATTTCTGTGCTTCCCCTTACCCTCCTCAAAACAGATAAACTTTAATAAGACAAAACATACAGAAATCAATGGTGACAAAAAGTAAAATAATAGCAACAAATAAAAGCCTGTCTTCCTTTTTTAAGATTTAATTCAACTACTGTGTTAAGCAGTACCAGTCTATAACTAGACCAACACTGAAGCCATTGAGTCAGTCTCTGTATCTGCCTCTGATTTCCAGTCAGTTTGTATCCAGAAGAGTTTCAGGCACATGGTTTTCCAGATCAGATCAGATGGTTGCCCTTTTGCCTAGGGGATAACTGATGAGCATGTATCCTTCGGTATTTAAAATGGAGGAAGCATATGCTGGGATATGAGTGATAGAACAATGAGTAGAGGCATAATTATGGATTGCCTCAGGAGCCTGAGGTACTGTTTTGTGCTATAATGAAGAAAGAAATTAGAGTAAGAAACTAGAGACATTTGTACAAAAGGCTTTAGGGATGAAGAATATTGTAGGGATTTAGAATGAATGTCTGTCTGTGCACAGGGGAAGCCGTACTGCCAAGGGCTGGCACAGTGCTATAAGAAGATGACACAGATTTTGCCTGGTGCGGTTAAAGATGGGTCATGTCAGTCATGTGACCCACAGAACAATCACAAAACGTTTCCAACCCAAGAGTTAACAGACCCTAGAAAGAAAGAGTGCACATTTTCTCTCACATGTGACTGTTAGATGGAAATTCTGAACATAGCACACCATCTATAGGGTCATATGCACATCTACAAATACATAACTAAAGTACGGCATTTTCAGGAGAGGCTTGTAATAGTGTAACCCTTTCAATCAATTAACTTGTCCTTTAACAAAAGGAATGCCAGGAGATTCACACATGTGTTGCCAGATGGGGAACTATTCAAGGGCAGGAATGGGGGAGGCAGAAACATGGAACTCCTTTGAATAACTTATGATTTAATAAAATGACACCAGGAATCTGGAATATGTATTACCAGGAGGGCGAAGAGGGGGGGCAAATGAATGGAGAGAAGAAGGGAGCTCAAATGTAGTCATAATAGTCAATGCATATGTGAAAATGGAACTAAGACCTTAGGGGATGGGTGGGAGAACAATGAGAGTGATAACAGCAATTGAGATGCATGGTACTCATAACTTAATGCACTGAATTTGAACCTCTTTGTACAGCTATGGAGAGATGATTTTAACAATTTCTAGATAACTATCAATGGTAACATGTGTTTCTGCAACCTTCTACTGATGTTGAATTATCTACACATAACAGCTTCAGACGGTCTGACATGAGTCTGGAACAAAATGACTGAAGAGACTCTAAGTCCATATTCCTTGGCTGTATGTGATATTGTCACGCGTTCTCAATCTTACCCCTTTAGCCCGTGAAGTGAACTAGCTGACAGCTCACTTCTCCATGTGCCTGATTCTGTGTGAATTGACCACAGCATCACATCATCTCACACAGTTGCTGTGAGTCTCAAATGAGCAAACACATGTACACTTCTTCAGACACAACACCCCTCAAGAAATGCCAGCTATCGGGACTATCCATTTTACAGCACTGATCTAAGTTTAAGCACATTTCACTATTGATAAGATTTCGAGCAAGGAAATCTCAACCCAGAAATGAAAAGATAATGAGATCTTCACTTTGCTGGTAGCAAAGAATGTAATAATAATAAACTTTACAGAAGGATTCATCATATATCCTTTAATTACAAATTTCTACTGCTTTCCCTTAAAATGGCATTTGAGTTACAAGAATTATAATTTCTCCGGATCATTTCTTCTTAAAAGAGTAAATATAGTTGTGTAACATAAGAACTGCTTAGGATTCAAGAAACGGTCCTAACTTCACAAATAAGAATATAAGGTTACAGGGCCTGGAGTTTGGCCTAGTGGTAGAGTGCTAGCCTAGCATGTATGAAGACCCTGGTTCGATTCCTCAGCACTACATACATAGAAAAAAGCCAGAAGTGGTGTTGTGGATAAAGTGGTAGAGCTCTAACCTTGAGAAAACCCAAGGACAGTGCTCAGGCCCAGAGCCTAAGCCCAGGACTGACAAAAAAAAGAATATAAGGTTATACATGTTAAACATGCAAACTCATGGTTGCACACACATGCATATCCATCTGTCTATTTGTGTATGTGTGTACACAAATTTACTTTAAATACAAATAGCTGGGCTGGTAGAAAAAGAGAACTTCTGTCCTAATTTTAAAAAGATTTTTCATAGAAAATGTTCTGCAAAACCCAAACCTACTTTCCCCTATCGTAAACTGAAGTATCAGCTGATGAGATGATTATATTTCCCATCAATCACAGGGGTCATCTTTGAGAAATGAGGCAGGCTGAATTGTACTAAGTGATGGGCTTCCATTCTTCACATGGAGTCTTTCTGAAACAGGTTATTGTTGGTTATCTGTGAGCCAGGATGTAATATAATAGAATGTGCATGTAGAAATGTCTCTGAATGATTTCCCTCATGCCACTCTGAGTTTTCTATTTCCTTTGGAGTTCTCTTATGCCCAGGATTTCTCTTATCTCTCATTATTTACACAATACCCTTTCTTATTGGCTGTGTAGAAATTGGTGTCCATGCATCTTTTCCCAGCATTCTGGAAGCTGAAGCAGGAAGATTACAAATTCAAGACTACCATGGACTACAAAGTGAGACCCTGTCTCCAAAGAATAAAAGAATTAGTGGTGAATGAATTCTCCATATTTTCAGAACTTGTTGTGTTTTTTTTTATCACATCCTGCAACAGGATCACACTGTCAAAAATTGATCAGAATTCACTAGAACCTATGTCTAAGATACAAACGCAAACAAGTAATCTCCAAATGAACCAAATCAGCATGACTTTATCATAAAGCAAGAAACATAATTAGATAAAAAATAAACTGATGATAATAAAAATAAGATTATATAAACTGATGATATATCTCTATATATTTGTATAGATGTAGATATTACACACTTAGAATATTCCTTGGTGTACATTAAACAAAACTTACATGGTAGGAACTGAATATATGCATTTTATGTTTGAATAAGCATACATATATAAATATAATGTTTTATAGCTAAAAAGAAAAAAGGAAAGAATGCTCCCTTAATTATTTTTGATCAGGAAATATTCTGGCAATATTTACTACCTTCATAAAGAAAAGCTACTACAGTCATGAGATACTGTACTCCCTGTGCATTTCCTGGGCCAATGTCTTTTCTAATGGCAAGGCTCTGGTTTTTATTGGCCACTTGGGTCTGGGGGCTTGGTGCTTTACTGCTGGGGGCCTTTACAGGAGTGCCAGGGGCTCAGTTATGCACGAGGGCCTTCTATTATGAGTGATGATCTGAAAGTCAGAGAGCTCACAGCTGGATATTTGGAGTTCACAGCTTGATGTCTGGAACTCGGATATTTGCAGTTGTGCAGCTGATGGCTGCTAAAATAAAATAAATAAATAAAATCATCCTTTGATTTGTAAACTCAGCTAATTTGCTCTGAAAGACATTGATAGGGGATAAATATAGAAGCCCATGGTGTCACGTTACCTCAGACTCCTGGCATTTACTTCCTCTTCTTTGGATGATCTAGAGATATAAGCCAATTTTGAGTGACAAGGGATGTGAAGAATTGAATTGTGTGCTCATATTAATTTAAGGAAGATGCTCTGTTTACTTAAGATGCTCCTCAAGGGTGAGTACTCCCCTGTCCAGGTGGTGAATGTGCTCAGGTGAACTCCACATCCAGTACCTACCCTGACTCCCAGACCACAGGGAATTACATGACTTAGGAAGACAATGTGTAGAGCACCTATTCCTTATCTGATCATTGTAGAGTTGTAACTTGAGGGGCATGTGGGGGGGCGGGTATTCCCTCAGAGTCAATTCTACAGCTTATCACAAAGAGATACAAGATTCATACACACCTTGTTAGGGTCCTTTAGATCGTGCCCCAGTGGTGATCCAGGACCAAACCACACCACTTCAGGACAAAGAAAGTCCTCAAGGATGTGGGCCACAGAGGGAGAAGAATGTAACCTCAGTGTTAAGTCACAGCCATATGTATGCTTTGTGAAGTCTCAGCCTTATGCATAATTCCTTGAATAGTTTGTGGAGGGTGGCAAGACATTTATAAACCATCCTTTAGATAGATAGACTTGTATACCTGGGGAATGTTCATTCATATCAAGAGAGAAAGACATGGATTATGTAAAACTCTCTCCATGCCCAAGGAGTCCCATGCCAATGATCCAGGGCCATTTTATACATGGAGAGGAGGGAAATGTGTCTGGTCTCCTTTCCTACTCTCAGAAGTAGAATTGAATACAAACTGTACTGAAGAGTCCCATTTATTGATTACCATTCCAAGCAGAATCTCCATGACATTGGACCTCTTGGGAAGGCAGAAAGAGCAAAGCTGGGATTAGGTCAAATGTACATTTAAGAAGGTCAAATGGATACAGTGCAGTAAAATTCTGAGAGAAGCGGGACCCTATAATGTCTTATCTATATTTGAGATAGAAATACCACCCATCGGGGCCAGGAGTTTGGCCTAGTGGTAGAGTGCTTGCCTAGCATGCACAAAGACCCGGGTTCGATTCCTCGGTACCACATACATAGAAAAAAGCTGGAAGTGGTGCTGAGGCTCAAGTGGTAGAGCTCTAGCCTTGAGAAAGTCCAAGGACAGTGCTCAGGCCCTGAGCTCAAGCCCAGGACTTGCAAAAAAAAATACCACCCATGCATTTCTGGATGAGGACAATACATACCAGCCTATGTGCATCCAAGAAAAGATGGAGAAAGCATACAGAAGTATACATAGACAAGCAGGAGGGGTATAGAAGTATGGGCATCTAAATCCAGAAAGAAACACATACATGACAATTGATCAAAACATCTTGTATTTGTAAACTGCTGTGTTAAATGGACTCCATTGTACATCTACCTAAAGATAAAATTAATAGTACTTCAGGCCAAATTGTACCATTTTAAACCTGTGCATGACACAGTTCACCAGCTGCCAATCCCTTACTTCTCTGTTCTTAGTTCCATTGGACACAGGTGGAATTCTAACCACATGAGCACATGAGATATACTTTTTTTTTTAAAGGAAGCGTGTATGGAAAAGAAACTCTGATTTACTTTTATGAGATATACTATTAATGTCCCACTTGTATATCTCTTTATTCACAAAAATTCTATATGGATGCATACACATCTGGGTCACAGATAGAAAGCAACACATTCAAAACAAAAAAAGCACAATGGGGAATGATGGTATACACCTGTAATCCTAGCTCTTCACAAGACTAAGATCTTGAAGATTAAAGTTCTAATGTATTCCATGCACAAGACCACAAGACCCCATCTCCAATTATTCATCAAACAGAGTTATGGATTTAAGTGGTAGAATGCAGATGAGTAAGCTCAAGGGCCCGAGTTCAAACCATAGTAACTGTAAAACCAAGCCACATCAAAACAAAGCAAAACAACAGAACAAAAAACAATGAGACTTATAGTTAAAACAACAACAACAACAAAACCAAGGTAACCATGATGATCTTTCTGAACACTGATTGTGGCTATTTGGCTATTTTTCTTAAAAAATTAAGTACCCTTTAGTACATTGCTATCTCTCCATTCCCTCACTGTGAAACACTGCTATTCTTCTAATACTCATAGTCTGGGTTTAAGAATTATGCAAGACAGTTTCTGAAATGTGCAAATTATACAAAAAGAAATGTGCAAATATTTGGCTCATGGAAGATAACTAATGCTAGGGGAAAAAACACCTGTGGAGGTTTTAATTAAGACATTTCATGAGATCCACTATTCTCCTTCCTCCATCTCCAATCCTCCCTTGGAAATTCTGTCGTTGCATTGCAAGTTAGAAGCCTACATTTCTTAATTTCCACTGTCTTATCTCAGTAAGGGCTGCTATAATCTGGGTCTATAACAGCTTGAAAAACTCTTATGTATGGTCTTTAAATACTACAGGCCAGATCCATTCTCCTGCTGACAAATTTGCTTTTTTTTTTTCCACCTCCCAGTTTCTGCTGATCTCTGCTGGTGGTGGCTGTCAATATTCTCCTAACATGAAATGAAGCATCACCTCTGATGTCTGTCTTCTCCTTACTCTTCACCTTCAAATAACATATTCTTTATCCCGACCACCCCCCCTTAACCTTCCCATTGCACTTTTTTCCTTACCACTGTTAACTATCTGGATTCAAGCTCTTATGATCTACTGTGGACTACTACAATAGCCTCTTCTTTGTGCTCCATTTCTCTGCTTTAGTTATTTCTTTTTATTGACCAAACAATTGCCAAATATAAAAACCAGTCTCCCCATGGCATAAATCCTCCCTCCATTTTATATTCCTCTTGGGTGGATATGCTGCATCAAAGATCCAGATCCACTCGTGGGGAATAGGCTTCCTTCAATACCAAATCCAGCCTTCCCATAAACCCCAGGTGCACAAGCAACAATCTTAAAATACTGAGTTGATTATTTATCTGTGACCCCGAAGCTTTTCCTCATTTGTCTGAAATTTGATATCAACATTTTCCCATTAAAATATATACACAGTCTTCAGAATTATGTGCAGTTAGGTGCTAGTGGTCATGCCTATAATCCTAGTTACTTAGGAGGCTCACATCTGAGGAATGAGGTTTAAAGATAGCTGAGATAGACAAATCTAAGAGACATTGATCTTCATTTAAGCAGCAAAAAGCCATATGTGGAGGCATGGTTCAAGTGTCAACCCATGTGAGTGTTTGAAGCACTGAGACAATCTGAAAACTGGGACACCTGTCTTGATCATCAAGCTCACCTAACTGTTCTTTGCACATTTGTTTTCTTGGTTTTTAATGTGTTAGTCACACAAAATTGCTGTGGACTACATTCAAAAATGGAAGTGATGATTCATGTAATTGTAATCACTCTGTATATCACTTTTACAATAACAATAAATTTAAAAAATAAAAATTTAAAAGTCGCTACTGGTCATTCTCACCTATAATCCTAGCTACTCAAGAGGCCGAGTTCTAAAGATCACATCTCAAAGCCAGCCTAAGAGGGATAGACCTTGAGACACTGTTCTCTACTCAGAAAAAATGGGAATTGGCACTATAGCTCATGACACTAGTCTTGAGCAGAAAGGAAGCTCAGGGACAGAGCACAGGACCAGAAAACAAAAACAAATGGCAAGGATGACAGAAAAAGAAGTGAATCTTTTTTATCCTATATATACAATGTTTACATCTGTGGTTAGCCCAGAGATGGCATCAAATGATTTTAAAGGGACAAACTGAATGGGTGAACAATGAATGAGCCAACTATGATTTTAAGAGCTAATGAAATTGCGATAATTGAGTATTTAGAACCTTCTTTGCTCACTCTTAATAAAACAGCAGGCATCTACTTTTTAAGATTTTTTTCATTCCTTGTATGTGCTTATGTACGTGTGTGTGCGTCTGTGTCTGTGTGTAATTAAGGTCTGGACACATGAAAAGAACTCTCAAAGTCTCCTGAGGTTAAATACTTTTACTCCGCATTTCCCAATGGTGTTTAAATAAAGCCTTCATCAAGCTAGGCCTGGAGTGATTAAGAAATTAAAAAAAAAATAGCAGGTTTGGCTAGCTCCACAAATATCCTTAGCTGAAAGCTCTTGTGGCTCATGTCCCTGCTTCCCCCGGATGAGTTAGAATGCCATGTGTCCTAATCAGAAATGTCTCAGAGAGTTTCCATATGTCATCAACTGCCCTCCATCCAATTGAATGTTTCCTGACCAGGATCATCTTGGTGATTCAGCTCTGTCTACACGTAATTAGTAAGGGAACGATTACAGGGGGGAGGGGAATGTGATTAGGCTCATCACCTTCCTGAGACAAAAGTGTTTCTAACATGAAATAGACCGCTACAGAAGGGATAGCCTCAGCCAGGAATGCACACATTACACATGCTGTGAAATGTAGCACTGTGCAAGAAATTATGGCTGGAGGGGGGAGGCGTTCATAAGAGAATGGGGAAATACCTAACTGGGTCAAATAAGGCAATGTCATCCTGGAAGATCATTTTCACGCTGAGCACATCCAACACTTACCAAAATATGTTTGTACCTGACTTGTGCAGAGACCAAGGACATCTGAACTTCCAGGTATGTATTCCCATGACTTTCCTGTCCTTCCTTGCTTCTTAGGATCCAGGAGCTGAGTCTGTGCTGTGTTTTCCATTTTCTTCATTCTTAATCACTCTATTTAATTTTCATTAATGTCCATTTCTCATATATATATATATATATATATATTCAAACTCAGTAACTCTGCCTTTCCCACAATTCTAAGAGATGATATTAAGGACACATTTATTTGATTAGCACCCAAGGAGTGAACAAACAATTTTTACTAATGGATTTGAAGTTATTTTTTTTAAATTTCAGTTAGCTTAGTTTAGCTTTGTTTTCTTTATTTACTTCTGTCCTAACTTTCAGCCTCAGGAGACCAATTGTTACATCTAAGATTTGACTGTCACTCACTGTGGTGCAATGGAGGAGTGGACAAAAGTGGATAAGAGCTCATGAGTCAGCCAAAGGAGATGGGAGGTCATAAGAGTGGAGAAGAAAAGAGAGGCGAGGAGAGAAGAGAGAATGATAAGCCAGAAATCAGAAAAGGCTTCAAAACCTACATGTCAGATAAAAGTAAAAGTCAAGGAGTGAGTGAAGTCAAATGGTGACTGAATGCAATGTTCAAGTTGCTTAAGTGAATCAGAAGCTTGCTCCCACGACTGTTCTCATGAAAGCTCAAAGTCATTGACAAGCCTCTGGACTCAATTAGCCATAATCACTCTTGAATAACACCTAAGAGGGCCTGCCTCAACATCACTGTAGCATCTTATAATGCCCTGAAGATTCTGGCACTGGATTGAATATTCTTCTCCAAGGGAGTGAATCTTTTGAATAGAGTCAGAAAACTATTTTAGGTTATATAGATCCATGTAGTTCAGTAGCAGCTACTGAATATTTTCAATACCCTACCTAAACAGACACAGAAAATAAAGAAGAGAAAGAATGTGTCTATATTTCAGTAAAGTTATGTGCACACTGAAATTTCATTTGCCTGTAACTCTAATATGTAATGTCTCAACAGACACTTATTACTGTTGAAGATTCAGTTCCAGGACCTCCTGAGGATAAAATTATGTATAGATTTCCAAGTATCTTACGGAAATGGCATGTTATTTACATAAAATCTATGCAGGTTCTCTTGTATATTTTGTTTCTGATTAGCTGTATTAGTAGAACAATGAGTTTTCGTTGTTACATAACCACATAAGTATAAAATGTGCTTTGATTCAAGTCATCCACTTTATTACTGTTCTTTATCCTCTATATTTTCTTAAATGATTTGTAGATTACTTATAATGGTTATACTTATTGTTTAGAGAATGATAAGACAATCTATGTGATGATTTATACAGGTAGTTTTATAAATGCTTTACATCATGGATGGTTGAATCTGGAGATAATGAACCTAAAGACACAGAAGGCTGACTACACTCTTTTTCTGACTGATATTTACCTATCCCAAAAAGTCAAAACTAATGCCTAGCTTACAAGTCATTGCACAAGCTGTAGTTCTCTAACTTTTGTTTCTTTATCTTCTCCAGTTCCTGGAAGATCTCTGACCCCCACAGTCAAGCTGGATATGAGTGTATAGTAAAAACAGCTTATGATCATGCTTTTTAAAGACTACATACCATTTATTTTTATTTTTTAGCACTTTTTCATATATTTATTATTGTAATTAATAGAAGGGTTACATGATATTTGCCAGATAGATGGTGCATTAATTCCCATACATTGATACTTGGTTTTGAATCAAACTTGTATATGCCATCTGTTTTAAATGCTACTATGTTTAGTCCATACCTTTCTAATTTGAAACAGTTTTTCATCTTTACATTTTTGTTCTTTGCTATCCAGCTGCCTATTCTTCCCCATTCCAAGACAGGCCTGGTTCCTGGCTTACCATTATTCTCAGTGAACTCATTGTCTGGAAGCATCAAACATCTGATTCCTATATCCTTGAACTCCTTATCTCCATGACTTTTCCTACTGCTTTCTTCACTGACTTTGTTCACATGTAGGGCCAGGCCCTGCTACAAACTGTGCTACCTCTACAGTCAAGAATCTGAGCATCTCATTCTACCCATGGTATTCTGTTTTTCCAGCATATTTGCTCTGATTGAATGACCTCAAATTCATAGACCCAACAATTTTTAATTGTATTTTTACCGTCAATCCTTCTGTTGTTGTTGTTGTTGTTGTTGTTGTTGCTTTGTGGTGGTGGTGGTGGTAGTGGACCTGGTGGTGGTCTGCGTGTGTGTGTGTATATGTGTGTGTGTGTGTACGTGTATACACATGTATGTATGCCAGTACTACTAGAGCTTGAACTAAGAGCTTGACTTTTTGGTGATTAACTGGAGGTGCGCTGGTTACACCCTTTCCTAAGGCTGGAATCCAATTGTGATCCTCTATTCTCAGCCTTCCAAGTAGCTAGGTTACAGATGTGAGGTACTAGCTTACCTCTCTTTTGGTAAATGCTACCTATTTTATCATTTCAATGTATAACAAGGAAACACCTTCAATCCTACTTCTGTTTCTTTGTTACTCTATGTAAAGAATTCTTGATCCTTCCTTCTGTTAAAAAGACAGGTTTTTGTGTTTTTTTTCCAATTCAGTACATTCCTTTCCTTCTCATCTTTCTTAATGTCTCACTTTTTCAAACTTGGCATCCTACCAACCTCCTTGTTTCTCCTATCTGGACACCAGGATTTCTGGATTGGATCATCTCTGTGAATGTCCTTTTCTCCTCTGTCTGTCTCAACACTACTCTGTTTCACGATTCCAGTATTTCACAGCTGCTTCTCACCACCAAGCTTCTTGAAATGACTGTCAAAAATGTGCTATTTCAAATGATTAAGCCCATGTTCATAGTTCAACCACTACAACCTAGTACTATCTGTTCACACCTTTCCATTGGATCCATCCACATCAAGTTCAACAAATGACTTCTGAGTTGCCAAATGGATTGCATACACCTTAGTATTTTCTTTTCTTTTCTTTTCTTTTTTTTGGTGAGTTATGGGGCTTGAACTTGGCCCGGGCACTGTCCTGAGCTCTTCAGCTCAAGGCTACCCTTGAGCCAAGCCCCACTTCCTATTTTCTAGAGGTTAATTGGAGATAAGGGTCTCAGGTCCTTTTGTGCTAGAGCTGGCTTTGAACCTTGATCCTCAGATCTCAGCTTCCTGAGTAGCTAGGATTACAGGCGTGAGCCACCACTCTAGGATATATCTTAGTATTTTCTTAAAAGAGTTCTCTGTAGCAATTTACAAAGTTGGCAACTAATTCCCTTAAGTGACCTTCTCTTAGCTTTGAATTTCAAAAATGTCCTAATTGTCATCTGCCTCTGTGGTTATTTCTTCAAAATTTTCCTATTTTGTCCAAGTTCTATATGTTGAGATTCTTCAGAGCTAAGTGCTACATAGTCCTTTTTTTCAATGTTCAGTCATTTCCTAGGCATTATCATTTATTTTTTAGCTTTGAACATCCAGATATATGGCAGCAACTTTTACTTTTATTTCTCTACTACCATTAAACTCACATTCATATATGTAATGGCTGACACATCTTGTCAGTTGGATGCTTCAAAGTATCCTGATTTTGATTTGTTTAACACAGACATCTTGGTATTCCTCTTCAAACATTCTCCTTTGGTCATCTTCTTCTTTTTCTCTCTTCCTATCAATTCCATTGGTCAAGCAAAATCTGTGGGAATGACTCTTAATAACCCTTACCTTGCAATATCAAGTCCATTTTCCAAGAATAAGAAATTATACCTTTAAAGTAGATCTTGAATCTGTCCCACTTTTGCCTCCAGTTAAACTTATCTAGTCTTAATGGACTGCTGGAATATAACCTATTGAATTTCTAAATTAGAAACCTTGTTTATGGATACCTCTTTGGTTTATGCCATACCTACATTAAGTAGATATTGGCAAGAATGTTGTATGCAGCATGATTTAAGTTGGTATTGTTTCTGTATCATTTTGTTCTGTATCCTATTCCTTCATATATTTTCCATGTTTTGATTTTTGACCTGATGGAAATACCTTACAAATCCTCATAAAGGTTATATTATCTTTGGTTCCCGATTTTGCTCCTACTATCACCCTGGACACACACACCTTTTGCTGTTGGTTGTGCCCTGGAAGTCACAGGTTAGATTTGATCTCTTAGGTGATCCCTCCACAGCATTCCTAGTCTTCCAGGAACAACAGTCAAAACCTACTCACTGTAAGTCTGAATTACTTGTGCTTTATTCTCTGCTAGCACTTACTGCATTGTATTGCAATGCTGTGGTCATTTATCTCCCTCTTCCAACTGAACAGCATTAAAAGCAGATCATATTTCTGCATTTGTGATATATGGTCCTCGCAGTATATAGTTGCTAAATGAATAAATTAATAATGAATAAAAGTAAAGTTGATAAAGTTTCCTGCTCTCCATAAATTTAGTTTCCTAAGTCAATATTAATTATTTGTCTATGCTTTTATAGGCAAGGATGATTAAAGCAATTAATTCAGTATTCAAATACATATTCAGAGCCCACAAAATAGAGAATAATATCTTCATTAAATCCTTGGTAACATATACACATACATATATAATATGTTTACATACACACACACACACACACACACACACACACACACACACGAATCTGGAGTGGGCTCTTCTGTTACTTCTAAGTCCCAGCTGTGATACCTGTGATTTAGCAATAGCAGGGAGTTGGGGGGCATCTGCTTATGGACACTACCCAGAGTTGCATGTGTATGGTGATATTAATAATTAAAAACCTAACTCGGTTCATTTGATTGTACTTATTGAAAATTCTCTGCAGGACTACTTGCAGTATCAGTTACAATGGAGCAAATACAACACTTTCCATTTTCTTACTCATTAAGACTGGGAAAAATACAAGAAGAAATTATCCCAAGGTTGTGAAAAACAGATGATAGCAGGCAGGTCAAGTAAGAAGTGAGATGAAAATGTGAAGAACAGGCCATATGACAGGAAGTTCATTAGTTATTTTTGAATATTTCTTCCTATCTTTTTGGGCTTAGGCATGGAGTAGCCAGAACCTTGAAACCATATATTAAAATGCCCAAAGAAACATACTCCAAGATTCATTTTCTGATTAACCTGATACTGAGAAAAGGGAAACTTTCCAGGCTAGATGCCAATGGCTTATGACTGTAATCCTAGCTACTCAGCAAGCTGAGATCTGAGGATCACAGTTTGAAAACAGCCCCAGCTGTAAAGCCCATGAGACTCTTTATCTTCAATAAACTACCCAGAAAAAAAGCTGGTAGTAGCTCTGTGGTTCAATTGGTAGAGTGCTAGTCTTGAGCAAAAGAAGATCATGTACAGTAATCAAACCCCAGGACCAGGTAAATAAAAAGGGGGAAGGGGCTTTTCAAGATGGTAAATGTTGGGAATGCTGTGTGTTTATATTTATTTTTTCCTTAGTTGAAGCCAAAAAGATGCCTCAAGCTTGAAAAGAAAATCCTTCTATATGAAGGCCTCCTTACTGTCAAAACTGTGCAGTTTACTACCTACCTTTTTTTTTTGACCGCAGTTCCTTAGAATTAGAGTCAATCATGAGAAATTAATGTCTTCAAAGTAGCAGGGGTTAGGGTAAGGGGATTAATAGAGTTCTTTGCTAAGCACAGAGAAGGTACAATTTAAAGTTCCATGTCATCTGAGGAGTGGGAGGAACCATAGACATAAATAAAGGTGTCCTAGAAAGGCATTTCCTATAGCTCATAGAAAGCCCAGAATTCACCTTTGAACATGTATGGAACTAACTCAAACATCTGGGCACACACTTGGAACACCGAACTCCAGTGCCAACCTGATCTGCTCCCACCCCCTACCCTCAGTATGCCCACTTGGAAACCACATGAAAGCTTGGAAGGTAGAGCCCTTAATTTTTTGACTGAGATGAGGGTCTCAATCTTTCCTAGGCAGACCTTGATTCTCTTGAATTCTGCCTCCTGAGTAGTTTGGATTATAGGTGAAAGCCACCACTCCAGGCCCCATTTGACTTTCTCTAAGGACTAATGAATCTTCACTGGATTTCTTCTGAGCCAGTCAGATGTTGTACTCAGAGCTGTGGACAGGACAAGAGACACACCTCTGCCTTCTTAGCATTCCCAGTCTCAGGGGAGAGAGAAATCATAGCAAGTCCACACCTAAGCACAGTGGTTTAGGATAGTTGTGAAAGCTGAGTAGGAAGAAGGGTTCTGATGGAGTTGATGGGGGACAGATAATGCACATAAATAGCCAGGGGAATCCCGTTCCAGGCAGAAGGAAAGGACAAGGCAAAGCATGCAGGTGTGACTACAACTGGGAAATTCCAGGGACTGATGAGATCCCCGTGGCCTCCACAATGTCTCTGTCTCCACAGTTCCCAGGGCTCTAGGGAATCTCTGCACAAGAACCTGACTGATTGGTCTAGAGGAGAGAAGGATTCTGGATTCTGCTCTTCAATCAGAGGGAGTCTAGTTGCCTATGAGAGGGGTGCACTGATGGAGAGGGAGACTTCCTCTTCTTTTGGTCAGGATTGGTTTCTTCTGATGAGAGTGGGGGTAAGGTGGGGAGGAGCCAGCCAGACCTTAGAGAGCCCTTGAGGAAGTGGCACATGTGAATGGATAAGAAAACCAAGGGTGGAAGGTGCCTTCAATCCACAGGGACAAGCCACTTCCTCCAGAAAGGACCATGGCTAGTAGGTTTTACTCAGACTCTGATGGTTTCTTAGTAAGTAACTGTACACAAGGATCTCCAGGCATTGGTCAATTTTCCCATTAATGGGAACACAAGGCCCCCAAGACTGAGGACAGCTGTCCAAATCCAATGATGCCTTCAGTACATAAAGGAATCAAAGATGGCTCCATTTTTTTCTAGTGTGTACGTGGTAGAGATGATAAGACAGCAACAAGAGCCAAGCTGGGCAAACTCCATGTCAAACCGTGAAATTTCTGCTACCAGGCAAGGAGATGAGTCAAATGGAGCTAAAGATCTGCTGGTTGACATCTATGAATGAAGACTGTATAGCCAGGAAATACAGCATGTTCACTATTCACTCACTCTGGAATGTTTCCTTTTTAGCTCAGATACCTCCCCAGGAAGACAAAGGGCCAGCATTACAATCTGACACACCTCCTTCCTTGCTGGTGTCCTGGGCTCCACTCTGCCTTGTCCTCTCAGTCCCATCCTGAAGGGAGCTTTTGTCTCCAGACAGGTTCCATGCATCCCCTCTCCCAACCTTTTAGAAGGATTGTTTCCCCCACAGAGAAGGAGCAAATTCAGAAAGCAAAAAGGCTAGTAGGCTTCTGGACAGTCAATAACACTGGTTAGTTTTTTTTTTACATTCATTCATCAGCTCTTAATTGGTGTCTGCTGAGTGTCAGACACCCAGCTAAAGGGTAATTAAAAGGCAAAATCACTTATTTTGTTTTTTACAAAGTTGATCATCTCTGGGGGGTGACTGATGAGTAAGAAGATACTGAGGATGTAATAAACACTTCCCAGAACCAATCAGATGGGGTGGGTGGGGGGCAGGGAACATTAGCAGGCCACCTGCTAATGGATATGGATTTGGGCTCAGTTCTAGGAGCCACATTGGACCTTCTCAAACCCTGGAATAGAAAAAACTTCCGAAGTGAAAGGCGAGGAACCGTGACAGCAGGACAGAACAATAAAGAGAGGCTGAGGGCAAGTTCTGGCAGCCCACCATTCCTTTAGGTTGACTGGAGACCAGTCTGCTCCAGGAAGAGAGGTAGAGGTCCAGCCAGGGGGCAGTGTTCAGAGCTTGGCATAGCCTGGCTCCATCCTGGTTCATACTAATAGGCAAGCCCAGAAATGGTGCGTGTCCCAAAAGTAGAAACAGGGCTGACTAAGCAAGAGATATCCATGGCATTAGTTCTAGTTATGGAGCCCGGGATTCCAAATATGGGCTCTGGTTCTTGCAGGAGGGATGAGATCTACATCTTGGAACCCAGCACAAGATGAGGATCCACACTGCAGCAAAGAAAGCCTATGGCACTTGCTCAGAATGGGCTTTGGGGACAGCAGACACAGCATGCCATGCAGATGAGCCAGGCAAAGTAGCATAGGGTCAGCACTTTCACCCAAGGTCTAACTGCGCAGATCTGTGGGTTATGGGAGCCTCAGAAGGACTGGCTAGAAACCTGGAGTGGTCAGGGAAGAGGCAGTAGCAGACACATTGTTTCTTGCTCCTCTCCAGTGTGGTCTGTCCCAGATCCTCTGTCTGATCTCATTACAACAGCGCATGAATGGAAATGGCCTCTCATCCACCAACAACTTTCTCAATGTCCTTGGCATATGTGATGCAGGGTAGCATGCAAGATAGCCACAGCAGGCATCTGCCCAGGGCAGAGATAAAGAGCCCTTCCCAGGCCCCATCTTCATCAGGCCATGAGGGCCAGCTTAGCCACAGCCCTACCCCTCTCTCAAAGCTGTGATTCCCCAGGGCAGCAGGTGAGAGGCCCTGTACCCCCAATAACTGGTTTATTTCAGGTCAAAAGCCTTTCCCTCCCAGTATCTCTGGTGTTCTCTTCGCAGCCTGGACCCTGGAAGGCCGTGGAAGGCCCTGGTTACATCCAACGCTCTCAGCACGTCCATTACTTTCGGCTCAGATCACCTTCCTATAAGCTGGTCTTGGATGGGTTGCTGGGTGTGTTCATCTAATCGGCCCTTTCCCCACCTCTGTAATTACTGTAATCTATAACAATAATTATAGTTCATTTTAGTTTAGTGCCACTTATCTAAATGGGGATTTGCAGTAGGAGATTGCCAATAGAAATAAACCCTTGGGCCAGGCAGTGGGGCGGGGGTGATGAGGGGGTGAATGGGCACACCTCCGAGGCCTTTGCTCCTCCATTGGCATGTTCTCTTCTGCCCTGGCATGTAGCATGCCTAAAGGTGGATGCGCCCTGAGCCACTGGGAAAGAGGAAAAGATGTCATATCCACTGGAAGGTTCAGTGACTCGCGTGGCAGCATCAGTTTGAACCCCAAACCCAAAGCAGAGGAGGCAAAAGCCCCTCCCCCTCATGCCTCCCTCCCCTCACCATAGCTATCTCCACTCCAGCAGTTGGGTGGTAACACTCTTTGAGAGCAGGTTGGACATCCTCTCAACATAGTTTTCAATGCCAAATGCAATCGCTGGCATATGGTAGGTGTCTAATGGGTGTTTGGGGAACACTATAAAATTGACCTACAAAGAGATCATGTCATTTTGTGTGGACATTGATTTAGGTACCTTGGTACACATGAATCAAGATTCTCTGCCTCTATAATTTAGGAACAGTATTTGCTTAGAAGAATGATCTATGTAAAAATCACGAGTCTTATACAGTATAATGTAGTTATATGTGTGCCAAGGTTATATGTGTGCATGACATCTATGTGTGTGTGCTTGCATGCACGTGCCCACATGTGCGTGTGCAGTATTTGGTACTGTGTATGTGCTCGTGTGTGTGTATACATGTGCCTTGTATCACATATGCTATGTGTGCATTGTATACTAGTTTGCAAGTTTGATTTTCTCAGTCATTTTGGGACCAGCCTTAAGGTAGTAGCTTATCTACAATGTAGAGAGCATCATGGTCTCTTGGAGATTGTTTGACTGAGGTTTACAGGCAGCACTGATGTGGAAGGAGAGCTAGAACTGCAATACAAGGAGGTGCTCCATTGATAATCACCTGGAACATTATCATGATTGCCCCAGATAACGTTTCACTTTTCTTCTCTCACAGAGTGCGCCCGTGCGCGCGCATGTGCGCGCGCGCGCATACACACACATACACACACACACACACACACACACACACACACACACACAAAGTAGACATTTCCATATCCTACCTATCTCTCTATCTCTCTATTATGGGAGAACCCCATAATCTGGGACAGACAAACGAGTACTTCTGCTTGTGTCTGATCATTCCCTGCATAACTAACCCATGCAGCCCTAGAACTGGCACTGAAAGACTGCTGTGAATGTGTCCACTCAGGAGATAGAAGATGGCACATTGTCAAGTTCCTAGGCAGCCCTGAGCCCTCTGCTCTACTCTTGCTACTACTCTAAGTTCTGATCTCTAGAACAGTTTCCTTGGCCCGTATCTTCTGTTCTCTCTGGAGATCATTAGCCTCTAAAAACATGTATGAGGTAGACATACATGCTTATGGGCTTGTGGATTGGTTATATATTCAGAATATAATAGACAGAGACAGACACAAGTATACTACATATGCAAATAGATGAATCCTGAATTTTCTTTTCTTTTCCACCAGCATTGGGGCTTGAACTCATAGCCTGGTTTCTACCTCAACTTTATCTCAAAAGGGTCAAAAGCGTGCTGCTCTCCCATTTGAGCCACAGCTCTACTGCCTGTTTTTCGGAGGTTACTTGGAAATAAGAATCCCATAGACAGTTTTCTATTCAGGTTGGCTTTGAACTATGAATCTCAAATCTCAACCTTCTGAGTAGCTAGGATGATATGTGTCACTGGGCTCCCAGACTTTCATTTAAAAAAAAAATAAACCAGTCTTGGGGCTTGAACTCAGGGCCTGGGAACTGTGCCTGAGCTTCTTTTACTCAAGGCTAGCACTCTATCACTTGAGCCACAGAGACACTTCTGGCATTTTCCATTTATGTGGTACTAAGGAATTGAACCCATGGTTTCATGCATGGTAGGCAAGTTCTCTACCACTGAATCCACATTCCTAGCCCCCTACATTCTTGAATAGCTATCTGAGATGCTTCGAGCAGCTTAATCTGTATGCTATCTTCTTTGCTACAAATTCCATCAGTTCCTTTTCTATCAGAAACAACTTGTTTTGAAAATCTCCCAGGGTAGAGAGCAGGTATCTCCCAGCCCCCTCCTGGACCAACAGGAACTTCACACATCCATTGCTCCTGTTCCTCCAATGCCTTCCCTCTGCCCTAATGTCTGGGAACCTTCTGAACTTGAACAGCCAACCATTCACCATTCTTTGCTTGTGGGATTGTCCAGTCATTTTCCAAGCTGTTTCTTTCCAGGTGATGTTGGCAGATTTGGCTAAAGCAAACTTGTGTTGCCTGAGACTTTGTAATTATTTTCAGAGTAAAATGGCTGGGCCTGATTTCCTGTCACAATGCATCACAACCCAGCTTGTAGAGATCAAGGGGCCTCTGCTGGATCTTAGCCCCATCTGCTTCATGCTTCCTGGTTAGCCCATCTGCAGTTTCTACATCCACACACCACAGTATTTCTTCTCAACCAAAGATAGCAATCTAATGACATGGCAAGACTCTTCAGTGATCTGGTAGAGGAAGATCTGTTTTGAAGGATAAAATATCACTGGGTAGCTTCAATGATTAGAACAGAAGTGTTGCATCTGTCTTTCTCATCCCACCTTTCCAGAGGAACAGAACACAATTAAGACAATTACTGAGCTTATAGGACACCCAGTCCCTTCCAAATGTGGTACAAGTATACAAGGAATTCGATTGGGGGGATTCAGGGAGGCTTTGAATCATTAAGGACAGGTCAGTGAGCCCTTCCTGTGGGCAGAGTCCATGCTCCTTCAGCTGCATGTGGTATACAGTTTAGACCTCTACCTTACAGGTAGAGCCTCCCTCAACCTACCCTAGAAGCAAGTTTTCCTGTGTGTGTGTGTGTGTGTGTGTGTGTGTGTGTGTGTGTGTGTGTCTGTGTCTGTGTCTGTGTCTGTGTCTGTGTCTGTGTCTGTGTTTTGTGTCTCGTTGTGGGGCTTGAACTCAAGGTCTGGGCACTGTCCTGAGCTCTTTTGCTCAAGGCTTGTGCTCTATCACTTTGAACCACAGTTCCAACTCCAGTTTTCTAGTGGTTAATTGGAGATAAGGGTCTTATGGACTTTCTCATGTGGGTTGGCTTTGAACCATGATCCTCAGATCTCAGCTTCAGGAGAAATTGATGGCTGGTGATGTATTCCCTATATTAATTTCAATATGATGATAGATTTGCTTCTCCTTCAAACTTAAGATTCAGATAGAGAGAGAGAAAATTTAGCCAGAACTTTCTTATAAAGAAGAGCAACACTTTAGAAGAAGAAAAAATGGTGGTATTACAGATAGTGTTTTAAATTGTGACAATGAATTTGCCTATTCTCATAAAATTCCCCTGTAGTTATACAAGAGAGAATGATTTTTAATAGTCTAGTTCTGAGCGGGGTATGGTGGTATATTTTAGTAGTCCCAGAAACCTTGGAAACCTGAGATGGGAATATCAGTTGAACCTAGCTGTTTCAAACAGTCTGGACAACACAGCCAGAGTGTAAAATACATGCACATACACACAACTGAGCCAGCAAGTGAGATATAGAGAGAGAGGGAGGAGATGGGGGAGAGAAAATATCATAATTCTTACTGTATTTGTGGGCTGTCTTTTTGAGTTGTTCAAAGTCAACTATAGTCTAACAATAGTAATAAAAACTCCAGAAAATTCATAAATTTTATTTCTTTAATTATTTCTTTTTGTATGGTGCTGAGGATCAATTGTGGAGCCTGTAGATGCAAGGTGAATGCTCTCATGCTGAGTTATACGTAATTTAAAGCTCCCATAATTTTTTTCTATTTTTTGGCAGTCCTGGAGGTTAGGACTTGAGCCCTGACCTTGGACTTTTCTCAAGGCTAGAGCTCTACCACTTGAGCCTCAGCACCTCTTCCAGCTTTTTCCTATGTGTGTGGTACTGAGGAATCAAACACCGGTCTTCCTTCATGCTAGGCAAGCACTCTACCACTAGGCCCAATTCCCAGCCCTCCCACAAATTTTTAGTTACTCACTACTCTGAGTAGGATGAGGATTACATCTAACACCTGCCTTTCACCTTGCCTATGTCCAGCTGTGGGCCTCACCAACCACTGACTGCCTCTTAGAGATAAATTCCATACTTGTTCATTTTCAAGACCAACCGTTGGATTCTGAGTGAAAATTTCCTAGCAGCTTGCTTACATTCGGACTTTTGGATGTGAAAAAATTCATGCATTGGAAAACCCATAGATAAACAGGAGTGTGATTAGCATAGGGAAGAACAGATTTCAATAAAATGAGGAAATAGATGAAATGGGATGTGTCAGAAGGCAAAGGATCCTTCCTGCTACAAAGGAAAAAGGGGGAGGGGCTGTGGAGGCTGCCCAAAGCCTATAGCTAACATTCAACTTCAAGAGGGGCATGCATTTGAATTGCTCAATAAAACTGAATGTAAGGGACCTGGAGCATGGCCTAATGGTAGAGTGCTTGCCTCCCATGCACAAATTCATGTGTTCTATTCCTTAGCACCACATACACAGAAAAAGCTGGAAGTGGTATTGTGGCTCAAGGGTAGGCCTTGAGAAAGACCAAGGATAGTGCCCAGGCCCTGAGTTCAAGCCCAGGACTGGCAAAAAAAAGGAATGTAAATTAGGCAGCATCCAAGAGAGAATGGGAACTCTATATGTCTTGGCTCAGTGATGGAGTAGGGAGAGATGTCCATGTGTGAAGTGCCCCTGTGGCTCAAGTGGCAGATCACTAGCCTTGAGCAAAATGTGTCCAAGGAGGCACCCAGGCTAGAGCTCTACCACTCTCTAGCTCTACTCCTGGGTCTTCGTGCATGCTAGGCAAGCACTCCACCACTAGGCCACAATTCTAACTCACCAAATAATGGATTTTATTATGATATTTCCACCCGTGCACAAGAGAACTGTGTTCTTATTCACATTCTCATCCTGGTTCCTATACACCTTCCTATCCTTCCCTCTGCTTAGGCCTTTTTTATTTGGATGTTTGATTACTTGTACATATGGGTCTAGACTCCAAATGTAAGAGAAAACATGTGGTGGTCACAAGTCTGACACATTTTCCTTGGCTTTTCTGATGTCCACTTCCTCTCATTTTCTTGGAACTAACACACTTTTATTCTCATAGATGACTGAACAATACTCCATTGTGTGTGTGTGTGTGTGTGTGTGTGTGTGTGTGTGTGTGTGTGTGTGTATTTTTTCCTCCCTCCGTTCATCTGTTGGCAGAAACTTGAGTGGCCACATAAATCTTTACTGTTATAATAGTGCCACAGTAAACATGAGTGTCCAGTTCTCAACAATACTGAATTTATACTGTCTGTGACGTGTTTCACTAATTAGGTAGGAAATTTGAACAGGTTCACCATACCTCTCTCATTTGGGAAGCTCCAACATTACGTTGTTGGAAGAGACATGTTGATTTCTCAGGAACCGTTCCGAATCCCAAACTGCTCTTCATAGGAGGAAATGGAATGAATCTCCTGCCCTCCAGTTTTGGCTTTTAAATATTAATTTTTTCCACTTTTTAAAACTTACAAAATAGTTCCTGTTGCTTCCTCCCTTCCTCCCTCCCTCCCTTCCTCCCTTCCTTCCTTCCTTCCTTCCTTCCTTCCTTCCTTCTTTCCTTCCTTCCTTCTGCCCTACTTCCCTCCCTCCCTCTCTCTTCTCTCCCTCCCCTCTTTTTCTCGCTCTTACTCTCTGACTCCTCCCTTTCTCTTTTGCTGTCAGTACTGGGACTTGAACTCACCGCTACTGGCTCTTACTTATGTCAGAGTTGGCCCTTCTCACTTGAGTTGTGTGTCTACTTCCGACTTGTTGGTGGTTACATTTAGACTTTCCTGCCTGGGCTGTCTTGAGCCATGATCCTGAGGTATCAGCCTCCTCAGTAGCTAGGATTTCCCTTGTAAGCCTCCAGCGATTGTTGATACCAGTGTGAGGGCCTGACAGTGGTATGTACTTTCACCAGCCCTCCTGACCTCCCATTTCACTTTGTGCTTTCTCTGCCTTCCTGTGAGCTCACTTGGACCATGTGAGAAAGTCCAGTTCTCCTCTTAGGTTGGGTTACTGTGGCTGAGATTGACGGTGTGGCAAGCTGGCCTAGAGGTGTCCTGTGCTGTTCTTCATCATTGCACTGAATGGTGTTGGGTCATCTGCTTGAGCACTGATATCTGTAGTTTCCCAAACCCCAATCCCACCGAGGTATGATATTGCTCTCCTATTAAAAGCAATCACTCATAACCCTAGCCACTGATGATGGTGTGAACGGAACCTGAATGTCAATTTAGACTGGAAAGTTTGAGGGTCCATCTCCAATTCATCAGCAAAATGCTGGACTGGAGTCATAATTTAAGTGGGAGAGTACCTGCTGTGAGCACAGAACTCTCTCTCTCTCTCTCTCTCTCTCTCTCTCTCTCTCTCTCTCTCTCTCTCTCTCTCTCTCTCACACACACACACACACACACACACACACACTCACTCACTCACTCACGCAAACAAAAGAGGGAAGAAGGAAAGGTCTGGTGTGGTGGACTCCTCTGTGAGAGGCCTGTAGACATTCTGGTCAGCTTTCTCTGGGGATGAAGCACTGGAGATGACTGGTATCCCATGATGCCATCTTGCCTTCTCCATGCTGGGATCACTTGCTTAGCCCTCTCAGAAAGCACCATGTGATCTCCAAGTACACTGCTCATCTGTCTCTGACCACAACTCCTGGAGCTCACAGCATAGGTTTGATTTTCCTGAAAGGCCAGATCCATGATCCTTCCCCTGGGACTCAGAGAAGACATTTAATTATTTGCAAACCTCAAGTTTCTTCTATAAAATGAAGCTAATCATATCTCATACATTATAGAGATGATCTGAGAGATGAGATGAAATCAAACATTCTAAACATGTAGCTAGGTCCTAGATCTTGTATGCTCTGCCTCCCAAGTGCTGGTATAACAGACCTGTACAATCACACTTGCAACTAAGTTTTTCCTTTGCTTTCTTCACCTTCCAGGTACTGAACTCAGGACCTTGGGCATGTTCCTCTACCAATCCTCAGTACTGGGGTATTTTAGGAGGAAGGGAGGAAATTAGGTCACGGTGAGCATGCCCTTAAATGGCATAGTGGGGATGATAGTCTCTGTGTGCCCTCTCTCCCATTCCCCCCCCCTCTCTCTGTCTCTCTCTGTCTCTCTCCCCACCCCCCAGCCACTGAGTTACACAGGCCTCCTCTTCTATCACATGTTCCAGTTGATATACATTGCTCAAAACAATATAGCCAAGAGATATGTTTGGATGAGGCAATGTAAACCTTTTCTTCTTTTCAGTGGATTGTCTCAACTATTTTGTAACAGACAGCTGACTCTCCAGGTGAAGTGAGATTTTCTTTGTATTGTGTAACCCAGGTACACAGTGATGAGAAACCCAAAGGAAAAACTCTGACTGTAAATCTGTCACATTTTCTGTTGATGCCATAGTTTTAGATGTTTAAATATTCATGTGTTTGGCAAATACATTAGAACCAGAGTGATAAATGGAACTGTATAGAAGGTTACCTGTGATGTTAAAAGGGTCCTCAGTGATTAACAACTGTGCATTAGTAATTCTGACGATGACATGCCGTTAAGTTTCATACTGTTTCTCTCTTCCCTCTTGTTCGACTATAACAGTAGGTCCATGGCATTAAAAAGAGCAGAGGAGAATGCAGATCAATAATGATTGGCTTACAGGGAATTGGAAGTCCAGAAACTATATATCTTTAACATTTGATTTTTCTTTTAGCAGGAAATGGGTTTATTATTTTAACTGTGTGGTAGCAGCTAAGATTTTCTAGTTTTTTTTTTTTTTTGCCAATCCTAGGTCTTGAACTCAGGGCCTGAGCACTGCCCTTGGGTTTTTTCCTCAAGACTAGCATTCAACCACTTGAGCCACAGCACCACTTCTGGCTTTTTCTTATGTATGTGGTACAAGAGGAATCGAATCCGGGTCTTCATGCATGTTAAGCAAGCACTCTACCACTAAGCCAAACACCCAGCCGAGTTTATAGTTTTTAAAAACACATATATAGCCAGGTGCTGGTGGCTGCTGCTCCAATCCTAGCTACTCAGGAGGCTGCAGCTTGAACTCAGGGCCTGTGTACTGTCCTTGGGTTTTCTTAAGGCTAGAGGTCTACCACTTGAACCACAACACCACTTAGAGATTTTCTTTTTCTTTCTCTCTCTCTCTCTCTCTCTCTCTCTCTCTCTCTCTCTCTCTCTCTCTCACTCTCTCTCTCTTTCTTTCCTTCCTTCTTTCTTTCCTTCTTTTGTGGTGTGTCATTAGACTTGAAGTCTGGGCCTGGGCATTGCCCCTGAGCTCTTTTTCAGCTCAAGGCTATCACCCTACCGCTTGAGCCTCAGCACCATTTCTGATTTTCTAGTTGTTAACTGGAGATAAGAGTCTCACGGACTTTACTGCCCCGGCTGGCTTTTATGTGCAATCCTTAGATCTCAGCCTCCCGAGTGGATGGTATTACAGCTGTGAGCCACTGTGCTGGGCTATTATGACTTTCTGTGTAGGTGGTACAAGGAATCAAAACTGGGGCCTTCGTGCATGCTAGGCAAGTACTCTACTAATAGTCCACATTCCTGGCCACACAAATCATTTTTATAGGGAAATCTTGGTTTTTGAATAGAAAGAAAAGATGTTATAGGATTTTCTAATCCAATGTTTCATTTATCATTGTTTGATGGATTTTTCCCAGTAGAATATTTCACTTGTGATGTTTTTCTGAACTTCATTGTGTTGATATAGTATGGCTTATTTTCTGTCTTCTTTCACCCATCATGATGCCATAAGCACTCAATGCATATGATAGTATTAATAACCCTATTAACGGCTAATATTTGTCAAGTGTTTCCTCTCTATGGATCAGGCAGTATTTAACTAGTCACATAATATGCTATAGCTTACAACAGCCAATGAGGTAAATCTATTACAAATGCCATATATCACACAATAATGGAAAGAAAAGTTTCAAGAACTTACCAAGTACTAGACAGAAGTGAGTAACAAAGCAGGGATTTGCACCCAGGCAACTTAAACCCAGACTCTAAGCCTCCTAGTTGCTGTAAATCCTGCTCAGCCCAATTATTCCTAAGCCATGCAGCTTCATAGAAGCCATGCAGTTCTCATAGAAGGCACTGAGGATTTTGGGGAATAGAATATTGTCCTATTAATCTTTACATATCCATAACTTAGTGAAATGTACAGCTCATATCAAGAATTTAGTACGTATTTTTCAAAAGTGAATTAATTTCTGATTTGGGCATAAAACATTGGGAAAACATCACAGAATGCTGTACTGACTCAATAAAATTTAAGTGGCGTCCACAGTATTTTCTACGATTTTTCTCACTCTACTAGTAACTTGCATTCCCCATCAAATAGTGGAATTAGGAAGTCCCATGCTGTGGTTCATGTGATAATCTACTAAGCAGGAGGCTGGGATATGGAGGATGAGAGATTCAAGGTCAGGCAGAAAGTTCTGTGAGTTTGTCTCCAAAGTGGCCAGCCAAAACTGGGATATATGGCTCAAGTATTAGAGTGTCAGCCAAGCAAGCAAGTCAAGAGAGCATGAGGTCCTGAGTTCAAACATTAATGAAATAGCCAGCAAAAATTAGGATATATGGCTCAAGTATTAGAGTGTCAGCAAAGCAAGCAGGTCAAGAGAGCATGAGGTCCTGAGTTCAAACATTAATGAAATAGCCAGCAAAATTAGGATATATGGCTCAAGTATTAGAGTGTCAGCAAAGCAAGCAGGTCAAGAGAGCATGAGGTCCTGAGTTCAAACATTAATGAAATAGCCAGCAAAAATTAGGATATATGGCTCAAGTATTAGAGTGTCAGCAAAGCAAGCAGGTCAAGAGAGCATGAGGTCCTGAGTTCAAACATTAATGAAATACCCAGCAAAAATTAGGATATAGAGTGGCCGTGAGGCCGCGCTGCTCCCGGCCTGGTGACAGCGGCCACCGGAAGCGGACATGGCGGCGCTGGTGAGCGACGAGCTGGAGGCTTTGGCGGCGATTTTCTGCGGGCCCCACGAGTGGGAGGTGTTGAGCCGCTCAGGTGAAGACCCCGGGCCATCAGCCTCAGGTGTTCTCCCCGTGGCCAGGCCGGGGGCCCCGCCCCGCGCCCCTCCCCCCTGGCCCTGGCGCTCAGAGACCCAGGCTCCTTCCCTGAGGCCTTGAAACAGAATCCACACCAAGGCTGAAGGACTTGAGATGTGGATATACCCTGAGAGTCGGTATTCCAGTTACCTGTCACCTACCACTTGTGCCTGCCCAGGATCTCAGTTAACTCTGAACTCCTGACCAGGGCCCAGTGGGAGACTGGGAAGGACATGCTACTCGAGCAAGCAGAGACCCTCCTGTCAGAACCTATGGTTCAGGAGCTGGTCCTCTGGTGTCAGCAGAATCTCCGGCATATCCTCAACCAGCCAGAACCCAGAAAGGGCAGCAGCCAGGATGCTTTTGCAGTCAGCCCGACCATGGATGATGGATTGTGGCTGGCTCTTTTGCATCTAGATCCTATGAGAGCAAAGACTAAATACATCAGAACTGTGCAGAAATGGGCTTCTGATTTAAGGCTCACAGGAAGACGGATGTTCATGGGTAAAATAATACTGATTTTACTGCAAGGACACAGAAGCAACATCAAGGAGTACCTGATGCTGCAGAAAACCTCCAAAGTCGATGCGGACTCAAGTGGAAAGAAATGCAAAGAGAAAATGATTAGTGTACTATTGGAAACAAAAGTACAGACAGAACACACAAGGTTTCTGGCATTGGAAGTCAAAGAGTATTTAGTGTGGGATGACTTACAAAAGGAATTTGAAGCTGCAGGACTTCAGAAGGTTTTCCCCGAATTCGTGCTTGGGCTGGTGAAATAAAATGAATGACAGGAGTCTGGATCAAACAGCAGGGTTTTGTTGATGTTGTTGCCCTGGCTTGGTGGAGGGGCTATTGAAAGAATTATAAGGAGGCAATGTTAAGGTTTCTCTCAAGTACAGTCTTTCTCATTCTGGGACAAAAGCTGTGTTTCATAGAATATACGCAGGAAAATGCCTTCCATGTCCTAATTTTTGCCAGGGAAAACTGGGCTTAACAGATGGAACTTTATTTAAAAGATAAAGAGATGAAAGCAAAAAAGCCTTTGTTTTTTTCATATATTTTTATTCTAATTAATAGAAGGGTTACATTATATTCGCCAGATAGAAGGTGCATTAATTCACATACATTGATACCCTTTCTTATGTCTTGGTCCCCATTTCCCTCCTCCCCCACCCCCACCCCTCATCTTGTTTTTCCCCCTTCCCTATCCAGTTTCAAATAACCAAATACAAATGTATCCAATATAGCTGCTTTTGCGCAGCAGCGGAAATTTCACCGCTCCAGGGCTCCTGGGGAAGAAATTAAAGTCAGTGTCTCCCTCTCCCCCCCCTCTCTCTCCTGCTCTCTCTCCCCCTCCCCTCCCCTCTGCCCATCCCCTCCCTGCGCCTTCCATGGGTACCGCGCAGGCCGGCAGCCGCCGCGTGGCGGGCGCGATGCCAGGATGGGCCTGATCTGGCTCCTGCTGCTCAGCCTGCTGGAGCCCGGCTGGCCCTCGGCGGCCCCGGGGGCGCGGCTGTGGCGTGATGCGGGCAGGCTCGGCGGCGGCGTGTACCAGCGCCTAGGCGGGGCGCCCCGGCGCCGCCAGCTCTACTGCACCACCCGGTACCACCTGCAGCTGCACCCGAGTGGCCGCGTGGACGGCAGCCTGGAGCACAGCGCCTCCAGCTTCCTGGAGATCACGGCGGTGGAGGTGGGGTCGTGGCCATCAAGGGGCTCTTCTCTGGACGGTACCTGGCCATGAACGAGAGAGGGCGGCTCCACGCTTCGGAGCACTGCAATGCCGAATGTGAGTTCCTAGAACGAATCCACGAGCTGGGCTACAACACCTACGCCTCCCGCCTGTACCTCTCGGTGCCCGGCGGGCCCGGGCCCGGTGCCACCCCAGTGCCCACAGGCTGTGGTACGTGACCGTGAATGGCAAGGGCCGGCCACGCCGGGGCTTCCGGGCCCGCCGCACGCAGAAGTCCTCCCTCTTCCTGCCCCGTGTGCTGGACCCCAAGGACCACGAGAGGATGCGGCTACTCCACGGCGGCCCGCCACGGTGGCCACGGCGGCAGAGGCAGAGCCGGGGGTCACCGGGCCCACGCCAGGCGGTGCACCCCAGCCCGAGCCACCGCGGGCACCACACCTCGCACCTGGCCCTGACTGATTCTCCCGGCCACAGGCTTCCTCCTGCCCTCTGCAACCAGGCTGGATGGGACTCGAGGGGCCTCAGTTTCCCCACGTCCAGCGGTCGGTGTCGGCTGGCCGGAGGCTTTGTGTAACTGGGACATTAAAGTATTTTAGTATAAAAAAAAAAGAAAAACAAATACATAAACTAAAACAACTATAAAGATCACCAGAGAAATATATCTCCTCCAAAATCAACTGTTTCCATAAGAGATTTTAAAGACAGTGAAATGGGTGATATTTGAAAGAACTTGCTCAGAAATCTAAATAAACGCTACGAAGACAACAGCTGAACAAAATGAAGTAATGAAGCCAACATAGCATAAAAAAATAAAAATCCAAGGAGGAAACAGATATTTTGAAGAGTCAAAATTTTAGAAAGGAAAATTTCAATAATCCAATTAATTCAATTAAACATATTGTGAACAGAATTAAAAGAAAGTGAGGATGGAGTATTAGAGATCAAAGATGAAGTAGCGCAATTAGATCAATCAGACAAACAACAAAAATAAGAAAATATAAACGTAACATGTAAAACTTGCCAGGTATGGTGGCTCACGTTTATAATCCTAGCTACTCAAGAGTTTGACGTTTGAGGATCGTGGTTCAAAGACAGCAGGTAGGAAACTCCATGAATCTCTTATCACTAGTTAACCATCAAAAAGTAGACATGGAGGTGTGACACAAATGGTAGAGCAGAACAGCTCAAGGACAGCACCCAGGCCCTGAGTTCAAGCCCTAACACTGGTGCAAACAAACAAACAAACAGACAGACAAATAAACAACAAAAGGAAACCCATGAATCATGGGTCTGGAAAAAAAGTACAAACTAAAAACACAGGAAACGAACTCCATAAAAAAGACAGTAGTGAACGCTTTAAGTCTGGATGACCTGAGTCATCCAGGTCCACTCGGAGGCCTTCAGGATACCAACAGGCAAGATCAGCAAAAGGACTAGACTATATTTGAAGCACTGGATATGCAAAAAAGAGAATATGAAAACTGTAAGAGAAAAATGGAGAGAAGCAAGGGAAGGCCACTTCATATTCATAAAAAGAAAGATCTCTTAATAAGAGATAACAATTTTAACATATATGCCTCTCATGTTGATGCATCCAAACTTATGAAGCAAACAGTACTGCATTTGCCAGTGCAGATGGAGTCCAACATAATGTGAGTGGGGTGCTGTGAGACCTCAAACTCCAATAGGCAGGATATCCAGACCATTATTGGACCTCAAAACCATGAACCAAGAAACATCAGAATGGAATGGCACTGTCGACCAAATGGACTTAAGAAACCATTGCACACTACTTTATCATCCGCATGATACAGTCATCCCGGAAATCCATGGAACTTTTTTCAAAGTAGATAGTGTTTTAGGATAGTAAGCAAATACTAATAAATAGATGAGAACAGAAATAATTTACTTTCTTCTTCCTGATAACAATGCAATAAAACTTGAAGTCAACTGCAAAAAAAGCTACAGAAAATATTCAAGTGCATGGAGACTGAGCACATATGATTCAATGGCCAGAAGAATTAGGAAGGAAATCAAGAAATCTTTAGAATCTAATGAACATGAAAGCATAACTCACAAGAGCCTCTGGTATAATTCAAAGGAAGTGCGAGGGGAAATGTTTCTAGCTATGATGCTAGAATCATTAAGACATACATAAAGGTGACTATGTAAATAAAGGGTGATTTCAAGGAAAGAACTTAATGATACACCTGAACATGGCAGGAAAATTAGGAGGCAGAAAGCAATGATGATTGGGGAGACATGAATGAAAGCAGGATAGACTAAAAATAGAAAGAATTAACGGAATAAAACTTGTAATGAAAAGATAACTAATATCGACAAAGCCCTAGATAAAAACTAACCAAAATAAGGAAGAAAAAGACCCAAAATGGAAAAAATTGCAAGTAAAAATGGAGATGTCACAGTGAATACCAGTGTACTTTGAAGACTATGTTCTAATAAATTGAAAAATAGAGAAAAATTTGATAAATTTCTAGATGCTGTTGACTCTCCAAGGCTAAACCAACTAGATGGAGAACCATTTAAACAGAGCGAGAGCAATAAAGTTGAAATCGTAATACTCTTCAACATATAAAGTCACAGGATTAGATCCACTCAGTACTATTTTCAATATTGAATACTGGCATAGTCTTTGAACTCTTGCTGGCACAATAAGTTGGCTATGTCCTGGAGAACCTTCAGAATTCAGTCCTCAAGCTGACTATCTGAAACATCAACAATTTTTCTTATACTTCACAGTTTGGTGCCAAGTCAGACAACTCTTTTTTTTTTTTTGCAGGGGCGGGGGAGAATTCATGGAGGTCACTTGATGGTGGTTAGGAGGTTTTGTTGGAACATGGGCTGATCTGGACAATCTAAGACAACTTCACTTGTATATGAATCCTCCTTTGGTCTCACTGAGTCTTGTATTCTACTCCATTCATCTTTGGGTCTAGTTTTGTGCCAATACAAGCTGTTTTTTTTCTTCTTATTATAGCTCTGTAATAGAGGTTGAGGTCTGGGATTATAAACCCACAAGCACTGCTTTTTTGCTTAGAGTTTCTTTGGCTATTTCACATCTTTTTTGTTCCATATGAAGGTTTGGATTGTCTTCTTTATCATTTTAGGTGCCTTGAGACAATAAAGGTAAGAGGCAGTGCCCAGTTCCTGAGTTCAAGTCTCAAGAAGAGCAAGAAAGAACTTAGCCACTGTTAATGGGTATTACACTTCCTGGTGGCTTTCACCTGGATTCCCCTGAGGAGATCTAGCCAATTCTTTATGGTGGACAGCATCGTGCTTATGTTTAGCTAGTGCCCTTCATCCAAAACTAAATCAATCAGTAATGGCCTCAAGAGCTTGGTCCTCCATAATGTCTCCTACTGTGCTGAGTCCAGTGATTGTTACCCACAGACCTATGACAGTGAGTCCACATCTGTCCTTCAGTGTGCCATTCCATCTATGAGCATGCACTTGACCTTCTAAAAAGCATAATTCTTGACAGTATGGTGAAATGAAAGCCACATGGAATATAAGAATATCCTTGAATAGTGTGTGAACTGAAATTTCCCAGTGTGCAACTTTGCAGTGCACATGTTGTTTAGGGAGACAGTCACATTTCAGAGTATTAGAATACAGCTTCATGTATTAGAAAAATGGAGGAGAATGGAAACAGAATAGGCTGGACTCAATCATCAACAGAACGGGGCATGAATTGTAGAATAGCAAGGGGCAGAGATCTACCCACAGGACTAGAGGTTGAGCAAGGGACTGGGTTTGGGGTAGGCCTTTATAGGGCTTAAAAAGGGAGCAAACATTAAAAGAGGGGTAATGGTCTGTTGGAGGTACAGGGTGATGTGCTTGTCCAGGCCCCCAGTGGAATTTTCCACCTGTAGTGTGGGGGACATTATCCCCTGGGGACCTAGGTCAGAATCACCTGCCTGCAGACAAGCACCTGAGCATGTGCCTGGTGCCTTGCTTGACCAGGAGGAATTGAACAGCACTCAATCCTTCACCAAGCTCTGTGAGATCACCTCAACCTCCAGTCCCATTTTTTTGTGCCAGACCTGGGCCTTGAACTCAGGGCCTGGGCACTGTCCTTGGGCTTTCTCAGGGCTAGAGCTCTACCACTTAAACCACTGCACTATTTCTGACTTTTTGCTATGTATGTGGTACCAAGGAATCAAACCCCGGTCTTCGTGCATGCTAGGCAAGCATTCTACCAGTAGGCCAAACTGCCAGCCCCCTCCAGACCCACTTTCTGGTAGAGATGTTAGTGCAACCTCAATGTAGTGAAACTAAATTGAACCCTTGCTTAGTGGAAGGAGGACAGGCCCTTCCTTCATTAGAGTACAGAAGGTTGGCAGCCTTTGCCGTGCATACATCAAATCCACTGAGCATCCTGCCAGCTTCCCAGGTCAAAACACATGAAAGAGCACTGTCTTTGTAACAGTAGAGATGAAAGAAGAAAATCATGACCAGAGTATGGAACAAGAATTTTAATAGAGTGTGAAAATTCAAACCTTACAGTTCCTTTCGAATCATCTCCCCAGGATAATTCGTGAGCACTGTCCGTTTTGGCATGTGTCCACATATTCACTCAAGAACTGGGACACACATCAGGGCCCACACTCCTGAAATTCCAATCTTCAATGGTCTGCAGTGTTTGGAGTGCTGCTCTATGAAACAGTGATGGGATTGGCTTGACCTTGACACCATTAATGGGGCAATGAGTTTCCTCTACATGTGGGTAAGAATGAGATCTAGCAGCGGCATTTTGCTCAACACCAGAGCTCTGCAGTGTGTGGTTTCCATCACGTGGTGAGTCTGATTCCAGCCTGATGTCAGAGGCTTGGATTTTGGTGTAGCCTAACTAAGAGTGGAAAGGCTGAGGGTAGGGAATTGTCCTTTGATGAAATTTTGAAGGCCATGGAGGATGAGTAAGAGAAAGAGTATTAAGTCCATATATTTTAGTTATGTTTAAAATTATTTTAATGTTTTATAAAAATTAACTCTGCTTGTGGTAGTTATAATAATTGTATAAACAAGTGTAGATAGACCAATTGAGGTTAAGTATTGTTTGTGGGGTAGGTAGGTGTTTACTTCAAGGAATAGTTTAAGTAGAACTCCAGCTTTGGGAGTTGGCGGTAGGATGAAAAAGTCTTTTCCTTGAGTTCGCTCTAAGGGGATTTTATACCTCTTTGTAGGTTTACAAGACCTAAGTATTGGAATTATACTATTAGAGCGATCTTCATTTGAGTAATTTATTTTCAATTAAGCCTGCTAGTGGTATAAGAATTAAAATAATGATGAAATATATGATTGAGGCTGTTTGACCAATAATAATAAATGGGGGCTCAACGGGTTGCCCTCCAATCCATGTGAGTAAAAATAGGTCTGCCACTAGGGTTCAGAATAGGAATTGGCTTAGTGGGCGGAATAGAAGGCTTCGTTGGTTTGATGTATGAAGGTAGGGAAGAAGGGCTAGGACTAAAATTGATAAGACTAGGGCTACAACACCTCCTAGTTTATTGGGAATAGATCGTAGGATAGCGTAGTCAAATAAGAAGTATCATTCAGGTTTGATATGTGGTGGGGTGTTGAGAGGATTAGCGGGTATATAGTTGTCTGGGTCTCCTAGTTTGTCTGGGAGGTACAACACTAAGGTCATGAAAAATATAATCAGTAATAGTGCTCCTAAGAAGTCTTTGGTTGAGTAGTAGGGGTAGAATGGGATTTTGGCACAGTCTGATGGGATGCCTAGTGGATTATTTGATCCTGTTTCATGAAGAAATAGGAGGTGGACTGTGGCTAGGGCTGCAATGATAAAAGGGAGGATAAAGTGAAATGCAAAGAATCGTGTAAGGGTTGCTTTATCTACTGAAAACCCACCTCAAATCCATTCTACTAGGTCTTGACCGATATAAGGGATTGCTGATAGGAGGTTGGTAATAACGGTGGCTCCTCAAAATGATATTTGTCCTCATGGTAAGACGTAGCCAACAAATGCGGTGGCTATAGATAAGAATAGGAGCAAGATGCCAACATTTCATGTTTCCTTATAAAGGTAGGAGCCGTAGTAAATGCCACGTCCAATATGGATGTATAGGCAGATAAAAAATAGTGAAGCTCCATTTGCATGTATATATCGGATTAGTCAACCATAACTTACATCTCGGCAGATATGGGTTACTGATGAAAAAGCTGTTAGAGTATCTGATGTATAGTGTATGGCTAGGAATAGGCCAGTTGAGATTTGTAGGATTAAGCATATGCCTAACAGAGAGCCGAAGTTTCATCAGCCTGAGATATTAGGTGGGGTGGGTAGGTCAATGAAAGCGTGATTTACGATTTTAAATAATGGGTGAGACTTGCGTATAATTGTCATTAGTTTCTATAGTTGAATAACAACGGTGATTTTTCATGTCACTAGTCTTGGCTAATATCCATGTAGAAATTATGAATTACTTGAGTAATTTTCTTTTAATAGTTATAGTTCTTGGAATTGTTGTGGTGGCAGCTAAGCCATCACCAATTTATGCAGGGCTTGGTTTGATTGTTAGTGGGGGTGCTGGGTGTGGTGTGGTTTTATATTATGGTTGTTCTTATATAGGTTTAATAGTATGTCTTATTTATCTAGGTGGAATACTTGTAGTCTTTGGATACACTACTGCTTTGGCTACAGAGGAATATCCTGAGATATGAAGTTCTAATTCTTGAATGTGGTTTTTGTTATTTTCTGGTATTGTTCTAGAAATTATTTTGATTGTGCTTTTTATAGAATCTGATGGGTTGAAATATTTGTCTTCTTTTGTAGTAGGGTTAGATTTGCTGGGTGTTGAAGGTGAGGAGATTCTGGTTGTTCGTGAGGATTCTATTGGGGTTGGGAGTATGTATAATCTGGGAAATTGACTCTTAATTATTTCAGGTTGATCTTTACTTGTAGGGGTTTTTATTATTATTGAGATTACTCGTGGAGTTAGATGATAACTAACATTAAGATAATTATAGATAGTATAAAGGATAAAAAGTATAGTTTAATTAGTCCATTTATGTTTGAGGTAGCTGATGATATTGAGGTTTGTGTTGATTCGATATTTTTAGGTAAAATTTTTTCGAGTCACATAAGATCTAGTAATGATGTTGCAATTTTTTGGTTGAATTTTAGAATAATTGTAGTCATATATCGGTGAATGATTAGTGGAAAATATCCTAGTATAATTGAAAAATTAAATTTATAGTTGTTAGGATATATTTTTATATAACGAGTTATTAGGTTTAGTTCTATGGCTACTATAACACCTATTACTGTGATTAGAATAGCTGTTAATTTAATTGTCAGTGGTATTGTTATATTTTGAGTGTTTATTGGTTGGATATAACCAGATAAAATAAACCCTGCGAAGATACTTCCTAATAATAGACGTTGGATTGGAAAAGTAAGTTTTTTGTTATTTTCATTTATGTACATGATTGTTGTAGACCGTGGTTGATTTGATAGAACGTAGTAGATTAGTCGTGTGCTATAGGCTGCTGTTAGGGATGTGGCTACCAAAGTTGTAATTATTGCTCATGAGTTAGTATAGGAGGTATTTATTGACTCAATGATTAAGTCTTTTGAATAAAATCCGGATAAAAATGGTACTCCTGTGAGGGCTAAATTTCCAATTACAATGGCTGATGATGTGATTGGTATAGATTTTGAAATTCCTCCTATCTTACGAATATCTTGTTCATCGTTTAGGTTGTGAATGATAGATCCAGCGCATATAAATAATATTGCTTTAAAGAAAGCGTGGGTGCAGATGTGGAAAAATGCTAGGTTGGGTTGATTAATTCCTAATGTAACTATTATTAGACCTAATTGGCTTGAAGTTGAGAAAGCGATAATTTTTTTGATATCATTTTGTGTGAGTGCACAAATGGCTGTAAATAGTGTTGTTATTGCTCCAGTGCACAGAAAAATCGATAGTATTGTAGCGTTGTTTGATAGTAGTGGATGAAATCGGATAAGTAAGAATACCCCTGCTACAACTATGGTGCTTGAGTGTAGTAATGCTGATACTGGGGTAGGCCCTTCTATAGCGGCAGGTAGTCAGGGATGTAGGCCGAATTGAGCTGACTTTCCGATTGCGGCAATGATTAGTCCTAGTAGAGGTAGATTAGATGTTAGTTTTATAGAAAGGATTTGTTGAAAATCTCAGGAGTTGAAGTTTTTGTAAAATCATGCTATGGCAATAACTAGTCCAATATCTCCAATACGGTTATAAATAATAGCTTGTATAGCTGATGTATTGGCGTCTGTTCGTCCGTATCATCACCCAATAAGCAGAAAAGACATGATTCCTACTCCTTCTCATCCGATAAATAATTGGAATATATTGTTTGCGGTAACTAGGATCAGTATGGTGATTAAGAATATACTTAGTCTATAAATCGATCAAGATACGGGTCATGTTTTATATATCAATGTGAGAATTCTATAATTGACCATGTTACATATAATGCTACAGGTATAAATATGATTGAGTAAAAGTCCATTTTGAAGCTTATGTTGATGCTGATAGTGTGGATGGTAATTCATTGTCAGTTTAAGATAATAATTTCTTTGTTAAGGTTGAGATAGATTGTTAATGGAATTAGACTTAGGATAAATGCTCATTTTACAGTTAATATGTTGCTTGTATTTGGTTTATTGAGTGCTAGTAGGTTAAATATAAATGGTTTTAGAAGAATAATAAAGATAAATATATAGGAGAAAATTATTATATTTATTACTTTTGTTTGGAGTTGCACCAATTTTTTGGTTCCTAAGACCAACGGATTACTGTTATCCTAAAAAAGTAAAAAAGCCATATTTTTATATATGGGGCTAAAGAATTAGCAGTTCTTAGCTATTACTTTTTCGGTAATTAAAAGGGTTTAATCTTTATCTGTAGATTCACAATCTAGTGTTTTTATAAACTATAATTACAAAATGTTGGACCTAGGATTAGTTCTGGTTTTAGTATAAGTATAACTATGGGAAGCAGGTGAAAAGCAATTAAGGAGTGTTCTCGGGTATGGGTAGGTTTTAGGTTCATAAGGTGATCAGGTAGTTTTCCTCGTTGAGTCGAGATGAGTATATACAATGTATAGGCTGCTGTGATTAGTATATTCAGTCCCGTTAATATAATGGTTGTTGTGGCTCATTTGAAAGTTGAGATAATAATAAATAATTCTCCAATTAAATTGATAGTGGGTGGTAGGGCTAGGTTTGTTAGTGAGATTAAAAATCATCACATAGCTATTAACGGTAGGATAGATTGTAAACCTCGAACTAATAGCATAGTTCGGCTATGTACGTGTTCATAATTAGTGTTGGCTAGGCAGAATAGGGCTGATGATGTTAATCCGTGGGCAATTATTATAGCGGTAGCTCCTATGTAGCTTCAAGGGGTTTGGATTATAATGGCTAAGATAACCAGGGCTATGTGGCTGACAGATGAGTAAGCAATCAGTGATTTTAGGTCCGTTTGTCGTAAACAAACTGAACTAGTTATCAATATACCTCATAATGATAAGAGGATAAATGGAAAAATTATTTTTTCTGAGTTTGGACTGATAAAGAGTGATAAGCGTATTATGCCATAGCTGCCTAATTTTAGGAGGATTGCTGCAAGTACTATGGAGCCTGCAATTGGTGCTTCAACATGGGCTTTTGGAAGTCATAGGTGTAACCCATAAAGTGGTATTTTTACTATGAAAGCTATTATACATGCTAGTCATAGCAAGTTGTTTGTTCATTCAGGAACATTAGTTTTAATAATATACTGTAGAGAGCATAAATTTAAGGTACCTTCTATTTTGTATAAGCAGATTAGGGCAATCAATAGGGGAATGGAACCTAGTAGTGTATAAAATAAGAAATATGAGCCCACTTTTAGTCGTTCAGTTTGATTACCTCATCGTGTAATGATAATCACTGTGGGAATAAGGGTGGCCTCAAATAAGATATAGAATATGATTAATTCCGTAGCTGAGAAGGTTATAATTAGGAGGGCTTGTAAAATAATTAATAAGGTGATATAAGTTTTTTTCCATAGGGGTGATTCTTTGGATAAATGATTTTGGCTGGCTATAAGTATTAATGGAGTTAGTCAGTAGGTGAGAATTATTAAAGGTATAGATAGTATATCTGAGAAGAATATTAGAGAGAAATATATGGTTGGATACGGGGAGATAAGGTTAATAATAGCCCCTATTGTGATAATTAGGCTGTATGATGTTGAGTAGATTCAGATTATTTTATTGTTAGATAATCAGATTATTGGGATAATTATTAGTAATGGGATGATGATTTTTAGCATTGTAGGAGATTTAGATTTTGTACATAATCTGAGCCATAATTTATAGATACTTTGACTGGTAAAGACAATCCGATAGCTGCCTCACATGCTCCTAAGACTAGTAAAATGATTGGGAATACAAATGAGTAAGTGTAGTGATTTAATGTTGTTTCTACACATATTAATATACATAAGGTTAACATTATTCCCTCTAGGCACAAGAGAGGAGATATTAAGTGTGATCGAAAAATTATTATTCCAGTTATTGAAATAGAGAATATTAGGTAAAGATTTAATATTGTTGGTGGCATATGATGGTCATGAGCTTAATCATAATCTAATGAGTCGAAATCAGTTATTTTATTTAAACTAACCATCATATTCATCTCATTCTAGGCCTTTATTGCTTCATTCATATGCTAGACCTAGTGCTAGAATAGTAATTAAAGTTAATGCTAGCATTATTATTGACTGTGTGTCTTGATATTGGAAGGCTCATGGAATGGGTAATAATAGAGCAATTTCTAGGTCAAAAAGTAGGAAAGTAATAGCCACTAGGAAAAATTTTATGGAGAAAGGGAGATGTGCGGAGTTTATAGGATCAAACCCACATTCACAGGGATGTACTTTTTCTGAATAAATATTCATTTGAGGCACTCAAAAAGCTACTAAGACTAGAATTAGTGAAATGGTGAAATTTAGTGTTAGTGATAAAATTAGGTTAATTACTTTTTCTTGGAATATAACCAAATCCTTTTGATTGGAAGTCAAATGTACTGATATACTAAAAAAGTAAGATCCTCATCAATAAACTGATACATAAAGGAATAATCACACTACATCTACAAAATGTCAATATCAAGCAGCGGCTTCAAATCCGAAGTGATGAGTAGATGTAAAATGATATTGGATTTGACGCAATAAGCACACTAATAAGAATGTTATTCCAATTATAACATGAAGGCCGTGGAAGCCTGTAGCCATGAAAAAGGTAGATCCGTACACTCCGTCGGCAATAGTAAAAGGAGTTTCTAGGTATTCAGATCCTTGGAGTGCAGTGAAATAAGTGCCTAATAAAATTGTGATTGTTAGCGCTTGGATTATGTTACCTCGGTTGCCTTCTATAAGGCTGTGATGGGCTCATGTAATAGATACCCCTGATGCTAGTAATACAGATGTGTTCAGGAGTGGTACATCTAGAGGATTTAGTGGTAGGATTCCGGTAGGGGGTCAGCATCCCCCTAGTTCGGGTGTTGGTGCCAGACTAGAGTGATAAAATGCTCAAAAGAATCCTGCAAAAAAGAAGATTTCTGAGATAATAAACAGAACTATGCCGTAGCGTAAGCCTTTTTGAACAACTGGGGTGTGGTGGCCTTGAAATGTCCCTTCTCGGATAATATCTCGTCATCATTGATATATAGTTAAAGTATTGGTAAGTAATCCGATAGCTAGTAAGATATAGGAGTTGTAGTGGAATCACATAATTAGGCCTGACGTAAGTAAAAGGGCAGACAGGGCTCCTGTTAATGGTCAAGGACTTGGGTTTACTATATGGAAAGCATGGGATTGGTGTGTCATTAAGTATTGTCTTGTAGATAAAGACTTACTAGCAGAGTGAATACATATGCTTGAATTAGAGCTACAGCAAATTCAAGGACTGTTAATAAAACCAAAATAATAAAGGTTAGTATTGAACCAACTGGAGAGATAGAGAAAACTACTATTGAGGCACCCCAATGAGGTGAATTAACAAATGTCCTGCCGTGATATTAGCTGTTAATCGAATTGCCAGGGCTATTGGTTGAATAAATAGACTAATAGTTTCAATAATAATTAATATTGGGATTAGGGGGATAGGGGTACCTTGTGGTAGAAAATGGGCTAGGGATGATTTAGTTTTATATCGAAAGCCTAAAATTACAGTGCCGGTTCATAATGGAATTGCTATAGATAGATTTATTGATGGTTGAGTTGTTGGAGTAAAGGAATGAGGGAGTAAGCCTAGTAGGTTTGTTGATGCAATAAATATAATCAGGGTAATTAACATCAGGGTCCAATTTTGACCTTTGGGATTATGTGTCATTATTATTTGTTTAATAATATTATTTATCAACCCATGCTTGAATAGTAGATAATCGGTTGGAGATCAGTCGATTTGTTGAAGGGTAGAATAATATTGGTAATATGATAATTAGGATTACTAGTGGTAATCCTATTAATGAAGGGGTAGTGAAAGAGGCAAATAAATTTTCGTTCATTTTGTTTCTCAAGGGGGTTTAAATATAGTTGACTCTATTTTTTTAGAGGTGGGATTATTAAAGAAGATGTTATTTTTAATTTTTATTTGAAAGATAATAAAGAGGGAAATTATAGTCCCTAGAATGGTTATGAATCATGGGGATGTGTCCAGCTGAGGCATGTCACTACGGGATATATCATATCCAGTCTTTAACTTAAAAGGTTAATGCTGAGTTTAGCTTCGTAGTGGTGACTATGACATACTTGATGTTCATGCCTCAAAATATTTTAGGGGTACCATTTCTAGAACGATAGGCATGAAGCTATGATTTGAGCCACAAATTTCTGAACATTGTCCATAAAATAACCCAGGTCGTGATGAGGTTAAAGTGGCTTGATTTAGTCGCCCAGGGATAGCATCAGTTTTTAGGCCTAGTGAAGGTACTGCTCATGAATGAAGTACATCTTCTGATGAGATTAATATACGAATAGGTAGTTCAATTGGTAGAACTACTCGATTGTCTACTTCTAGTAATCGCAGCTCTCCTGGCTTTAAATCTGAAGTAGCAATTATATATGAATCAAATATCAAATCTTCATAATCAGTGTATTCATAACTTCAATATCATTGATGACCTATAGTTTTCACGGTTAAGTAGGGATCATTAATTTCATCCATTATATATAAAATCCGTAATGAAGGCAATGCAATTATGATGAGGATGATGGCGGGTAATACGGTTCAGATCGTCTCTACTTCTTGAGCATCCATTGTACTAGTATGTGTTAACTTAGTAGTTAATATTAGTGAAATAATATATAAAACTAGTGTACTAATAAGGAATACGATTATTAGAGTATGATCATGAAAGTCAGTTAACTCCTCTATGATAGGGGAAGTAGCATCTTGAAGTCCTAGTTGTATTGGGTACGCCATTAAGATACACGGGAAATTAACCTGTAATTTAACTTTGACAAAGTTATGTTATTATTTAACTAGTATCTAATAGAGAAAGACATATAGGTATATGGGACTGGCTTGAAACTAGTTTTAGGGGGTTCAATTCCTTCCTTTCTTATATTAGGAGGATTTAATAAACACTGGCTCCTCAAATGTGTGGAAAGGTGGAGGACACCCATGGATTCATTCTAAATTAGTAGCTACTATTTCTACTGACTTAACTTCTCGTTTGGAAGCTAGTGCTTCTCAGATTATAAAGATTATTAAGATGACCGCTGTTAATGAGCTGAATGAGCCTGTTGAAGATACAGTATTTCATGTAGTGTAGGCATCTGGGTAATCTGAATATCGCCGTGGTATACCCGCGAGTCCAAGAAAATGTTGAGGGAAGAATGTTAGGTTTACTCCAACAAATATTACTGTAAAATGGATTTTTGCTCATGTGTCACTTAGAGTATATCCTGCAAATAATGGGAATCAGTGGACAAATCCTCCTATGATAGCAAAAACAGCTCCCATAGAAAGAACATAATGGAAATGGGCTACTACATAGTACGTGTCATGTAGTACAATGTCTAGTGAAGAATTAGATAGGACAATTCCTGTTAAGCCTCCAACTGTGAAGAGAAAAATAAAGCCTAAAGCTCATAGTATAGCTGGTGATCATTTAATATTTCCTCCATGAAGAGTAGCCAATCAGCTAAAAACCTTTACACCAGTAGGGATAGCAATGATTATAGTGGCGGATGTGAAGTAGGCTCGAGTATCTACATCTATTCCGACTGTAAATATATGATGAGCCCATACAATAAAGCCTAGGAAACCAATTGATATTATGGCTCAAACCATTCCTATATATCCAAAAGGTTCTTTTTTTCCTGAGTAGTAGGTTACGATATGGGAAATTATACCAAAGCCTGGGAGAATTAAAATATAAACCTCAGGGTGCCCAAAAAATCAGAAAAGATGTTGATAAAGAATAGGGTCTCCACCGCCAGCAGGATCAAAAAAGGTTGTATTTAGATTTCGGTCAGTTAATAGTATAGTAATGCCTGCAGCTAATACTGGTAAGGATAGAAGTAACAGGACTGCAGTAATTAATACTGATCATACGAAGAGTGGTGTTTGATATTGTGTAATTGCCGGCGGTTTTATATTAATGATAGTGGTAATGAAATTAATGGCCCCTAAGATGGAAGATACCCCTGCCAGGTGAAGTGAGAAGATAGTTAGATCAACGGAGGCACCTGCGTGTGCTAAATTTCCAGCTAAAGGTGGATATACTGTTCATCCAGTACCAGCCCCTGCTTCTACCATGGATGAGGCTAGTAAAAGTAAAAAGGAAGGTGGTAGTAGCCAAAAACTTATATTATTTATCCGCGGGAACGCTATATCAGGGGCTCCAATTATTAATGGCACTAATCAGTTACCAAACCCTCCAATTATAATTGGTATCACTATAAAGAAAATTATAACAAAAGCATGGGCTGTAACAACGACATTATAAATTTGATCATCTCCTAGTAACGTTCCGGGTTGACCAAGTTCTGCTCGAATTAAGATACTTAGGCCTGTACCTACTATGCCAGCTCAAGCACCGAAGATCATGTATAAGGTTCCGATGTCTTTATGGTTAGTGGAGAATAATCAACGATTAATGAACATAGGTAAGATGGCTGAGTAAGCATTAGACTGTAAATCTAATCACAGAGGTGCAAGCCCTCTTTTTACCAGTAGCCCTGAGGTGATGAAATCACATTGAATTGCAAATTCAAAGGAGCAGCTCAATCCTGCCTGGGGCTTCTCCCGCCTTTTCTTTTTTTTTTTTAGGCGGGAGAAGTAGATTGAAGCCAGTTGATTAAGGCAGTTAGCTGTTAACTAATTCGTTGTAGGTTTGATTCCTATCAATCTAGGAAAGACTTAGCTTAGTTAAAGTGACTGATTTGCACTCAGTAGATATAGGTATTATGGCCTGTAGTCTTTAGTTTTATCAGGGATTAGACTTGAATTATCTTCTTAGGGCTTTGAAGGCTCTTGGTCTTGTATAACCTAAATCCCTATAGGATTGAGTAAATTAGGGGGGCTAAAGGTAATGAAAAAGAGGAAATTATTAGGAGAGTTGGGACTATGGTTAACTTTTTTTGGTTTTTAACAGATCATTTTAGTTTATTTGTATTTGTTATGGGAAATATAGTTATTGATGTTGAGTAAATTAGTCGAACATAGAAAAATAAGTTTAGTAGAGCTATTATGGCTATTAATAAGGCTGGGATTGTCATATTATTAAATACTATTTCTTGAATAATATATCATTTAGGTAAGAATCCTGTTAATGGTGGTAATCCTCCTAGTGACAGAAGAGAAATTAATAGTGTTAGTGTAGTAAGTGGGTGAGTGTTTCATGTGGATGTTAGTGAGGCTATTGTCAGTGCTAATAAATACTTTAGTGAGATGAATACTGTGATTGTTAATATGATGTAAATAAGTAGGTTAAATAACATAGCTGATGGGTTGTAGACAGTTGCTGCTAGTATTCAGCCTATATGGGCGATTGAAGAATAAGCTATGATTTTTCGTAATTGGGTTTGGTTGAGTCCTCCTCAGCCTCCAATTAGAATAGATGATAATGCTATAATTGTTATTAAATTTACGCTGAAATATGGAGATAATTGATAGACAATTGCTATAGGAGCTAATTTTTGTCATGTTAATATGATTAGTCCTGGTAGTAGTGGAATGCCTTGTGTGACTTCTGGAACTCATAGGTGGAAGGGGACTAGTCCCAGTTTTATGGCTAGTGATACTAGCATAATATGGTTTGTAATATTGTTCTGTATATTAAGTGCGTTTCATTGGCCTGATGTGTTCAGGTTGTTGAGGATGGCTAATATAAATAATATAGATGCTGTTGATTGGACTAGAAAATATTTTGTAGCTGCTTCGGTAGATCGATAGCTTATGTTATAGTTTATTAATGGAATTATTGCTAGTATATTTAGTTCTAATCCTATTCACATAAGGATTCAATTAGAGCTTGTAATAGTAATTAGGGTTCCTATAACTAGGGTAATTGAGATTAGGATAAGTGATAGTGGTTTTATTAGTAAGGGAAGGGTTAATTTACCAACATATTTGGGGTATGGGCCCAATAGCTTTATTAGCTTACCTTACTAGAATTTAGTGTAATTGGTAGCACTAAGAAATTTGAATTCTTAAGTCAGGTTCAATTCCTGTAATTCTAGAAATAAGAGGAGTTAAACCTCTATTATTTACTCTATCAAAGTAACTCTTTTATCAGACATATTTCTATAGTATAGGTGGAATGCTTACTGTAATGATTGGAACTGATACATGTCATATACATAGAGATAGTGTCAGGGGTAGAAAATTTTTTCATAGTAGGTGTATAAGTTGATCGTACCGGAATCGTGGGTATGATGCGCGGATCCATAGGAAAGTAAGTGTTAATAGTATGGTTTTTATGATGAATGTACTGGTGATGATTTCTGGTTCTGTTGGGTAGTATATTGGACCTAGAAATAACATTGTAGTAATAACATTCATAAGGATAATGTTTATATACTCGGCTATAAAGAATAATGCAAATGGTCCAGCTGCATATTCTACATTGAAGCCTGATACTAGTTCTGATTCACCTTCAGTGAGATCAAATGGGGCTCGATTGGTTTCAGCTAATGTTGAGATAAATCATATTATGGCTAAAGGTCATGCTGGTATAATTATTCATATGTTTTCTTGGGCTGAAGATAATGAAATTATTGAAAATGAGCCGCTTATTAGTATAACTGATAGTAGAATGATAGCTAAGCTTACCTCATATGAGATGGTCTGGGCTACAGCACGTAGGGCACCTATTAGGGCGTATTTTGAGTTTGATGCTCAACCTGATCATAGGATTGAATAGACTGCTATACTTGATATGGCTAAGATAAATAAGAGTCCTATGTTTATGTTTACAAGTGGCTGTGGTATAGGAAGTGGGATTCATAGTGTTAATGCTAGAGATAGTGCTAAGATAGGGGCTATTATGTAAAGTAGTAGGGATGATGTGGCTGGTCGAGATGGTTCTTTGATAAATAATTTTATAGCATCAGCAAATGGTTGTAAGATTCCGTATGGTCCAACTACATTTGGTCCTTTTCGTAGTTGTATATAACCTAATAGTTTACGCTCTACTAGTGTTAGAAATGCTATGGCTAGGAGGATCGGTAGAATTAGGCTTAGAAAGTTAATTAAAAACACATATTAGGGAGAGGATTTGAACCTCTGGTAGTAAGGTCTTAAATCTTATACATTTACCGGACTCTGCCACCCTAACTGTAACCTTTCCTTGGTTAATATTTGGCTTTGTATTCCATATTGATAGAATATCATATGTATTTTATTAAGGCACTTATGGCTAAGTAGGCCTTGTTTTTCTGGTCCTTTCGTACTGGGAAAAACGTTTAAATAGATAGAAACCGACCTGGATTTCTCCGGTCTGAACTCAGATCACGTAGGACTTTAATCGTTGAGCAAACGAACCCTTAATAGCTTCTGCACCATTAGGATGTCCTGATCCAACATCGAGGTCGTAAACCTTATTATCGATATGGACTCTCCAATAAGATTGCGCTGTTATCCCTAGGGTAACTTGGTCCATCGATCAGTTTTCTGGATCAAATAAGACTTGTGTGTATTGTTGACTTGTAAGTCTAGAAAATAGTCTTTCGGAGGTTTTTTTGTGCTCCGAGGTCACCCCAACCAAAATTTTTTACTCTGTTATTTGTTATTTATTGTCTCATGTTTGATTTATTTATTAACTGTAAAGAGTTATAAATTAAAGCTCCATAGGGTCTTCTCGTCTTATTTTTAGATTTTCGCCTCTTCACGAAAAGGTCAATTTCATTGATTAGATGGGAGAGACAGTTAAACCCTCCTCACGCCATTCATACAAGTCCCTAATTAAAGAACAAGTGATTATGCTTCCTTTGCACGGTCAGAATACCGCGGCCGTTTAACTCATGTCACTGGGCAGGCAGTGCCTCTAATACTTTTTATGCTAGAGGTGATGTTTTTGGTAAACAGGCGGGGTTTTTGTTTGCCGAGTTCCTTTCTCATCTGTTAATCTTTCCTTAGTGGCACTCCAGTGTAGGGTTAACACTTTATATGATAATAAGTTTATAGTTGTGGATTGTGTAATATTCTGTGTTAACTATCAGTGATATATTCGTTCTGATATAAGCTTGTGCCAGGAGACTTGTCAGTCTTATTACTCATATTAACAGTATCACATCTAGGTTTTGCTAGATTAGCCCAATTATTATTTTTGGGAGATTCTATATTATTTACTTAATATTGAATAGTTTAAGTGGTTGAGCTTCAACGCTCTCTTAATTGATGGCTGCCTTTAAGCCTACTGTGGTAATATTAGATGTATTCTCTCCAAATAAGGTTGTACCCTTTATTTAAAAAGCTGTACCTTTTTAAATTAACGTTAAAACTTACATTAGGTTTATTTATACGGGTGGTATGTTTTAAGCAGAACTAAAATTCATTAATGGGCAACCAGCTATCACCAGGCTCGATAGGTCTTTCACCACGACCTACAAATCTTCTCACTATTTTGCTACATAGATGAGTTGGCTCTATAATTGCTGTTCATAGGTAGCTCGTCTGGTTTCGGGGTTAGTGGCTATAACTCTTTTTGTCACTTAGTTTCTGGTTAACTCATTATGCAAAAGTTACAAGGTTTAATCTTTGCTTTTCTATACTTTTTTAAATCTTTCATTTTTCCCTTGCGGTACTTTCTCTATGGCTCCTATTGTCAGTTATTTTCTATCGCCTATACTAATAATTTCAGCTCCTAAATGTTTTAGATTAGGTAAGTAAGTATTGATATAATATATGATATATAGGGCTATGAATATAGTTCAAAGCATTCATAGGTCTGAATTCTTCTGAGTGTAAGTCAGGTGCTTTAATATAAGCTAGGCTTTGATTATTCCAAGCGCACTTTCCAGTACGCTTACCTTGTTACGACTTGTCTCCTCTAGTCTCATACTTGCTTATAATTAATTATTAGTGAGCTGTACGTGATATTGAGGAGGGTGACGGGCGGTGCGTACGTGCTTCATTGCTCTATTCAATTGAACACTCTATTTTCAATTTACTACTAAATCCTCCTTCATTCCCTATGTTTCAGAGGGAATTCCGTGATGTTCTGTTTCCAGAAAATGTAGCCCATTACTCTCCACTTCATTGGCTACCCCTTGACCTAACTTTTTTATTAATCTATAATGATTATGCCTACTAATATTCCTTTTCAGGGTTAGCTGAGGATGGCGGTATATAGGCTGAATTAGCAAGAAGTGGTAAGGTGGATCGGGGTTTATCGATTACGGAACAGGCTCCTCTAGGTGGATATAAAGCACCGCCAAGTCCTTTGAGTTTCTAGCAGTTGCTTGTAGTCCTCAGGCGAATAAATTTGTTATTGACTTATTTATGTTTATGGCTATACATAGTGGGGTATCTAATCCCAGTTTGTTTTATAGCTTTAGTGCTGCAATTTGATAAGATTACTTTCGTTATTGACTTTCGCTTTAATTAATGCTTTTTACAGCTGAATTAGACTTTAATCTTATTTAGGTAATAGTTTTAGCACTCTTTACGCCGTTATACATTAACTTGGGTCAATCGTATGACCGCGGTGGCTGGCACGAAATTTACCAACCCTAAATCAGTATTACTTAGTCAAACTTTCGTTCATTGCTTAATTTTTATCACTGCTGTATCCCGTGGGGGTGTGGTTAGACGTGGTGTTTTTAGCTACTAGTTATTAGTCTACTTGATCCCTGCTCCTTTCTCTCTTAAACGCAGAAAATTTGGGGCATAACTCACCGGATTACGGATATTCGCATGTGTAAGTATACTGACAGCTAACATAAAGGCCAGGACCAAACCTTTTATATGTCTACGGAATAGATACTATTCTTCTAGGCATTTTCAGTGCCTTGCTTTACCTATAAGCTACATAAACTATTGGTAAATATACCTAGGTAAGCTTAAGTTTAGTATGAATTCTGGCAACAGAGATTCTCATATATTCATATTTTTTCTAAGGTTTTAAAAATTTATTAGGACGAGTCAGTCAAGTTATGGACTGACCTCCTAAGGTGCGTATCAAGTCGTCTTGTTTTTGGGGTTTGGCAAGAAAATGATAAGATATGCGGGGGGGGGGGGGTAGGGGGGGTTGTTGTATAGAAAGCTTTTTAAAAAATTTTTATAATATTTAGGTAAAATTTTATAATAAATTTATAATAAATAATTAAAATAAAAATTTATAATAAATAATTAAAATAAAAATTTATAATAAATAATTAAAATAAAAATTTATAATAAATAATTACTATGTCTTTCAAGCATTAATGAAAATACACCTGTTGGTTAATATGCGAGCGCGTAATATTAGTTAAAAAGTCCAGCTACAATTGAGTTGCAGGATACCAAGCCTTTGACGGCTTAGCTGAGTGATTGCATCCCCAAAATTAAAAAAATACCAAAGGCATGACAGATCAGTTATGTTGATCATGGGCTGATTAGGCATTAATCCATCGAGATGTCTTATTTAAGAGGAACGAGTGGACTGCTTAGTTTCCATGTCCCGCCCCGGACCCTGCCGCCATGTTGGGTCGGCGCGTGACACCGCCTCGCAGTCGACGCCCTGAGCTCAGCGGAGCAGGAGGCCCAAGGAAGAGCTGGAAGCGCGAGGGGGCCTAGGACGGAAGGCGCTGGAGGCATGGGGCACCGCACAAGTCCTGGTGAGCAGAGCCCTGTGCAGGTAGCCACAGACCCCGCCCCGCCCCCGCCGAGGCGTGGCCCGGGGAAGGGGCGTGGTCTGGGAGTCGCGGGGTGGGGAAGCCCAGGAATTCCCTCCTCCCGAAGTCAGGCATCCGGGGCCGGCTCCGCAGTCGTCACTGCAGCCTGCTGCCCCGCGCCCCACGCCTCGCGCTCCCAAGCCTCGGAGGCGGTCCGGGTGGAGGAGGGAGAGCGGGAGGGCCTCGGCGGGCATCTGCTCCGCCCGCTGCCCCCTCTCGGTCCGGGCCAGAGCCATGGCCACAGCAACCCCTGCGAGCGCGGCAGGAGGGCAGGTAAGGACCCCAGCGCGGCCCCGCGGGCGGGGACAGCCAACCCTGCTCCAGGCGGCGCTAGGCCAGGGCGCCCTACTCCGGGAAGGCGACTCTGAGATCGCCGCTCTCCACCGGCCCGGAGTCGGGAAGGTGGGGAGAAACTTCTCCCCTCCCCGGCCCGGCGGGCATGTGTCTTCTGCCTGCGCTCCCTGCTCGCCTCGGCCGCGGTCCCCGCCCCACCCCGTGCTTCCCGGTCCCCGCCCGGGTCCTCTGGGGCGTCGTGTGCCCACCCCGCCCCCGACGAGGTGTGCGTGTGGGTGGGGAGGGAGGTTGGGTGGGCAATGTGGTGTGAGTGGGGGGCGTTGAACCTTCATTCGGATCCCTGAGCCCGATCAGGGGTCGCGGGGAGCGGCTCCTTTCTGCCCTGGAGAGTGGACGGAGGTCCACGGGCCTCCCGGCTCAGGGGGCCTCGGAGCCGGGCTGGGAGGACCTGGGCGGGGGGACGAGAGGGGGTGGGGGGAGCTCGAGCGGCCCGGGTTTGATAGAAAACCGCCACCTGTGTCAAGTGTTCCTTTGTTTTTCCTGGGGGTGGGGAGATCCGCTCTTCCGCGGCCACTCCAGCAGCACCGGGCCGCTCCGCCGCCTCCCCTTGCATTCGGTGTCGTCCACATGGGTCAAGGAAATTTTGTGTTAAAAGTGTGTGTGTGTGTTTTCTTCTTGGTAATCGCTTCCAGCTTTTGCTTTATTGGGAAGAGGTGTTGTAAGGAGCTCCTGGAAAATCGTGTCTGGTGTGGAGGGATTGCTTTAGTGTGTGTGTTGTGAGTGGAGTGGATGCGGCAGTTCAGCCTGGGTTATTTTCTCAAAATTCATGGAACCAGTCATGGAATGACGTGCAGTCTGGTCACCTTGTAAGTGGCTCAGTGAAAAGTCTTCTGGTAGCACTGAAGCTAGCACATGCATGCTGTTTTAGTTCGTCTGCTGATGGGGAGGTTGTCATAGGTAATTTCAAGAATGTAGGCCGTGGTCATATAGACGTGCATGGTTGTGCTCCAAGTGTTTATACCATTCACTTCCTAAGAGTTAAATTACACACTTAGGAAAATACTGCTCAATGTGGGCACGTGACTGCATTTGCGAGAAAATACGTATTAAATCTAGGATATCAACCAACACAGTGCCTTGGCACACAGCAGACAGGAACCATTTTGATTGGAATAGATAATAAAGGAATGTCTTGAACTAGAAGCCAGGGTTCTTCTGTTCTTCACATACATTCGTACATTATACTTTGAGACAAAGTTACATTTCACCAAGGCCAAGTTTTTAAAAAAAAATTATGTGCGAACCCTGCCATATCAACATTTAGTTTTATCAGAATTTTTAGACACTAGCTGAACCTCAGTGAAAAATTGATATGCTTGTTGAGGACACAGAGGGTCCTAAATTTAGAAAAAAAATAAAACCCCAACCAATTGGTTTTGGTCACAATCTTAAACACAAGACTGTTCATATACATGTTTCCAGGATAAAAGATAAAGGGCTCCTAAAATATGTACTTAGTTATAACTACCGTAATGTTATAATAGCTTTAATTTTCCAGTTAGTTTTGCTGCCTTCATAAACCACAAAATGGACTCCTTTCTGTTTGCCCGAAAGTGAATTTACAGCTTTTATCTGTCTTCCTGGGATAGGTGGAATTTGTCTTATGGTTAGAGTATATATAATATTAATACATTGTTGGGGGAAAATGTCTAGTTCAGGAATCCTGAAACTGAAAAAAAAATCAGTGTTTATATAAATGAATTTGTATCTTATTATATGTAGTAGTAAAAGAATAAATATACTAAAAGAAAAGCAGTGACTGAGTAAGATACTTATTACCAATCCAACTTGTTTATTCATGGTTCATTTTCGTGGATCTTAAGTTATACATACTTTTTATATGAGTAATTTTTTTCCTTAAAAATATAATTAGCTCTTACGTTGGGCACTGGTGGTGTAAGCCTTTGGTCCTAGCTAGTCAGAAGGATGAGACCTGAGGATCAGAGTTCAAAGCCAGCCAAGGCAGGAAATTCTGAGCAGACTCTTATCTCCAGTTAACCAGTAAAAGCAAGAAGTGGAGGTATGGTTCAAAAGGTAGAACACTAGTCTTGAGTGAAAAAGCCAAGTGAGACCTTGCCCTGAATTCAAGCCCTAGCAAAAAAAAAAAAAACCCACACAAATATATTTAGGTCTTAATCTAGTCAATCAGTTCCGTGGTCATCCCTTATTAGTCCAGTTAAGAAAGAAGCCGGGGCCGGGAGTTTGGCCTAGTGGTTAAAGTGCTTACCTAGCACGCATGAAGACCCAGGTTCAATTCCTTGGTACCACATACATAGAAAAAAGCCGGAAGTGGTGCTGAGGCTCAAGGGGTAGAGCTCTAGCCTTGAGAAAGTCCAAGGACAGTGCTCAGGCCCTGAGCTCAAGCCCAGGACTGGCAAAAAAAAAAAGAAGCCTAGTAAAACATTTTGAAAAGCATTGTTAAGATTTGCTGTCTAGGAATATACATCTGTCTGTTAAGAGATACAATTTCAATGAAATTATGCCTTTATAAGTTAAATATTTGCTGTCTTGGAATGCAAACTTGGGTGGCAAGACTACATTAAGAAAAAAAATCTGCAGGAAACTTATTTCATTAAAAGGTTAGGAAGGAGAAGGCTGTGATTGCTATCTTGTTTCTGAAGTGGCAGGGTGTTTTTTGTTTTTCCACCGTTTGTTTTTTAACCTAGTTGTGGTGCACTGGAGTTGGCCTTTGTGTAATGCATTAAGCCGAATACCTCTTATGTGTGCTTTTGTGTATCTGGGCTTTATTTTAGGTGGAAGTTTTCTTTAAAGAATGTGTGTAATGTATATAAGATACTTGGATTAAGAACTAAGTGTTTGGTGATTGGATTTAGAACTTTGGTGGGGCTTTACTTTGCCTTAGGGGTAGACTTAAAAAAAATGGTTGGAGTGGGGTAATGTATTGAGGGGTTACAGTTACGCCCGGCAGGTAGTGGGTATATTACTTTTTGAATTTTGATACCTCTTCTCATACTTTTCTCCCTCTTTTGCTCCCCAAACCCCTCCAAGTCATCCTGTTTTTCCCCCTTTCTTTCCTATTTCAAATGCATACAGTAACAACAGGTAGGGTTAGGTTTATTTAATCTTAATTTTTATATACCATTTAGTGTGTATAATTGCCTTGAAAATGCTATGTACTCACTTCCAAATGTATAATAGAGAATTTCAGACAAGATATTTGCAATAAAGTTCTGGGTTCTTTTAGGATGATAATTCTTTGACTATTTTGAGAGTAGACACTAGGTTTACTTACTTTAAATGTAAGTGAAAAATAAAATAAATACTGTTGTGTTGTCAAATACCCTGTTTTTCAGAAAACTGGTCAATATATCAACACGGCATTTTGGCATCACGGGAGAAATTTTTTTTTACTTTGGTCCACTTTTTGTTTTCTAGAGCAGAATGCTTTTAGACCAATAAATCCAGCCTTACATTTAACATTTGACATTGATTGTTAGGAAATTCTGTGAAAAATAAGTTGTCATTACTTAAATTTTATGAAAGTGTATATCAGCGCAAGGAAGATATACATCTTCCTTCAAGGGATATGTTTCAGAAGGAAGCAAATTAAGTCATCATATACAGTATACTATAGACATAGACATTTCAAATATACTATATTAGCCAACGTGAACATTTGCTAGTTAACTAAGAATCCGTTTCTTTAAGTTACTTGTGGCATGGCTCTGCACTGGATACAAAACAATGAGGATTTAAAATTCAGCACTTGCAGCACTCGGAGTCTTCAAGTCGGTTAAACTGTAGGTTGTCGGTTAAACTGTAGGTTTGTTCATGGATTCTTCCATTGTCATTTGAGCTTCTCTTCTCAACCAGCTGCTGTCCCTAGTGGAGACACTAGGAATTGCATCCTCTACACTGTCTTCCCTCTCTCCTCTTTCTCTCTCTCTCCTCCTGTAACAGGTCAGACTCTTCAATGGCTTTGACAGCTATTTTCTTGGATGTTTCCTGAATTTCTCCACCTATTATAAACTCATCAAGGATAAAATATGCCTTTTCAAAATTAAAGATGATACCCAGCTCGCAGACCTTTTATAAACAAGTTTGAGCTCCTTCCAGTCAATGAAACTGCTTGTTCGATGACCTCGAGAGAGAATAATCTGAACAATTTCCCGGGTTATTTTTTTCCTCTCTTTGTCAGGGAGAGTGGTGTACCACTTCTGTAGCCGTAATTTCCCTTGTCGACTGAACAGCAAGATGAAATGTATCATGGTGTCCCAGACCCGCCGCCACCTGCACCCCGAGATCCGCGAGCGCCCAAGCCCGCTCGGGTACCAGGTGAGGCGCCCGCCTCACCTGTAATATCTCCTGTTTGAGTATAAAGTAAACCTGATGCCTTTAATGCCTTTCCTAAATGTTTGGTTTGTAAAACTTGAAATATTATTAGCAGTTAAGAGTTCCTGTATATTGCTGAACTTTTAAAAATATTTACAGAGATCAGAGACAATGTATCTCGTATGAATGTCCTAAATTCATTTGTATGTTTGGAATTGGAAGAAAGAAGAATAACCAAAGATGGTAGAGGAGATAGATATTCAGTAGTTTTGATGTCTTAAAAGCTGCTAGCTAGGCTGGGATGGAAAAATTTTAAACCTTTGAATATAAAGACATTCTTATGGGGTTATATTTTCTATAAATTATTTACCCAGGTTTTCAGACATCAGAAATGATGTCTGTGACATCTCTTACTATAATACAATTCAGTGGTAGGGATTCATAACAATGGCAGCGATTATTATTGCTACCATTATTTAAAGACAATCTCTTCTATTCCAAGCAATCTTAGTTATAGTTACTTGAGAAAGTTTCACATGCTTTTGAATGTAAATCTAATATGTTTTGTTTCTTACTTTGGGCATTGATTACTTTGGCAGGAAGTACATGTTTCTTTTATCTTCCTGCCCTTCCTACCCCCAAAGACATTATTATTGCTGCTAGACATTATCATTGTGAATCTGTGTCACCTTTATACTGCAGATTATGCATTACCAGGTATTAATGTAATCAGAGATATTATGAGGAATTAGTCATGGCAGTTGTCCTGGTGCTTCATCATGTCTTTCCATGATTCTTGCACATGAGTTTCGAGGTATTGTGTCACTCGAGTGGCCTGGTCAGGGACGGGACCTTCTAGGGTTTCCTAGGACAAGTGCATGCGTGGCTTGGGGGCTCTGGGGAGAACTCATGTGGCAGACTCTTAGAGGATACAATGGAAAATGATAGCGTTGCTCCTACTCAGAAGATATTTAGGAGGAAAATGCTAAGCCAAGAGGAGAAATTGACCAATTCCAATTGATTTGAAGGAAATAATTCAGATAGTATATGAAGTAATCACTAGGCTTTGAATTTCTAATAGTTACTCAAATGAATGATTTAGAAGTATAATTATGGCCCCGGATAGAAATTTAATCAAATTTGTTTAGATGTTCTTCAGTTGTATATTTAACTTGTGTGGGTGTGTATGTGTGAGTGAGTGTATGAGAGTGAGTGTGTGTGTGTGTGTGTGTGTGTGTGTGTGTGTGTGTGTGATCTGAGGTTCGAACTGGAGGCCTCATACTTCCCAGGCAGATGTTCTACCACTAAGCCATGGCTCCAGTTCCTTTAACTTAAAAGACTTGGTAAAACTTACTTTTCATAACAATTCATGTTGTGTAAGTTTTTATGATTCTATTTTTGGATAAAAGTATTTTCATACCTCATTAAATGCTTTACAAATATTCTTGATAATTCCTATTTGACACTTGGCTATGCACAGGGGTTCTCAGATGTGCTGGGAGTCACCTACAGAAGATGATCATCTTCACGTGGCACACTGGGGTAAATTCTGAGGGGCTTAGGGATACACTTTATATGGGCTGTGGTGAAAGTAATTATCATGTTTCTTTATATTATATAATTATAAGAAGATTGCCAAGTGAAAAGATAATATTCAATTTGCATAAAATTTTCAAATAAAATATTTTTAAAATTCCAAAAAAAAGAGATGAATACTTCCTTGAAACAAAATTTCTAAGGACAGTTTCATTTTCTTCATGTGTGTGTTTATTTGATTTACATTTCTCTTTCACAGCATAATGAAATTCTACTCTTGTACCCATTTGGAGAGGATGGTGGTGGATGAAATTAAGCAACTATTGGTAAGTATCTACAACGACGACTAGAGTTTACTTCACTGCAGTGTTTATTATAATTGAATGATGATAATTAATATCAATTTCATACAGACTAGTGAAGGAATGATTTCCTAACTCCTCATCATTGGGAATGCATTCTGTGTAACTTATCTTTAGGTGATAGGTGGGTGATGTAAAAGGGCTGCCCTGAGTATTGAGAATGACATAGATGCACGCACTCTCTATGATTTGGAAGGCAGGTGGCTTGCAGGTTTGCAAGTGTTGTGGTTAAAAATGTCCTGTGCTCTTCCCCTTCCACCGTCGGGTTTCTTGGGAGCATCGAGGGATACCCTTGGGTGGCTGGGTGGGTGAGGGCACTGACAGATACTATTTGTATTTCTAAAAGAGACTCACACTTCTTGCTTATTCTGATTATAGGCTTCACCTTGTTCTTCTTAGCCCTAGAAAAAAAAGGAAATCAAATTAGGTTAAAGATAATGAAGCAGACTTTAAGGGACACATTTTGTACTTGCTTTTCCTAGGCTTGATAGGTATATTTATACTTTTATTTCTCATTAAATGAAAAATTTTGCTCTTGAGATAAAGAATTAATGTGTACAATCTGAATTTGACTTCAAATTGTGATAACTATAACTCGAATTACAAAAAAATGAAACAATTCTCTACTTTGTTTAATTGTTTGATCTTTATAAAATAAGTAGTGGCATGAACAAGTATACTTTTCATCCTTTATCATCTTGCTTTGATAAAACTTTGGAATAACATGATTTTATATAATCATTTATGTTTACATTTTACATTAGAGGTGAGTTTTTTAAAAAACCATATTTTCCTTCATGTTGTCCTAGATTTTCTGTACATGGTTAGAGAATATGTTCAAAATACAGTTGCAATATCTACCTATTATCTACTATGTATACAATATATGTGTGTATATGGATTCGAGTAGGTAATTGTCGTGTGTGTGTGTAGTTCAAATTTAGGATCTTGGGAGCTATCTCTAAGCTTTTTGCTCAAAGCTAGCCCTCTCCCACAGCTCTATTTCTGGATTTTTGGTGGTTAATTGGAGATAAGAGACTCAAGGGCTTTCTTGTCCAGGCTAGCTTTGAATGGTGATACTCAGATCTCAGCCTCCTGGATAGCTAGATTAGGCTTGAGACACCAGTGCCCAGCTGAAATTGTCTTTTTCTGTTCATCAGCTGGTTAGAACTGACCCTCCCCCCTCTACTTTCTAAAAAGGCATAATTGTGCCAACGGATTTTGAAAATAAACTGCCCGGTACATTATGTGATTCATGTAAGTATACCACCAGATGGATCCAAAAGATTGAGTCATATTGCCTAGCCTTCTGAATAGGCATATTGATCACATTATCTGCCAGCATTTTTGTATCCTTGCAAATGTTCTGCATTGAATTACCTGGTTATGCTTCATGAGATTTAAAAGTGTGTTTACTAATTTTCATGCTTCTTAAAAGCTGTTCAAATTCTTGCCTCTCATCTCCAGTTGAATAGTCAGATCAACCAAAAAGGTGACCTTTTAATTACAATATACCTTTTAAATAAAGGTATATTTACCTTTGTTAAAAAGTAAATTGTTATTGTAAAGGTGGTATCCAGCTATATAAGCCAGGTCAAGAGTACATTTCTTCCTGGACAGAGTCACCCTGTCTCTTACAGTTTTTCCTTCCCATTCCCATCCATAAGGTGTATATTTTGCTTTCAACATAGTTGTAAAGTATTTTTTCCAGTTCTGGGCTTTGAACTCAGGGCTGTAATGTATTTTTTGCCAGTTCTGGGCCTTGAACTCAGGGCCTGAGCACTGTCCTTGGGTTTTCTCAAGGATAACGCTCTACCACTTGAGCCATAGCACCACTTCTGGCTTTTTTCTATGTATGTGATACTGAGGAATCAAACATTAATCTTTGTCCATGCTAGACAAGCACTCTACCACTACGTCAAACTCCCAGCTGCAATATATATATATATTTTTTTTTTAATCAAAGAAAGAATTCAAGTTGGGTGCCAGTGGCTCATGCCTGTAATCCTGGCTACTCATAAGGCTGAGATCAGAGAATAACCATTGAAATCCAGCCTGGGAATGAAAGTCCATAACACTATTATCTCTAACCCACAAAAAAGCTGGAAATGGCTCGAATAATAGAATGTCAACCTTGAGCCTAAACCTCAAACTCCCAGCTGTAATATATATATATATATGTATATATATATGCATAAATTAACACTATAATAGAATGCCAACTTTGTGCCTAAAACTCAGGGATAGCATCCAGGCTCCCCTGAGTTCAAGTCCCAGGACTGGCAAAAGAGTAATAATAATAATAATTCAGATCATATGTAGAGGAGAAACACTTCATATAGGGGAATTTCTAATAGGAGGTATTTCTGGCGTCAATGCCTTTAGCTTTACAACAAAGTAGAATTTGAATAGTTCCCATTTGATTGACTTCTGTTGATCCACAGATTACTGTATTTAGTAGAGTTCCATTTCCATTTAAAACCAAAACCCAAATGTGTCTTATATTGTCTGTGAACTACAATTAAATAGGACAACCCAGGAAATGATATAGAATTTCCTGGCTTGAGATCTGTGGAAGTTGTTGATGAAAGCGACAGATAAGACTCATAATTTTGAAAATAATGGCTTCAACCTTCTATAAAAATGAATTATTTATAAGCAATTCCTCAGTCCAGATTTGACAGTTCGTTGACTGTGTGAACACACAAAAAATCAACCTTGAGCTTTGTGACTTTGGACTTTGGCTTGATTTTATCCAGGGGTGACATTTTTTCAGCTATAGTCTTTTCATAAATGTTTTTGTTCAATGGCAACTACTTTGTACAACTACTTAAAGATAATGATGATGATGATGATGATGATGATAATAATAATAATAGTAATAATAAAACAAAAGCATCCTGTACTTTCCAGCAGCATCTTCATGACCACAACCTGTGGCTGGGGCAGGCCTCACATGCGGCCTGGCCTGCGGTGGATGCTGGGTAAATGCTCCAGTAACTCTGTGAAGTCTTTCCTCAGCAGTAGCTGAGGTTCAGTATTGCAGGGCAAAGGCAGAGAGAAAGAAGGACCCGCCGCCTACAATTCTTACACTAGGAGAGTCAGATTCATGATTCTTAGCTCTGGATTCCTGATTTTGATAGTTTCTTCCCAAGAGAAGATATCAACAAGTAGCCAGCTGGCCTAGTGTGACCAAAAACCATTCCAAGTGTTATTTTCAATAACCTTGATATGAGTCCCTGTGGTTTCCTTCAGATACATTGTCTTTCCTGCCTTCTAATACATAGCTCCTCTATCAGTTATAGCTTCATTTTTAAAGTCTGTATAAAAACCTTCTGCTCTGCCTCTGTAGACCTGGCAAACTCCTGTGTTCTGTCCTTGGTCCCTTTGTTTCTGTGTGAATACCCTGTTTGTCTGCTCCTCACTAGGCAGTGGAGTTCTGTAGCCAGGGCAACAAATGTTGGGTCATTGTGGTTAAGAGAGGAGTGCTGTGGTCCAGTGTTTTGTGAGATTCTTGTTGGGTTTTTGCCTGTGATCTATCTCGTAGGTAAACAATATTCACTGGTTAACAGGTTCTACTGGAGTTTTTGTTTCTCTGTCCAAGAAGTCTGGCTCCTTTTTCAAGTTACACTTGAACTGCAGAGTCTGGTTTTAAGTTTATTGGGGATGCTTTCTTTTACCCTTCTTCCTATCACCCTGATCTGGTTAGTGTGTCCACTGTGACACCCCGAGTTGCTTCCTAGTCATTTTTTTTGATAATTAACTGACATATTAATTTTTATTTTAAAAAGCTAGTATTTCCTGAAAGATCTAAATGCAGCTGGATTTCTTTGATTACTAGAGTTGACTTTGGTCCAACATTAGGAAGGATTTTCCTGAATACAGAAACAAGACTGGAGAGGAAAGACTGTTTCTGAGCCTGGGCCCTGGCCCTCTCATGCTTGCCACTTAGTGCTCAAAAGTGAACAGATGTGCAAGATTGCCTCAGCTCCTGGCCTTTCCTCCCTCCTGTTAGAAACTCTGGACAGGAGGGGAGCATGGTCTAGTGCTAGAGTGCTTGCCTAGCACTTAGTACCACATACAAAGCCAAGGAGGTGGTGCTGTGTCTCAAATGGTAGAGTGCTAGCCTTGAGAAAGTCCAAGTACAGTGCCCAAACCCGGGAGTTCAAGCCCCAGTACTGGCAAAAACAACAACAAAAAAAGCACACATCTCCAGTGTCAGGAATGAATAGACACACAAGAGATACAAATTTTGTCAAGCAATTTGCAATGCCTCACTCTACCCAGAGCTAAGCAGGCACACTGGGCAGAGCAGTTTAGTAGGTTTTTATCCCAGTCCAAACTGTCCCTTGTCAAGGAGTTAGGCTCACATTCTAAATATAACTGATTACCAACGTTAGATTGTTTTTTTAAAAGGTTTACAATTTTTTTTTCATCACAGCTGGCTGAAAGCAGAACTGGGAACAGAGTGGCTGGCAGATACAGTGAGAGAGGTTGATGAAGTCAGCAGAAAGCTCCCATTTAAAAGGGGGAGGTCTGGGGCACATGGCTGACACCTGTAATCCTAGCTACTCTGGAGGCTGAGATCTGAGGATCAAGGTTCAAAGCCACCCCAGGCACAAAAGGAGCTGAGACTCTTATTTCCAACTAACCTCTAGAAAACAAGTGGTGCTTGGCTCAAGGGTAGGATGGTAGCCTTGAGCTGAAGAGCTCAGGGACACCTCCGACCCAGACCCAGGGGGAGGGTGGTAGCCTTGAGCTGAAAAGAGCTCAGGGACAGTTCCCAGGCACAGTTCAAGCCAGGTGACCCACAGAAAAAAAAGGGGGGGCACGTGAGTTTGGCCTAGTGATAGAGTGCTTGCCTAGCATGCACAAAGACCAGGGTTCAATTCCTCGGTACCACATACGTAGAAAAAAGCTAGACGTGGTGCTGTGGCTCAAGTGGTAGAGCTCTAGCCTTGAGAAAGTCCAAAAACAGGTTCAGGCCCTGAGCTCAAGCCCAGGACTGGCCAAAAAAAAATGTGTGTGTGGGGGGACTTAATTCCATTGATAAAGATTATTCTAACAAGCAACACACTTGGCAGTTGCAGTTTTATTCTTTGAATTCCTTCGATAAATATTTATCTCCCTAATTTGGCGAGTGGGTCACAGCAGCACAGCTGATAATTGCAATTTCACTCTTTTAACTCCTTCGACACAAGATTTGCATTCCTCACATGGCTGCTGGTCATAAACAGCACAGAAATAAGTCTTTAAAAAGCAAATAATAGAGGGGGGAAGGGAAATGGGGACCATGACATGTGAAAGGGTTTCAATGTGTGGGAATTAATGCACCATTTATCTGGCAAATATCATGTAACCCTTCTATTAATTACAATAAAAATATATTTTAAAAAAGCAAATAATACCAAAAAATATCAATATACAATACAAAAGCATTTCAGTTTGACAGAAAAGACTACTTTTTCCTCACACTCCTCTCCCTCACCCTCAGAAAAGGCTGGTGTAGGTGCGGTGGCTCATGCCTGTAATCCTAACTACTCAGGAGGCTGAGATCTGAGGATTAAGGTTCAAAGCCAGCCTGGGCACAAAAGAACCTGAGACACTTATCTCCAATTAACATCTAGAAAAATGGAAGTGAGGCTTGGCTCAAGGGTAGGGTGGTAGCTTTGAGCTGAAGAGCTCAGGGACAGTGCCCAGGCCAGATCAAGCCCCATGACCCACCAAAAAAAAAAAAAAAAAAGGGCTGGAATCTTATCTCTCACCACCAGGTGGCAGTGCTGATCTCACCTCAGCTCCTGCAGCCCCTAAATAACCTGACCTATGGAAATCAGCTCTGAAAACAGGGATGCGGGCACTGCCTTCATAAAAGTAGACAGTCAGTAGACCTCCTAGAGAGAAACAAGCAGACGTTTGGAAGGGAAGAAAACCCTGAATCATGGTTATGCAGTTGGGGAGTGGCGGGGGGAGACAGCAGCACTTAACTACCTTGTGAAAATACAGTGAAGCATATGAAAAGTGAGGGTGAATTTTTTTCTCTATTTAATAAAGATGAGGAGAAAAGGCATGTAGCTGAAGGTAGATGGTGGTCAGGTATCTTTTTTGGTCCAAGAAGACAACTTAGCCAGGGTTATTAGAAAGGTAAGAGAGCAAATAAAACTATGGGAAATAGACATGGGCTCTACAGCTCACCTTCCCCTCCTCCTCCTTGCTCTCAATTCTACATCTCTAGTACAGAAGAATCTTCTGTATCCAGACACAAATTCAAGGAGATCCTTTTCCTCCACAGCCAGGCAACAAAAAAAGGACTAATTTCTGAGAAGCCAAGGAATTGAACCTGTGTCTTCCTGCATGCTAGGCAAGCACTCTACCACTAGGCCACACTCCGGCCCCTTCCTAGTAACTTTTTTTTTCCATATCCTTTTATCCTGGTTTATTTTCTTAATTTGAGAATGGGCATCTAATTTTTAATCATCAAGGTACATTTTAAAAACATTTATTGTTGGAGTAATGTATAGAGGGGTTACAGTTACATTCGTCAGGTGGTGGGTGCATTTCTTCTCACACATTGATACTCCTTCTTATGTTTTTGTCCCTGTTTCCAACCCTCCTCTCATCAAGGTACATGTTAAAAGAGAAAAACTTTAGATCATTGCTGAAGATAATTCTCTAGCAAGGGATTTTTTTCCCTTCTCATATGAGACAATGGACTTGTCAGGGTGGTTCGGTTTCTTGTAACACTTTTCAACTTCATTCCCTTTTGCTCAAAGTTTTATGCAATGGCAGTCTGGTAATTTTATATTTCATTGTGTATTATTGGATTTACTTTCAGCCTCTCTCAACATATACAATAACTTGAGAGTAAACTTCTGGGCTGAGTTGCATGTTGGGATGAATGTCAATCAATACCATGGTTTGTCTATCTAAATTGGTCAATGACAGGTCAACTAAAGTTCATGGCATCGTCTTTTGAATATAAGTTGGTAGGCCAACTTTCCTCCAAAGTCCAGTCAAGAGCTGGTTAATGTTATTTCCAGGCTGTGTAAAATGACTGATTGAATTTCTTATTTCAGTAAGCAGATGCTTTCTAGAGCACTACATGTGCTGAGACAGGTATGCTTACTCTGCTCCAGGAAGAAAAAGTCCTCCCAACTTCCCTCATGTACTTCTTCGTATGGTTCTAATAACTTTGAAGGTGAGACCTGTCATTGCAATTTAATTTTGTTTGGGGTAGCTCATTAGCATCATTTTTTATTGTAATTAGTAAAAGGGTTACATGATATTTGCCAGATAGAAGGTGCATTAATTCACATACCTTGATACCCTTTCACATGTCTTGGTACCCGTTTCCCTCCCCCCCACACCCCCCACCCGTCTTGGTTTTCCCCCCTTCCCTATCAAATTTCAAATATCCAAATACAAATAAATTCAATATATCAGATAACAAAGTGAGATACTATACCAATATGAGATAACCAAGGGACAGCAAAGGGGATGAGAGACAACATAGTACATTAAGGACAACAATCATTCATTATATGGCTTTTGTTTCACTATCCTGGAGGTCCTTTCAATTAGCTTCACATTATATGTCCTTATGTATCGAGATTTTGCTCTATTGCAGATCTCTTCTAGTAGAGCCCAAGGTTTCTACTGATTATGACGAATGAGGGAAACCATTGAGCCTAAGTTCCTTTGAGTCTGGCTTACTTCACTTAATAGGATTTTTTCTAAGTCTTTCCATTTCCTAACAAATGGGGCAATGTCATTCTTTCTGACAGCAGCATAGAATTCCATTGTGTACAAATACCACAACTTGTTGATGCACTCATCAACTGAGGGACATCTAGGTTGGTTCCATATCTTTGCTATGGTGAATAGTGCTGCAATGAACATTGTTGTGCTGGTGGGTTTAGTATGTCCTTGTTTCTGGGTGGTTGGGTAAATGCCAAGTAGTGGAATTGCTGGGTCATAGGGGAGTTCTATGTTTAGCCTTTTGAGGCACTGCCACACTGCTTTCCATAGTGGTTGAACGAGTTTGCACTCCCATCAACAGTGTAGTAGTGATCCCTCCTGGCCACATCCCCTCCAGCATCTGTTGTCATTCGTTTTCCTGATCCTGGCCATTCTAGCTGGAGTGAGGTGGAATCTTAGAGTTGTTTTGATTTGCATTTCTTTTATGACCAGAGATGTTGAGCATTTCTTCATGTGTCTATAGGCCATTTTTGTTTCTTCTTCAGAGAAGATTCTCTTTAAGTCTTTGGCCCATTTTTTAATGGGATGGTTGTTACTTTGGAGGTTAGTTTTGGAGTGATTCAATTTTTTGAGTTGTTGATATATTTTAGATATGAGGCCTTTGTCCATTGTTTGGACGGTGAAGATCTTCTCCCACTCTGTAGGCTTCCTGATTAGTTTACTAGCTCTGTCCTTTGCCATACAAAAGCTCTGCAGTTTAATGCAGTCCCACTTATCCAGCCTTTCTCTGATTTGTTGTGATTCTTGGTCCTTATTAAGAAAGTTTCGACCTGTGCCAAGGAGGCCTAGTGTATCTCCTATTCCTTCCTGTAGAGTTTTCAGTGTGTCAGCTTTTACCTCCAGGTCTTTGATCCATTTGGAGTTAATTCTAGTGCAAGGTGACAAAGAAGGATCCAGCTTTAGTTTTCTGCAGGTGCTTAATCAGTTCTGCCAGCACAACTTGTTGAAGAGGCTGTCTTTCTTCCATTCTATTTTTTTGGCTCCCTTGTCAAAGATTAGGTGGCCATAGGTCTGTGGTTTAATATCTGGGTCGTCAGTTCTATTCCATTGGTCTTCAGGCCTGTTCCTGTGCCAGTACCAAGCTGTTTTGATAATTATAGCTCTGTAATAGAGTCTAAAGTTTGGAATTGAAATTCCTCCAGCGCTGTTCTTTCTGCTAAGAAGTGTTTTTGCTATACGGGGTCTTTTATTATTCCATATGAAATTTTGGATTGCCTCTTCTATTTCTTTAAAGAATGACATTGGGATGTTGATGGGTATTGCATTGAATTTGTAGATAGCTCTTGGCAAGATTGTCATTTTCACAATGTTGATTCTTCCAATCCAGGAGCATGGGAGGTTTTTCCATTTCCCTAGTTCTGCTTTAATTTCCTTTTTTAGGGTTTTAAAGTTTTCATCTAAACGGTCCTTTACATTCTTAGTTAAGCTAATTCCTAGGTACTTTATTTTCTTTGAGGCTATTGTGAAAGGAGTTTCTTTCCTGATTATTGCCTCGTTCCTCTCACTGTTGGCATAAAGGAAGCCAGTCGATTTTTGAGGGTTGATTTTATAGCCTGCTACTCTTCCAAAGCTGTGAATCAGCTCAAGGAGCTTGGGAGTAGAGTCTATAGGATTCTTTAAATACAGAATCATGTCATCTGCAAAGAGGGATAGTTTTATTTCCTCTTTCCCTACTTGGATCCCCTTTATGCTTGCTTCTTGCCTTATTGCACTGGCTAGGAATTCTAGTACTATGTTAAAGAGGAGTGGAGAGAGTGGGCATCCTTGTCTCGTTCCTGATTTTAGAGGGAATGGCTTTAGATTTTCTCCATTAAGTGTAATACTAGCAGTAGGTTTCTCATACACAAAGGCTTTACTTTTTACTCATGGTTTTAATTCGTGGTCATTTAGCTCTGTTGATTCTGGGCCATAATGAGGCTCATTGGAAGTAATGATACAGAGAAACTTACAACTCACCTCATGGTGCACTGGGGTGAGGAAGAAAGGGGGAAAGGAGAATGGAGGAGGGGGGAGAGAGGAGAGGAAGGGGAGAGAAAAGAGGAGAGAGAAAAAAGAAATATGAGGGAGAGAGAGAAGGTGAAGAGAAGACAGAGAGGAGAGAGGAAAGAAAGGAGAAAGGGGTGAGAGAGAGGAGACAGTAAAGAAAGAGAGGGAGGAGAGAGAATGATGAGATAGAGAGAGAGAAGAGAGATGAGAGAGAAGGGAGAGACAAAGAAGAGGAGAGAGAGAGACAGAGGAGAGAGAGAGAGAGAGAGAGAGAGAGAGAGAGAGAGAGAGAGAGAGAGAGAAAAGAGAAAGGGAAAGAGAGAAGAGAGAACACAAGATACACTTTTCTTCAAAGGCAGTCTCCCAGCCAGGCGCTGGTGGTTCACACCTGTAATCCTAGCTACTCAGGAGGCGGAGATCTGAGGATTAAGGTTCAAAGCCAGCCTCAGCAACAAAGTCCATGAGACTCTTACATCCAATTAACCACCAGGAAACCGGAAGTGGAGCTGTGGCTTAACATGGTAGAACCCTAACCTTGAGCTCAAGGGCTCAGGGACAGAGCCTAGGCCCAGAGTTCAAGCCCCAGAATCCACTAAAAAAAAGAAAAGGCAGTTTCTCAGTCACCTATATCTTTTGATTGGAGAATCCTACTATTTATATTTATGGTAGTTTTGGTTAGGTAAGGTTTTCTTTTTTCTTTTTTTTTTTGCCAGTCCTAGGCTTGAGCTCAGGGCCTGAGCACTGTCCTTGGACTTTCTCAAGGCTAGAGCTCTAGCACTTGAGCCTCAGCACCATTTCCGGCTTTTTTGTACTTATGTGGTACCAAGGAATTGAACCCGGGTGTTTGTGCATGCTAGGCAAGCACTTTAACCACTAGGCCAAACTCCCAGCCCAGGTAAGGTTTTTTTTGATGATTATTTATGGCTCTTATATGACTTACATTCAAATTTTCACTTTCTTTTTTCATTTTTGTGTTCTCAGTGTTATTATTATATCTTCACGTAGTTGTGCAAAGGACTCACCATTTAGCAAAGATTTATGATTACAATATATCTTGATCATTTATTTTTCTTCCTTTCTTTATGCTCATCTTCGATAGTTCAGTGAATTAGTCTCACAGTGTACTTTGATTCCTACTTTCTATTTTTGGTTGGTCTATTGTAGGTTTTGGCTTTGTGGCTACCCAAAAGCTTATTAAAAATCTTTGGATCATATCAGTTTATTTTAAAATGATAGTAACAGAAATAAACAATGAACAAAAGAACAAGAAAAAGATGTATTCATAAAAACTCTCTCCAGCTGCTTTCCAGTCATCCCACAGGCTGGATATTTGGTGCCTCGTTTTATTTTCGTCTTTATTTCCTTTCACTTGAAATATTGATGTAGTTATTATTTCATTTAGTTTTTGGTTTTTCTACTAAAATATTAATTGCTTACATACCATGTTAAGAAATTAGATAACTCTGAGATTGTACAACCAGTCTCATCAGTAATTTTCAGACTTTCATGTTTTCTTTTTAATATTTTTTAAAAGGTATTAATGACTCAAGAACTTCCTTTAGCATATTATGTTGAACTGATACAATGGAAATACTTTTTGTTGTTGTTGTTGGTCATGGGGTTTGAACTCTGGGCCTGGACTCTGTCCCTAAGCTCTTCAGCTCAAGGTTAACACTCTACCATGTTGAGCCACAGCGCCATTTCCCATTTTCTAGTGATTAATTGGAGCTAAGAGTCTCATGGACTTTAGTGTCCAGGCTGGCTTTGAACTGAGATCCTCAGATCTCAGCCTCCTGAGTAGCTAGGATGACAGGTGTAGCCACCAGGTCCCAATTGAGATACATTGTTTATGTTTGACTTGTGTAGGAAAATCTTTGTTTCATTTCTTAAGAATGACTTTTCAGAGCAAGGCATTTTCCTTTGACAAGAGTTTTTTTTCTTCTCCCCCCTCCTTTCAGCTTGCTCTCTCTCTCTCTCTCTCTCTCTCTCTCTCTCTCTCTCTCTCTCTCTCTCTCTCTCTCTCTCTCTCTCTCTCTTCTTCTCCTCCTCCTCCTGTTCCTCCTCCTCCTCCTGTTCCTCCTCCTGTTCCTCCTTCTCCTCCTCCTCCTCCTCTTCATTTTTGTCCTTCTGGTCCTGGGGCTTGACCTCAGGGCCTGGGTACTGTCCTTGAGCTTTCTCAAGGCTAAAACTCTACCACTTGGGCCATAGCACCTCTTCTGTCCTTTTATATGTAGGTGGTATTTAGGAATCGAACCTAGGTTTTCATGCATGCTAGGCAAGCACCACTAGGCCACGTTCCTGCCTCTCCTACTTTAAAAAAAAATTAACTCTTGATAGAAAGGCAATATGTTGCAATGTGATTGATAAATGATGAAGCAATTTAAGCATAACGAAAATTGCACATCTGCTTATTTAATTTAGCTCATCAAGAAACACTAGATAAATACAGGAAGTGGCTTTGCACTGTGGAGTTTGGTTGAGTGCATAGGGATACATCAAATGCAAATGTAGCTGGGTGCCGTGGCTCAGGCCTATAATCGTAGCTACTCAGGAGGCTAAGATCTAAGGATCATGGTTCAAAGCCAGCCCAGGCAGGAAAGTCTGTGAGATTCTTATCTTCAATGAACCACTAGAAAATTGGAAGTGGCATTGTGGTTCAAAGTGGTAAAGCACTAGTCTTGAGCAGAAGAGCTCAGGGATACTGCTTGGGCCCCACAACCAACAAAAAAAGAAAAAAGAAATGAATAAAAGCAAAGATACAGTTTAGGTTGACAGTGGTGCATAAAGGGAAACCATGAGAATAATATTTCAAGAATTTGGGGTCACATGATGTTCCATTTTTGGCTGTTGGCAGTGAGATTTGGGCAAAGGGGACATATCGAAACAGAGAAAGTAGCAAGAAGTCTTGGCTGGAGACCAGAAGGAGGATACAGATGGCTTCTATATGGTAGGCATGATTTCCAGTTGTTTCCAGTCTCGGGAGGAATGTTAAGGAAGACAACTTGAAGCAGTAATGTGCTCAGTAGAAGTAAATGTTCAGGTTATCCTGGGGAGAGACATTCAAAAATAAAAGTAAGAAAAGAAAAGAAAAACAAGCACATCTCTGTGTGGACTAGAAAGTCATTTCCATCTCCTTGGGTAAGCCAAAGCCCCAGCCGTGTGATTTCTTAGTCAATTATAGCAAATTGCACAGCAAATGTGGTATATTTCCTGCAAGACACACGAATCGAAGATTTTTGTATTTCATCTATAATTTCCTTTCATTGATTGTCACCTATAGGGTTGCACTAAGGACAGTGAGGAAGACTTTAAGTATCTTTTGCTCACAATTTTTCTGCCTCTGTTTGGTTTTCTAGGCCCTGCAGCTGGGGAGAAAGTATAGATTGCCCGTAGTGATTGTTTTTTTTTTGGGGGGGGGGAGGGTTTATGCCAGTCCCGGAGCTTGAATTCAGGACCTGAGTGCTGTCTCTGAGCTTCATTTTGCTTTACCATTAGAGCCACAGCACCACTTCTCTTTTTTTCTTTTTTCTTTTCTTTTGGTAGTTTGTTGGAGGTTAAGAGTCTCATGAATTTTCCTGGCTAGGCTGGCTTTGAATCACGATCCTCAGATTTTGGCTTCCTGAATGGTTAAGATTGGCATGAGTCACTGGCACCCAGGTATCTTGATGTCCATTTGTCTGTGAGGGAAAGAGTCTGTCCTGAAATCAGAGTCCTTTAAAAGGAAGAGAAGGTGACTGGGAGAGACTAATAAAAACTTACTGAAATTCTCTGAAAGAACTTGTCTCTAAAGGATTTAACTATTCTATTTCCGTTTCTGTGACTATCTGGCCAGAAAGAATAATGGCTTATGCCTCTACTTCTGTGCTTTGTTTTTAACCTGTAATAAATAACCCTTATTTCACCTGTAATTTATTCAGCCTAATTCATCTCCTCACCCTCTTTCTAACTTCTAATGGCCCAGCGCAGCTAACATATCTCCTCCTCTTCCTCCTCTTCCTCTCCCTCTCTCCTCTTCCACCCTTCTTTTCTTCCTCTCCCTTCCTCTTCCTCCTCTCCCTTCCCTCACCCCTCCCCATTTTTTTCATTTCCTTTCCCTCACTCACCCTATTTATTTTTTCATATATTTTTATTGTAATTAATAGAAGGGTTACATTATATTCACCAGATAGAAGGTGCATTAATTCACATACATTGATACCCTTTCTCATGTCTTGGTCCCCATTTCCCTCCCCCCACCCCCACCCCTCACCTTGTTTTCCCCCCTTCCCTATCCAATTTCAAATAACCAAATACAAATATATCCAATATATCAGATAACAAAGTGAGATACTGTAACAATATGAGATAACAAATGGACAGCAAAAGAGATGAGAGATAACATAGTTCATTAAGGACAACAATCACTCATTATAGGGCTTTTGTTTCTATATCCTGGAGGTCCTTTCAATTAGCTTCACATTATATGGCCTTATATATGGCCTTTTGCTCTATTGCAAATCTCTGCTAGTAGAGAATGAGGGAAACCATTGAGCCTAAGTTCCTTTGAGTCTGGCTTACTTCACTTAATATGATTTTTTCTAAGTCTTTCCATTTCCTAACAAATGGGACGATGTCATTCTTTCTGACAGCAGCGTAGAATTCCATTGTGTACAAATACCACAACCTGTTGATCCACTCATCAACTGAGGGACATCTTTTATGCTAGTTGCTAATCCTTTAATTTGACAAACCTTTTTTCTTGTTTTTCCCTCTGGGAATATTTTGCTTTCCCTTGGCTGTCTCCTTTGCTTTATTCAAGGCTCTGCTAATGACTTTTTTTTGTTGGTATTATAATGATAGAATGAGCCATTCCGTGTGAACATTAGCTTCTGTCTCTTCAGGCTGCCTCATTTTTCTGCACAGGATTTATTGGTACCTGATGTCATTTGCTAATTATCGCCTAGCTTTTGTCTTGCCCAATTCTTTACCTGGTAATTTTTGCCTTATTCACCCCAAGCCCAAGTGTTGTGCAGCACATCAGAGGCACACAATAGGCCTGTTCCTAAAAGAAAAAATAGCCACTTAAAATGTAAACAATATAGATTAAATTACAAGTGTTGGTTGGATGCTCCCAGTTATAGGCTCACATCTGTAATTCTAGTCATTCATGAGGCTGAGATCTAGAGAAATCTCTGTTTGAAACCAGGCCAGGCAGAAAAGCCCACCAAATACCATCTGCAAAATTACCAGCAAAAACCTAGACTGGAGACATGGGTCAGGTGGTAGAGCACCAGAGGAGAAAGCAAACCAAGCCCAAGTACAAGATGCTAAGTTCAAACCACAGGAAAACAAATAAATAAACAAAACCAACCAACCAAACAAGGCAACAGCAAAACAAAACAATCCTGCTTATTGAAGAATTTTGAGGGTGATATCAGCGGTTATATTACTGTCCTACACTGCTATAGTAAAAGACCACACGTAGGTTGGCTTGAATAACAGAACATTATTTTTTCACTTTGGGAGATTGGAAGTTCAAGATCGACATGGCAACAAGTTTGGTTTCCTGTGAGGTATCTCTCATAGTAAGGTGAAGAAGACATTTGATTTTTTGGCCAGTCTTGGGTTTGAACTCAGGGCCTGGGCACTGTCCTTGGGCTTTCTCAAGGCTAGTGCTCTACCTCTTGAGCCACAGCACTCTTCCATTCTTTTCTATGTATGTAGCATTGGGCCTTCGTTCATGTTAGGCAAGCACTCTACCACTGGCCCAGATGACACGTGGCTCTGTCGTTGCTTTTTCTTGTCAGGGTAATATATAGAGGGGTTACAGTTACATTCATCAGGTAGTAGGTACATTACTTCTCTCACATTGACACCCCTTCTCATGTTTTTGTCCCCCTCTCCTTCCCCCCACCATCTTGCTATCTCTTTGTGTGACTTCTCCCACCCTTCATACGCCTGTCTCTCTGTCTCTTACTCCTACATATACACATAGTTGTAAGAGCTCATGCCTGACAGTAAATAAATTCTGATGTCTCTTTCTCTTCTTAAAGAAGTTTGATTCCTTCCTTCCTTCCTTCCTTCCTTCCTTCCTTCCTTCCTTCCTTCCTTCCTTCCTTCCTGCCCTGTGCTAGACTCAGTTTCAAACTGTACCTGTTATTTCTGCTCATTGGCTAGCACTCTGTCAATGGAGCCCTATCTCCAACCCCTGGATTATCTTTATTTAGCATTTATTTATGGAGAAATATTGCTTCAGAAAAAAAATGTGAGTTTTTCAGTTTTGGGGATTCAGAGATTAAGAGTAGATTAGTTAGGATAAACTAAGCTATATTGAAGCAACAATTAAAAAAATGAGTATTCATTTACTAGAAGGCTTGTCACTCATTCATCAGCATGGGTCATTTTTCTATCACCATGGTTTAGTTTTTGCCTGTTCCAGAATTTTCTATGAATGGAGCCGTATAATTCACGTTCTTGAGTTTGACTTCTTTTGCTCACATAATGATTTTGAGATCTATCTATCCATCCATCTACCTAGCTATGTATCTCTATCTACCTACCTACCTATCTATCTATCTATCCATTCTTCTGTCCACATCCATCTATCTATCATCTCTATTATTGATATATGTATATATCATTTATCTATCATCTGTCTGGCTGTCTCTATCTCAATCATATAATCTACCTATCTATCCTTTTTCTCTATCATCTATCTCTATGATCTATAGTCCGTTCTTTTCAATTGTTCACGCATAGCATGCATTAATTGCAGAAGAATTAACCCTATGCTTATCATTATAGAGTATGAGTATGATATTAACCTTTGGCTAAAGCTAATGTATGCATGTAATAATTGGGGGATAAACATTTTACAACTGTGTGTGTGTGTGTGTGTGTGTGTGTGGTTATGAAGCAGGAAATGTGAGTCTGCCTGCCTTGTGTAGTAATACTAAGCAGATTTATAGTTTGTACCCAATTTTGGAATCTGGAGCATATTGAATCAACAGTATGAGTCAGAGTTGCCACTGTAATTTGCCTACCTAGCCATCTCACTATAAGAGATTCCTGTTCTAAACTAGCCTTTGGTGCCCTGGTTGCATACACACAAGAGGTGGTTCAAAAACTGGAGACAAAACTGGACAGCTCAGCTCTTCTGGGGACATGAGGTCTGCTCTTGCAGTTTTATGTCATTTGCCTATAGCAATGTTGTTGCCTGATTATAAACCAAATTTTGTGCACACTTTTAGCAATCAAAACACTTAAGATAATTAACATGTTGTTAGCATAACGGAATAGCATTCCATTGCATGAATATAGTATAATTTGTTTATCTGTTCTCTTTTAGATCAACATTCCAATTTTTGGCTCTCACAGATAATTGTGTTGTGGAAATTCTGGTACAGATCGTTTGTTGTGGATTTAATGCTTTGGGGTTTTGTTTTCCCATCAGAAAATACAGGGGGAGGGAAATGAGGACAAAAACATGAGACGGGGTATCAGTGTGTGAGAAGTAATGCACCTACTACCTGACGAATATAACTGTAACCCCTCTAAACATTACAATTAAAAAAAAAGAAAGAACAAATACAATAATCCTAATTCTTAAAAAAAGAAAATACCTATGAATTTATGTGAGTCATCTATAATGCTATAACAAGAGTCAGTGGCTTAAGATAATGTGCATTTATTACCCTACTCTTCTGTGGATCAGAAACCTGAGTGTTCCCAAGTGGGTATTCTGCTGGAGAGTTTCTGACATAGCTTTGATATGTCCCCTGCGCATGGGGTCTTATCTGAAAGTTAAATGGAGAAAGATCTACTTCTAAGCTTACACAATTGTTAGCAGGATTGAGTTCCTTGAACGCTATTGACCTAAAGGCCTCTCTGGCAGCTGGCTGGAGGCCAACCTCAGTTCTTGGTCAAATGCACTTCCGTAAGAGGTCAATTTGATTTATGAAGGCATAATGCCAGGAGAGAAGGCCCTAGGGAGAGCCTGTTAGCAGGACGAAAGTGACAATCTCTTGCTAATCTTAGAGGCAATGACTTGTCAATACTGCTGTAGCCTTTTGTTAGAAGCTAGTGACTCAAGTGGGGAGGGAATAGTCTCTGAAGATAAGGGGATCTTTTTAATGGCTCCCCTGCTATAAGTGTTGATCTTGTAAGTCACAGAGTAGTGTCCCGTAAGGAACTCCATAGAAAAGATTACAAGTCAGAAAACAATAAAGATGCCTACACACTCATGTTCATTGCCACACCATTTACCAGAGCCATGTTAGGGCAAATAGCCCATATGTCCTTTGTTTGCAGGAAAATAGATGAACCTAGAGACAATTATGTTGAGTAAAATAATTCAGGCTCAGAGACGGCATGTTTCTCTCACTTGTAGAAGTTAGATTTAAAAATATGAATGTATATGAAAACACATACGTGGCTACATGCATGTATACTGGGTCAAACTGATTACGGTATGGTATACTTGGGGTGGATTTTTTTTTTATGGTGCATGTGTAAAGACACAATGAAGAGACAGGTAAACAGAAGGAATACCAGGAAGCTGATACTCATTTTGTGTGGAAGGACAGCAGGTTAATGAGAAGGGCCCGATGAATGAAGAAACGAATGATGGGTAAATTTGGTCATAACATTCACCATATATATATGTAAAAAGCCTGCTGAGTTTTTCCTCTAAAGTATTTTTTTTCTCATTCTCACCAGCAGTGTATGAGAGATCCAGTTGTTCTGTTCTTTCCAATATTTTATATATTTTTTCTTTCTGTTTTTGGTTGGTCATGGGGCTTGAACTCTGGGCCCAGGTGTTTTCCCTAAGCTCTTTTGCTCAAGGCTACCACTTTGAGACACAGCTTTACTTCTGGTTTTCTGGTGGTTCACTGGAGATAAGAGTATCTCAGAACTTCCTTCCTGGGTTGGCTTTGAACTGCTATCCTCTGCTCTCAGCCTCCTAAATAGCTATGATTACAGATAGGTGTGAGCCCACCTGTGCCTGGCAATTTTCTGAAGTTTTAGAATTTCTTTTCTAATGTTGATGAATTCATCACTTCACAATAACTTATTTATCTTCATTTACCTCAACTCATGAAAATAAGTGTTCTAGAAACTTTGCAGTTTGTTTTCTGTTGAGTTGATGTTGAAGTATGATATGAAGAAGAGAGAGAAGGTTTTTTTTTTTTTTAAAAAAAGTCTCTTAGGTATCTGGTTATTTGAACACCCTTTATTGGAAAAATTACATGGGATGGTGGCTCACACCTCTAATCCTAGCTACTCAGGAGGCTGAGATCTGAGGATCATGGTTCAAAGCCAACCCAGGAAAAGTCCATAAGAATCTTATCTCCAAATAACTACCAGAAAACTGGAAGTGGCACTGAGGAAGTGGTAGAGCTCTAGCCTTGAGCTAAAGAGCTCAGGGACAGTGCCCAAGCCCAGAGTTTAAGCCCCACAACAGACAAAAAAAGGAAAGAAAAAACATGTTGAATTAATATTGTAAAAACAAACACCCTTTTCTTTTTCCTTTTTTTCCCCCCTCCGTCTTAGGTTAGAAGTGCAGCATTCTTTGGGGGCTTTTTGAGGACATTGGTTTATGGCATCTCTACCACAAATACTAATGTGTTAGTGCTCAAGTCTGTCATATAAAATGGCTTAATATTTACCTATAATTACGCATTCTCCTGGAATCTGGATATAGACATATAATTCTATTCAACTCCTTCAGTACTACTACATATCTTTCAAGTGTATGAATACCATGGTATTAATTAGATTTTTATAGGTATTCTCAACCAGACTGAGGAAATATTCTAATCTTATAAAGACGTGTGTGTGTGTGTGTGTGTGTGTGTGTGTTGGTCTTGGGACTTGAACTCAGGGCTTAGGCGCTGTCTCTGAGCTCTTTTTGCTCAAGGCTAGGGTTTTCACGCCTGGGCTGGCTTTAACCGATGATCCTCAGATCTCAGCTCCTTGAGTAGTTAGGATTCTAGGTGTGAGCCACTAGTGCCTGCCTATTGTGGTTTTTTTTTTTTTTAGTATCTGCACAATATGAGGAGATGAGTTCTGTGTACTTTTTTAAAAATATAAATCATTGTGTTCTGTTTCTCTCTGTATTATTATGATAAGTGTTTGGTAGTTTCACTTTTCATAAAAAATAGCTTTGGCTCTGTTTAGTTCTCTAGTCTCTGTATTTTAACAAAGTACATTGCCTTCTGTTCTTATCTGTGTAATTGCATCCTGGTAATTTTCAATTTAAATGGTAAGTTTTGATTATAACTGTACACCTTTCTTCTCTTCTAACATAAGCATTTGAAACCACAAATTTATCTTGGTAGGAATTGCACAAAGTTCAGTTATGTTGTATTTTTCATGACTTGTTCTTCCATAAAATTCTAAAATTCTATTTTTCCAACTTTTAAAGAATAACTTTTTTTATTTGTCTTTAGTTGTATAAAGGAGTTGCTACTCAACAAAGCAGGTGATGAATTAGTGCATCTTAATCAATGTTATTCCTTTCAACATTCTCACCCACCAGTCTTACCCCACCCCTTCTCTTACTTTTCTCAGTTTTGTAGGATATCCATTGTTTTTTTTTTCTTTTTTGCCACGTAACACAGCTATTTATATTTATGTTTCTTTTATTCCTTTTCCTGGTCTGGGGGCTTGCACTCAGGACCTGGGCCCTATAAGGTTTTATTGTGCTCAAGACTAGCGCTCTATCACATGACCTATAGCACCACTTCTGGCTCTTTCTGAGTAGTGTACTGAAGATAAAAGTCTCACAGACTTTCCTACCCTAGCTGACTTTGAACCACAATCCTCACATCTCAGCTTCCTGAGTAGCTAGGATTACAGGCGTGAGCTGTGAGCATTGACTTATTTATGCTTCTATGTTATGAGCTGTGTTGCTCATTCAATATTTCACACTCACTGGACACACCCCTTCCCTTATTTTTCCTTATTTTTCTTCAATTTTGTGGTATATGCAATGAATTCTCTCCCCTTGCTCTTCCCCCCGTTTTCTCCCACTTACCCTCTTCATAAGTTAAATTTTATTTCTTTTTACATTGTATTCTTCTCGATCTCAGAAGTCACTTAGAAGAGTGATGCTTACTTTCAGAATGTTCAAGCGTTTTCTAGGTAATACATGTTCACACTTTCCAAATTAATACCGACGCAGTCAGAGAATGTATCATATATGGTCTTATTTGTGTCTGAATTTGTTTGCACTTGCCTTATGACCCAGATTGTGGTCTATCTCTGAGATTTTTTTTTCAATGTTAATTGAGATTTTTTTTTAACTGCACTTCAAATGCCTTGCGTGTTCTGTAGCCATTGTGTGAAGAGCTTTCAACATAATTAATGTGGTTGGCTGTGTTGTTAGAATAAGTTATGTATGAACTGATGCTCTGGTCTAGATGCTCTATTAATTACCAAGAGGTGGAGTTAATATCCTTTGATGTGACACCCAATTTATTTTACCTTAGGTGAATCTATCTATCTATCTATCTATCTATTTAAAGTCTTTTTGGTAAGTTAGCCATTTTTTCCATCTGAATTATACCTATTTTTCCCCCGGTCATTCTTTTTTTTTTTTCTTTTGATTGGTCAGGGGCTTGAACTCTGGGCCTGTGTGCTGTCCCTGAACTCTTCAGCTCAAGGCTAGCATTCTACTACTTGAGCCACCTCCAGTTCTTTTGGTGGTTCATTGGAAATAAGAGTCTCTCAGACTTTCCTGCCCAGGCTGGTTTCGAACCACCATCCTCAGATCTTAGCCTCTTGAGTATCTAGGATTATAGGTGTAAACCACCAGTGCCTGGCTTATTCCGGGCCTTTTGTCATACTAAACAAGGAACAGATGGTGGCTGGGTGTCCCTCCTCTGGAATCTGGAAGTCTATCCTCATGGCTCATTTACAGAAATTGATATCATTGTTGAGTCAGGACATCAAAGCAGTTACCTATCACCAAATCTTCTGGGTGGTAGAAAGACCTTCGCTTGCCACTGGGGCCTTTTAGCCGCTTCTTGTGGTGACACAGATGAAACTCATTTTCCCAACAAATAAGAATCTAATAGATTGGATCTTACCTAATTATGTATTCTGCATTAAGCTGCACCTCTCCCTCCCTGCCCGATGCTGCTGGCATAATTAAATTTAATGCACTTTTAATGGTGTCTTCTTAATTCAAGGAGTCACATGCAATTAGCATCAAGCAGGGAAGAGTGGTAGCAGGGCCGAAAGCCATTCTACCTCAGGTGCCCTAGAAGATTCAAGTTCAGCTAGGAATGAATAACAGAGCTCTGGGTTCAGAAATGTTGGCTTGCCAGGGGCAAAGATGGCTTGTAATACTTACATATCCTAATTTGAGTCAATAACATAACATTTTTTTTTCCTAGCGGGACTTAACTTTAAGGCCTCTGGTCATTGAAACTGGGATGTGTTGTTGGCTTGGAGTGATTAGTTGGTTAATATAGGAATGGTCAGAGAGAAAGAGACACAACTAAATAAGGACTTAGATACTTCCTTTTCAACTAATAACCCCTCCCTACCTCTCAGAAGCTGCCAGTCTTGGGGCTTGAACTCAGGGCCTAGGTACTGTCCCTGAGCTTCTTTTTACTCAAGGCTAACACTTTACTACTTGAGCCACAGCTCCACTTTCTGCTTTTTCCACTTATGTGGTACTGAGGAATTGAACCCGGTGCTTCATGCATGTTAAGGAAGTGCTCTACCACTAAGCCACCTTCCAGCTCCCAATTTAATAGTTTTTATTTAACATGGTCTCCCTATCCCCTTGTTTTTCTTCTACCTGTGACTCTATTTTCCTCCCAACTAAAAACTTCCAAAACACGGACCCAGGTTGGATGTCCTCAATTTTTTTTTTCTCTTCCACTTAATTGCTTTTCCTAATGCTTCCAACACTGCTTTGCGACTGGAGAAATCAGATATCCTTCCCCATTTAGTATATTATTACCATTATTGTTGCTGTTTTCTTTTGTGTAGGGTCCTGGGGATTGAACTTGGGCCCTAGGCCTGATTCCTGAGCGTATGTACTGAAGGCTAGCACTCTACCACTGGAGCCATAGCTCCCATTCCTGGGTTTTGGTGGTTAAGTGGAGTCTCATGGACTCCCCTGCATGGGCTGGCTTTGAACTAGGATCCTCGCATCTCAGTCTCCTGGACAGCTAGGATGACAGGCCTCTGGCACTCAATCACCATCAATCACAATGTGTTTATCTTCATCCTATGAATGTATTGGATTAAGCCACTAAGCCAATTATTAAGCCATTTTTAAACCATCTATGTGCATCTCTTGATAGTGCTCTGTGTGTGTGTGTGTGTGTGTGTGTGTGTGTGTGTGTGTGTGTGTTGCTCCTGGGGCTTGAGCTGGGGACCTGCATGCTATCCCTGAGCATTTTTATTTTTTTTTGCTCAAGGCTAGCACTCTACCACTTGAACCACAGCTCAACTTCTGGATTTTTTAGTAGTTTATTGGAGTCTCACAGACATTCCTGTCTAGGCTGGCTTCGAACCATGATCTTCAGATCTTGTGGGCAGTTAGGATTACAGGTGTGAGCTGAGGATGCGTTTTTTTTTGGGGGGGGGTGGGTGCACTCTTGAATTAAGTGTGCTAGTATTTTGTGGAGAAATTTTGCATTTGTGTTCATCAAGTATTGGTCTTTAGTTTTCCTTTTCTTAAAAAAATAAATTGAATGCTTACCTGCTTTATAAGAATATTAATGGCTTATCAGAATAGAGGCAGAGTTATTTTCGTTTTCTTTTTTTTGTGGAATAGAGAATAACTGTAATTCTTTTAAAAATGTGTTGTAGAATGTAGCTATAGATCTATCATGATACTATTTTTAAGTGGAAGATTTTTAATTACTGCTGTATCTATTACAGGTTATTAGTATGTCGTCGTCGTCTTCTTCTTCTTCTTCTTCTTCTTCTTCTTCTTCTTCTTCTTCTTCTTCTTCTTCTTCTTTCTCTTCCTCTTCTTTTTTGTCAGTTGTGGGGCTTGAACTCTGGGCCTGGGCACTGTCCCTGAGCTCATCAGTTCAAGGCTACTACCCTAGCCCTCAAGCCATAGTGCCACTTCCATTTTTTGTTGTGATTAATTGGAGATAAGAGTCTCATGGTCTTTAGTGCCTGGGCTGGCTTTGAACTTCAATCCTCAGATCTCAACCTCCTTAGTAGGTAGGATTACAACCATGAGCCACCACACCTGGCTCAATTTTCTATTTCTTCTTGATTCATCTTTCCCCCCCCCCTTTTAGATTTTATGTGCGATTCCATTTTGTCTAGCCTTTTCAGGACTTTTAAAGTCTCATGCACTTTCCAGCACAGGCTGGCTTTGAACTGAGATCCTCCAGTCCCAGCCTCCTTAGTAGCTAGGATTATAGGCATGAGCCACCAACACTGGGCTAAAAAGAGCTTTTACTGTTTTCAGTTAGCCACACATTTGTGTATTTTCTACTATTCTTGTTCTTGGATCTTTAGCTTTATTCCATTATGCTCTGAAAAGTATGACTTCAATTTTAAAAACATTTATTGATACTTAACCTTTAATCTGTCCTTTGCTGTTGGATGGCATGTTCTATAAATATTTTGTGAAGTCTACTTGCTCTAGAATGAACTCAAACCTGATGAATGTTGGTGGAATTTCTGTCTCCGTGATATACCCATTGTTACAACATTAGAGAGCAGTATCCCATGATAAGAGTAAGAATAAAAGAGGCCGGGAGTTTAGCCTAGTGGTAGAATGCTTGCCTAGCACGAATTATTGAATCATTAGCTGTTTCAATGCAACAACCCCCTCCTTATAAAAAAACAAAACAACCTGGCTAAGTACTGTGGAATGCATCTTTGTCCCACATACTCAGGCAGAAGGATGACTTGAGTTATGAGTTCAAGATCAGTCTGAGCAGCATAAGGAGATTACTGTTCTTTTTTTTTTTTTAATTTTAAAGCCAGGTGGCTCACACCTGAAATCCTAGCTACTCAGGATCACTACTCAAAGCCAGCCTGCCCAGACAGAAAAGTCTGTGAGATTCTTTCCATTTAACCACCAGAAAAAATCAGAAATAATGCAGTGGCTCAACATGGTAGAGCGCTAGACATGGGCGCAAAGAGACTCAGGGACAGTTCTCAGGTTCTAAGTTCAAGCCCCACAACCAACACAGCACCACTTCCAGGTTTTGAATTGTTTATTGGGAATAAGAATCTCATGGACATTTTGCTCTAGCTGGCTTCGAACTGTGATCCCCAGAGCTCAGCCTCCTGAGTAGCTAGGATTCCAGGTGTAAGCTCTCACGCCCTGCACTGTTTTTTTTTTTTTTTGATGGATCAGATACCCCTTTTTCATCGGCTAAATTCAGCCCCACAGCCACATCTAGGCCATCAGTAGGTGTGGCTAGGAAAGCAAGAAAATGGATTTCGATAAGCAGCTTGTGGTCCCTATCATTTGTTAGAAATATAAAAAGAAAGAAGGTTACCTGAAACGATTTTTCCATTTTCTAAAATGAAAGAGACACTATTATAAAATGTGGACTTTTTTTTTTTTTACATTTTTGTACAACTCACTCTTCTCTTTTTGGTCTTAAATAGACGAATTTCAGAGGCAAAGAGCTCTATAATTCTATTACCCGCAAGAGGCCCGGAGCTCAGCGGAGCAGGAGGCCCAAGGAAGAGCTGGAAGCGCAAGGGGGCAGAGGCCTGAAGGCACTGGAGGTGTGCAGCACCGCAGGAGTCCTGGTGAGCCTGGGCCCGGCACAGGAAGCCGCAGACCCCGCCCCGCCCCCGCGGAGGGCGCAAGGGGCGTGGCCCGGGGAAGGGGCGTGGTCTGGGAGTCGCTGGGTGGGGGAGCCCGGGAATTCCCTCCTCCTGAAGTCGGGCTTCTGCTCCGCCCGCTGCCCCCTCTCTGTCCGGGCTGGAGCCGCGGCCACAACGACCCGAGCAAGCGCAGCTGGAGGGCAGGTAAGGACCCCGGCGCGGCCCCGCGGGCGGGGACGGCCGACCCCGCTCCCGGCGGCGCTAGGCCCGGGCGCCCTGCTCCTGGAAGGCGACTCCGCGATCGCCGCTCTCCACCGGCCCGGAGTCGGGAAGTTGGGGAGAAACTTCTCCCCTCCCCAGCCCGGCGGGCGCGTGTCTTCTGCCCGCGCTCCCTGCTCGCCGCGGCCGCGGTCCCCGCCCCACCCCAGGCTTCCCAGTCCCCGCCCGCGTCCTCCAGGGCGTCTTGTGCCCACCCCGCCCCCGACGAAGAGTGCGTGTGGGTGGGGGAGGGAGGTTGGGTGGGCAATGTGTGGTGTGAGTGGGGGGCGTTGAGCCTTCATTCGGATCCCCGAGCCCGATCAGGGGTCTCGGGCAGCGGCTCCTTTCTGCCCTGGAGAGTGGACGGAGGTCCGCGGGCCGCCGGGCTCAGGGGGCCGCGGAGCCGGGCTGGGAGGACCTGGGCGCGGGGACGAGCGGGGTGGGGGAGCTCCGGGCGGCCGGGTTGGATAGAAAACCGCCACCTGTGTCAAGTGTTCCTTTGTTTTTCCTGGGGGGTGGGGAGATCCACCCTTCCTCGGCCACTGGAGCTGCACCAGGCCGCTCCGCCGACTCCCCTTGCGTTCGGTGTCGGTCCACATGGGCTCCAGGAAATTTTGTGTTAAAAGTGTGTGTGTGTGTTTTCTTCTTGGTAATCGCTTCCAGCTTTTGCTTTATTGGGCAGAGGTGTTGTAAGGAGCTCCTGGAAAATCGTGTCTGGTGTGGAGGGATTGCTTTAGTGTGTGTGTTGTGAGTGGAGTGGACGCGGCGCAGTTTAGCCTGGGTTATTGTCTCAAAATCCATGGAACCAGTCATGGAATGACCGGCAGTCTGGTCACCTTGTAAGCTGCTCAGTGAAAAGTCTTCTGGTAGCACTGAAGCTAGCACATGCATGCCGTTTAGTTCGTCTGCTGATGGGGAGGTTGTCATAGGTAATTTCAAGAATGTATGCCGTGGTCGTATAGACGTGCATGGTGGTGCTCCAAGTGTTTATACCATTCACTTCCTAAGAGTTAAATTACACACTTAGGAAAATACTGCTCAATGTGGGCATGTGACTGCATTTGCGAGAAAACACGTATTAAATCTAGGATATCAACCAACACAGGGCCTTGGCACACAGCAGACAGGAAACATTTTGAGTGGAATAGATAATAAAGGAATGTCTTGAACTAGAAGCCAGGGTTCCTCCGTTCTTCACATATATTCGTACATTATACTTTGAGACAAAGTTACATTTCACCAAGGCCAATTTTTTTAAAAAAAATTATGTGCGAACCCTGCCATATCAACATTTAGTTTTATCAGAATTTTTAGACACTAGCTGAACCTCAGTGAAAAATTGATACGCTTGTTGAGGACACAGAGGGTCCTAAATTTAGAAAAAAAATAAAACCCCAACCAATTGCTTTTGGTCGCAATCGTAAACACAAGACTGTTCATATACATGTTTCAAGGATAAAAGATGAAAGGGCTCCTAAAATATGTACTTAGTTATAACTACCGTAATGTTATAATAGCTTTAATTTTCCAGTTAGTTTTGCTGCCTTCATAAACCACAAAATGGACTCCTTTCTGTTTGCCCGAAAGTGAAATTACAGCGTTTATTTGTCTTCCTGGGATAGGTGGAATTTGTCTTATGGTTAGAGTATATATGATATTAATACATTGTTGGGGGAAAATGTCTAGTTCAGGAATCCTGAAACTGAAAAAAAATCAGTGTTTATATAAATGAATTTGTATCTTATTATATGTAGTAGTAAAAGAATAAATATACTAAAAGAAAAGCAGTGACTGAATAAGATACTTATTACCAATCCAACTTGTTTATTCATGGTTCATTTTCGTGGATCTTAAGTTACACATACTTTTTATATGAGTAATTTTTTTCCTTAAAAATATAATTAGCTCTTACGTTGGGCACTGGTGGTGTAAGCCTTTGGTCCTAGCTAGTCAGAAGGATGAGACCTGAGGATCAGAGTTCAAAGCCAGCCAAGGCAGGAAATTCTGAGCAGACTCTTATCTCCAGTTCACCAGTAAAAGCAAGAAGTGGAGGTATGGTTCAAAAGGTAGAACACTAGTCTTGAGTGAAAAAGCCAAGTGAGACCTTGCCCTGAATTCAAGCCCTAGCAAAAAAACCCAAAAAACCCACACAAATATATTTAGGTCTTAATCTAGTCAATCAGTTCCATGGACATCCCTTATTAGTCCAATTAAGAAAGAAGCCTAGTAAAACATTTTGAAAAGCATCGTTAAGATTTGCTGTCTAGGAATATACATCTGTCTGTTAAGAGATACAATTTCAATGAAATTATGCCTTTATAAGTTAAATGTTTGCTGTCTTGGAATGCAAACTTGGGTGGCAAGACTACATTAAGAAAAAAAATCTGCAGGAAACTTATTTCATTAAAAGATAGGTTAGGAAGGAGAAGGCTGTGATTGCTATCTTGTTTCTGAAGTGGCAGGGTGTTTTTGTTTTTCCACCGTTTGTTTTTTAACCTAGTTGTGGTGCAGTGGAGTTGGCCTTTGTGTAATGCATTAAGCCGAATACCTCTTATGTGTGCTTTTCTGTATCTGGGCTTTATTTTAGATGGAAGTTTTCTTTAAAGAATATGTGTAATGTATATAAGATACTTGGATTAAGAACTAAGTGTTTGGTGATTGGATTTAGAACTTTGGTGGGGCTTTACTTTGCCTTAGGGGTAGACTTAAAAAAAAAATGTTATCCTTAATGTACTATGTTGTCTCTTATCTCCTTTGCTGTCCCTTGGTTATCTCATATTGGTATAGTATCTCACTTTGTTATCTGATATATTGAATTTACTTGTATTTGCATATTTGAAATTTGATAGGGAAGGGGGGAAAACCAAGACGAGTGGGGGGTGTGGGGGGGAGGGAAATGGGTACCAAGACATGTGAAAGGGTATCAATGTATGTGATTTAATGCACCACCTTCTATCTGGCAAATATCATGTAACCCTTTTACTAATTACAATAAAAAAAACTGAAAAAAAAGAATGAATCTAAAAAAAAATGGTTGGGATGGGGTAATGTATTGAGGGGTTACAGTTATGCCCGGCAGGTAGTGGGTATATTACTTTTTGAATTTTGATACCTCTTCTCATGCTTTTCTCCCTCTTTTGCTCCCCAACCCCCTCCAAGTCATCTTGTTTTTCCCCCTTTCTTCCCTATTTCAAATAAATGCATACAGTAACAACTGGTAGGGTTAGGTTTATTTAATGTTAATTTTTATATACCATTTAATGTGTATAATTGCCTTGAAAATGCTATGTACTCACTTCCAAATGTATAATAATTAGAGAATTTCAGACAAGATATTTGCAATAAAGTTCTGGGTTCTTTTAGGATGATAATTCTTTGACTATTTTGAGAGTAGACACTAGGTTTACTTACTTTAAATGTAAGTGAAAAATAAAATAAATACTGTTGTGTTGTCAAATACCCTGTTTTTCAGAAAACTGGTCAATATATCAACACGGCATTTTGGCATCACGGGAGTAATTTTTTTTTTTTACTTTGGTCCACTTTTAGTTTTCTAGAGCAGAATGCTTTTAGACCAATAAATCCAGCCTTACATTTGACATTTGACATTGATTGTTGGAAATTCTGTGAAAAATAAGTTGTCATTACTTAAATTTTATGAAGGTGTATATCAGCGCAAGGAAGATATACATCTTCCTTCAAGGGATATGTTTCAGAAGGAAGCAAATGACTGTATGGTGTTAGAGTTTCAGAAATGCAGATGGAAAGACTTAGAAAAAATCATATTAAGTGAAGTAAGCTAGACTCAAAGGAACTTAGGCTCAATGGTTTCCCTCATTCGTCATAATCAGTAGAAACCTTGGGCTCTCCTAGCAGAGATCTGCAATAGAGCAAAATCTTGATACATAAGGCCATAGAATGTGAAGCTAATTGAAAGGACCTCCAGGATATTGAAACAAAAGCCATATAATGAATGATTGTTGTCTTTTTCTTTCTTTTTTCATATTTTTATTACAATTAATAGAAGGGTTACATTATATTCACCAGATAGAAGGTGCATTACTTCACAGACATGGATACCCTTTCTCATATCTTGGTCCCCATTTCACTGCCCCCATCCCCATTCCTTCTTTTTTTAATGGTTGTTACTTTTGTGTTGCTTAAGAAGTTTGGGCCTACTGTCAGGCCACAAAGATGGTTTGAGTTTATTCAAAGAGCTTGATTATCTTACTACTTCATTCTGGTACTAGGGCTTAAACTCAGGGCGCTAGAGCTTTCATTTGGCTTTTAAACATTTTTTTTGTTGTTATTATTAAGGTCATGTACAGAGGGATATCTCACGTGTGTGTGTGTGTGTGTGTGTGTGTGTGTGTGTGTGTGCACATGCATGCGTACGCTGGTAGTGGAGCTTGAACTCAGGGTCTTGGCATGTCCACTAGCATTTTTGCTTAAGGCTGTGTAGGGAGCACAATAATGATACAGATAAGCTGAGATGCATAAAGGGGTTTATTTCTCCAGTGCTAGTTCCATAGTACCTTATTCCATTACCATCCAGTAGGCGGCGCACCTCACCAACCCAATGCAAGACTCCCCAGCCTCCTCCTACCTGCCTGTCCCAGCCAGGGCCACTCACTTGGTCCCACAGGTTGGCCTGCTACCACTTGATCCACAGCTTCACTTCTGGGTTTTTGCTTGTTAACAGGAGATAAGAGTTTTAGGGACTTTTCTGCGTGGGCTGGCTTTGACCTTGAATCCTCAGATCTCAGGCTCCTGAGTAGTTTAGGATGAGAGGCAGGAGCCATTGGTGCCCAGCTCAGAATTGAATACTTTGCAGCAGTTTTAAGTTCACAGTAAAATTAAAAGAAAAGGACAGATACTTCTTATGTCCCTACACAGGCCCAGTCTCCCCCACAACCAACATTCCCTACAGAGGGGTACACTGTGAGAATCAGTGACACACACCTCCCACTGGCACCCATGTCTCCAGAGACTGCAGAGTGTGGCTTATTTGCCCTGTTGTGTCATATGTGCACTGTGGTCCTGGGCCCAGGCACAATGTCGTGTGCCAGTCGTGTTATGTTTCATCAGCAGTAATGCCAATGTTATACAATCCTTTTCTCCAATATAGATTTGGCCTAGTGTCTCTACATTTTGTTCTATTTTAAATCTCTGCTAGGAGAGCCCAAGGTTTCTACTGATTATGACAAATGAGGGAGACTATTGGGCCTGTGTTCCTTGGTGTCTGGCTTACTTCACTTAATGGGATTTTTTCTAAGTCTTTCCATTTCCTTACAAATGGGGCGATGTCGTTCTTTCTGACAGCAGCATAGAATTCCATTGTGCATAAATACCACATCTTGTTGAGCTACTCATCAACTGAGGGATATCTGGGTTGGTTCCATATCTTTGCTACGGTAAATACTGCTGCAATGAACATCATTGTGCTATTGGATTTAGTATGCCCTTGTTTCTGGATGGTTGGGTAAATGCCAAGTACTGGGATTGCTGGGTTATAGGGGAGCTCTATGTTTAGTCTTTTGAGGAACTGCCATACTGCTTTCCACTCCCACCAACAGTGTAGTAGTGATCCCTCCTGGCCATATCCCCTCCAGCATCTGTTGTTATTAGTTTTCTTGATCCTGGCCATTCTAACTGGAGTGAGGTGGAATCTTAGAGATGTTTTGATTTGCATTTCTTTTATGATCAGAGATGTCGAGCATTTCTTCCTGTGTCTCTAGGCCATTTTTGTTTCTTCTTCAGAGAAGACTCTCTTTAAGTCTTTGAAAGCCTGTCTAATTGTTACAACTGAGGGAAACCATGGAGCTTATTTTTCTTTGGGTCTGACTTACTTCACTTAATATGATTTTTTTCCAAGTCTTTCCATTTCCTTACAGATGGGATGATGTCATTCCTTGCTCACACTTTATGAATGAATGAAGGAAGGAAACACTTTCCCCTAATGACCTACAATACATAGTACCATGAAAGAGAGGTGCATCAGAACATCCCTGTCATTCAGCTCACCTTTTTCTTAGAAACATTTCAGAAAGATTTCCATGTAGTTGAGAGTTGATCCTTCTGCAATAATATTGCTGGCCTCTGCAGCCCAAATCAAGGGTATTCTGGATGCTCTGCCACTGACTTGATACAGGTACCCATGTTAACAAAAGGGTATCACTCCAACATGACTCAAATTTCCTGTACCTCCCCATCTTGAATTCCCTTTGATAGTTCAAGCCTATTTACTGAGACTGGAACCTGTGGAGTGTGAGATGGTATGGTATGTGAGTGGTGGTGGGTGGAAGACTAGCGTGGGAGGAGCAGGAAATTGGAGACCCTGGGGATGAGATTGTAGCATTTTCAGTTGCAAAGGTGTGCAGCCAGGATAGCTTTGTGAGCTCTGTGGGTGAACTCTATTATCTGGTTCTTCCTGGAAAATCCCTATAGTTACAGAGCTGGCAGAGCAGCTCTTCCACCATTATTAAAGAGGCCAGAATTAAATCTGTGTGTATGTGTGTGTGTTCCTCACATTAGTCACTGGTGAATGCTAATGGTCTTTCCAGTCTCAGGCCTTCAGAGAGGGGGTACAAATGTGTTTCTTGGTGACCCTTAGCAGTGTGGTAAACTAAGTGGTGGTGGGTCCTTTCTTGTCTCATGAGAATGTCCTTCACTGGATGACTTGCAGTTGTTGGAAGCATCATTTTAATGATGATATATAAGGAATTATTACTATTTTGGGGTGTGTGTATGTGGCAATCTTGGGGCTTACTCAGGGTCAGAACAGTTTTCCTTAGTTTTTTTTTTCACCCAAAGGCTAGGGTCCTAACAACTAAGGCAGTCCTCTTCTGTTTTTTTTTCAGATATTTTTATTGTAATTAATAGAAGGGTTACATTATATTCACCAGATAGAGGGTACATTACTTCACAAATATTGATACCCTTTCTCATGTCATGGTTCTCCTGGGTTTTTAATTGGAGCTAAGAATCTCATGAACTTTTCTATCCAGACTGACTTTGAATCCTGCTTCTCAGATCTCAGACTCCTGAGGAGGTAGAATTCCAGGCATGAGCCACCAGTGTGCCTGGATTAAGACTTGTTATGAACCACATTATAAATGAGCTCCTCAGCCCTCTTCTCCAGGTGAGAATGAGTTATGGAACAGGAAGCTTTCAGAGGCTGCAGGGAATTATACCCTGGTTTGAGGTTGAGAGGTCACCAGAAAACAGGGCTATCAGAGGTAAAGGAAGGTGGATAACATTTCTGAGCAGAAATACAAATTTAGTTACACCACATTCTTGACTTCAGTGTATTTATATATACTGGACATTTAGAGTTTCAGTTAATAACATTGATTTGTCATCTCTCATGGAACAGGAGAATGGGGTTGTAAAGGCTAATGAAGCTAGAGGACAACTGAGCAGTAGGCCACCTACCTCATCTAGATGATTCATTGCATTGCAGTAAGGTAAACAAGTACCTGTAAGTAAGTACTGAAGCTCCCGGGATTTCTGCACCTGGCTCTGCCTTCTGCTGGCTTGCAGCACAGTGTCCTCTCTCTGCCCTTACGTTAAGGGTTAGACTACACTGGGTCCTTGCAATTCAATGCTTGGAGCATCTGAGATCCTGATCAGAGGCCACTGGTGACCAATACCTGTTCTGCAAGGGATGAAGTGATTCCTGGCTTCATTTTACTGTTCCTGGGTCTCCAGTAAAGTGGAACGGCTGAGAAGCAGGCCACGGGACAGCTGACCTGAGGTGTTGCCAGCACCAAATGACAGCTTTCTAGAGAGGATAGTGGTAATGCTGCATCTGGAAAGTTCTCAGCTGAATTTCAGCTGAACAGATGCCAAAGGCCAGTCAGTTTCTGGATGCCCTCTGGGGAAAGGGCAGCCAGTCAAATTACAAAGACGAGACAGGGCATGAATGAGCACAAACAAGAGTAAGCCATTTCCAGGAAGTCAGGGAGATGCCAGGAGAATAGAAAAAATGGTGTTGGGGGCAGAAGGCATGGAACTGAGTCTCATAGGCTTTCCTTATCCTTGGCTAGCTTCGAACTGCAGTCCTCATATCACAGCTTCCTGCTTAGGAAGGATTACATGTGTGAGGCACTGGTGCCTGCCTTATGTTGTATTGTCTATTAAATGCTCTAAGTGGCTTTTCTCATGTCTTCATTTTTCCCAGTTCATGCATGTTTGGCTCTGTTTATCCTATATCCTCTACTAAGGTGTCATTGATATGTTGGTCAAAGGGAATAATAAAAACAGATGAGAGGATTTTTTTAAACCAAACTTTCAGGCACCCAAGGGTTCTCATATTTCCTTTGACATTTGATCAATTTATATTCATATTAGTTGGAGCTCAAATATTAGGTCACAGCTACACTTCAGAGTAGGTTTTCTATTTTCTCCATTTTTAAACATCCAGTTTATTACTATCCATAGACTCTGTTTTTCTGTATCTAATGACAGAAAAGCTGCATAGCAGGGGCAGGAACCTTTTAGAATGGACACATACGTAGTTTGACTAAGATACTCTTTCGTGGAGCAAGCATGGATCTTTAAAATTGTTTGCACAGCTATGTTGTAAAATGGTAGTAGACAGAGCTGTCTTCATTGCATATCAGATTTGACCTGATGTGTGTGTGTGTGTGTGTGTCCCCCTTGTGTGGAAATAAAATTTAAACATCCCTAATTCTTTTTTTTAAAGCATCATTAATTCTTCATAGTAGCATTAGAACTAGGTGGGCACCTGGCTTCCCAGCCCGTGCCAATATTTCAGCCTCTCCTGAAGCTAGATGTGACCAGGTGACTACGTTTCCTCCAACAGAATGTCATCGAAACATTCACAACCTCTGGGACAAGTCCTTGGAAGGAAATTGCTTGCCTTCCCTTTCTTTTTTTTGTTTCCTTTTGGCTCCAGTTGGGATGTCTGTTGGCCAGCTTGTCTCAGGGTAGATGAGGAGCATATTGCAGGGAATGAAAGGGCCACGAGAGGGGTGGCCTCCCTTGGGGTTCTTAATTACCGTTCCTATTGGTGATCACCCTCGTCATCACGACCATCAGATCAGAGTTACAGGCAGCCAGATAGGAAGATGGCAAAGGCCTTATCTATCCTGCCTGTTCTCTCTTAAATCTTTTTCCAGAATTTGTCACTAAATATTCCCACTTGATTGATCAGAGTTTAGCTGTATCTAGTTATACAGTGACCCAGATAAAAGTAAGAATTGTTTTTAACTAAGGAAAAGAAAGAAGTGTTGAGTGGACTTCTACTTAGAAAACTCCTATCTAGATCAGCAGTGAAAAACAATGGCCTACAGACCAAATCTACCCACAACCTTGTTTTATTATTATTGTTGCAAATACATTGTTATTGGAGCAAAGCCATAAGCACTCATTATACATGTCATCTCCAGCTAAGTCCAGGCTAGCAGAGTTGAACAAGTATTCCAGAGAGCAAACGGACCATGGGCCTAACCTGCTTACCATGTGCCTAGAGTGTCCTGGAATCACAAACCTCTCCATCTTAGCCTCGTGTGCTAAGATGATAGGCAGAAGTCTCCACAGTCAGCTATGTATTAAAGAAGAGGTCTCATAAACCTACATACTCAGAATAGCTGCAAGCTACCATTCTCCCAAAGTCCACCTCCCAGGTACTAGCAATACAGTCTTTATAATGCCTCAATCCAGCTGATTTTAACTTAACTGAGTAACTAGTGCCTCACTCCACACATGACCCTTGCATGGAGAGTCACTGGTTTTGCACCCTCTTACAGGAATGCTCTAATTGAGTTATTTGTGAACCAACACGGTTGCCATCCCTCCACATGTCTTCTTCATGTCATTTCCCTATGGACAAGTGGCTGCTTCTTTCTGCCAATTACTGTCACTCTTTGCCTGTGGACATTTTTTTTTACCCATAGTAGCATGCTCAGCCTACGTAAGGGGCAATCTGGAAGTCCCTTAGGCATTAATGCTCCAGGACAGCCCTTAAACAATAATGAATATGAGCTATTACATAAAATATCCGAGCTTCCTTACTCCTCTAATGGGTCAACTCTGAGATATGTCCCAGAATAATTCTCTGTCTCTCTGTCTCTGTCTGCCTATCTCTCTCTCTGTCTCTGTCTGTCTGTCTCTCTCTCTCTCTCTCTCTCTCTCTCTCTCTCTCTCTCTCTCTCTCTCTTCTCTTTCTCTCTCTCTCTCTCATTTTCTTCATTTCCTTCCCCTTAGCGATTCTTGGAAGGACCTACTTTTAGTCCAGTTCTTACATCTGAATCTATTTCTCCATGGATAAAACTGAAGCAGGGATAGGAGTTTGGTCTAGTGGTAGAGTGCTTTCCTAAGCATGCACGAAGAACAGGGTTCGATTCCTCAGTACCACATACATAGAAAGAAGGTGGAAGTGGTGCTGTGACTCAAGTGGTAGAGCTCTAGCCTTGAGAAAGCCCAAGGACAGTGCCCAGGCCTGCCCCCGCTGACAAGAGAAATGAAGGCAGTAGCTTGTCACATTTTGTATCAAGGAAAACTGATATGACTGATGATTTGCATCTGTTTCAGGGAAATTGGATAAGCCTTTGTTCAGAGTCCATCTGCCTGAGTTAAATACTGAGCAGGAGCTGGTGTTTTTCAGAACAAACCCCAAAGTAATAGATGGTAAATTGGTTAAACAGTCTGATGTGTATTTAAATTTTGTTATAAATATCTTCCATCCTGTCAGATGGAAGACTGTCTCCGTAACATAGAGATAAAAGAAGAAAAGCACAAGAACCAGAGCAGAGAACAAGAACTGTAATTAAATGTGAACATTCAAATCTAACTTAACTTTCTAAAAAACCCCTCCAGTCCCATTAGTATTTTTACTTTCTGGCATGTACACAAATATTCATTGTAAATAAATCATATACAGAGCAAGGGCCCATGCTTCTTGAAATTCCAATCTTCAGTGGTCTCCAATGTCTGTGGTACTGCTCTGTGAAATGGTGTTTGCATGACCTTGACGTGAATAATGGGCCAATGAGTCTGCATGTGTATGTAAGAATGAGTTCTGAGGCATTTTCCTCCACACCACAGCTCTGCAGTGTGTGGTTTCCATCACTTGATGAGTCTCAATCAAGCCTCATGGCAGAGGCTTGGATTTTGGTGTAGCCTAACAAAGATTAGAAAGGCTGAGGGTCGCGAATTGTCCTTTGGTGAATCTTTGAAGAACAGAACTACGATTTTGGGAGTGGAAGAGCCAAGTGCACAAGTGGTGGTGACCTGTAATAGAGTCCAAAATGTCAGGTGATAGTGTGGTAGATACAGTTGTCCTGGGATGGCACAGGGTGCCCGAGGCACTCAGGGAGTCCAAGGAGGGAAGGGGAGTTTGGCTAATGCAAGTAGCCTGGGCACAGCAGGGTGGTTTTGTAGGTGGAGTGTGGGTATCCTGAGCTGGAGTAAAAGAAGGTGCAGGGTGGCCAGGGCCACTCAAGTCATCATGGTCAGTAGGACCCAGGGAGGCATGCGCACATGGAGCTCTCCTTAAGCCTTGCTTCCCCTCCTCTTCCTGTGGAAGAGGCTGAAGCTGGATCTCTGCTTGGCAGGTGTCCTCCGGGGAAGGTGTACTTCCGCAGCACCACATGGTAGACGTCCATAGTCTTCAAGGCATAGAAAACGTGGCATCATCAGGAATCCTCAGCTCTGGTGGAAGAGGGACACAAACCTTAGCTGTCCAACCTGGGGCTGAGACCACTGCCATTCCCATGCACTTAGAGATCAACTGTGGGTTAGGACCCCGAATGCCTCCAATCTCTGACTCCTGCATGGGAAAGAACTGCTGAAAACTCCTTTCTCAGAGGACAACTTTGGACTTCAGGTCCTGCCAGGTCAGGGTGAAGGAGGCACAAGCTAATCCCGTTCTGACCTCACTGCTGCCTTATCAGCATCACAGACACAACAGGCTTTGCAGTGTGCAAACCAGCTCTCCTAAGATTGTCCTACAAACATGGACCCTCAGGACCACAAAAAGCAAGGCCTAATTCAGGCTTCTTGCAGTGAGTTCCAGGGTCCTCTAAGACCATGTGCCCCAAGTAGACTGCAAGTCCTGCCTTTGGCCTTTAATTTCTCCCCAGGCTCCTCTGTCCTGCACTCTTTGTGAGAGGAAAACCCCATGCTGTGAGAGGAAAACCCCATGCTGCCAGCATAGTGGGAATGGTCCCAGAGGTAGGAAGGAATTCAGAACACATCCTGCATGGAACTTGTAATCAGTAATCAGTGCTGGTCAACTCCACAAGGAACTGGACAGATTCTGCACCTCATTGCAACTATACTCTCAGATCAAACCTCAGGATCTACACAAAAGATTTAAAGAAAAGAAAAACAACTATGGCTACTTTAGTTGAGGCCAAGATTATTTTTGTTTGTATTTATTTATTGGTGCCAATAGTGGTGCTTGGATTCACATTCTTGCTTAGCTTTTTCCTTCATGGCTAGGTCTCTATCACTAATTATTGGTGGCGGAGGCCTAACCAACAAACAAGTCACCTTCAAGGCTTTCTTTTGCCAATCAGTGTAGCCTCTTTATTCTCTTACCTAAAAAATCTACAAATTCCTCCTTCTTTATTCCCCTTAACATTTCAAAGGAAAAGGTAGATTTAGATGGCTCCTCAAAGTCTCTATCCTTGCAATTTTACATCAAAAAGGAAATAAGATTGGTTGTACTTTTTCCAGGCTTTAATTTCTGAGTCTTGCCCTTTAGATGCTTGGTAAAAATAGTATAATTTCCCCATTGCCCCAGCCTAGTTCTGGGGCTGTTTTTACCTAACTTGCAAGGGAGTGTTATTTCCCAATGTGACCAGGCTTGGATGGGCCTGGAGGGCTCTTGCCCTCCGTGTGTGTCAGAGCTTGGGCCTAACCAGGCAGAGTGGCAGCCTCAGTGATCTGACTTTGATCTCTCTGGAAGTTAAGACAGTGTAGGATTTTCAGGTGAGGCATAAAAATGGCCTGATAAAATACATTTCTTGTTTGTGACATCTGAAAACAATTTTTTTTTGGGGGGGGCAGGAACTCAGGGCCTAGGTGCTGTCCCTGAGCTCTTTTGCTCTAGGTTGGTGCTTTACTATTTTGAGCCACAGTGCCACTTCTCATTTTTTTGGTGCTTAATTGGAGACTTTGCTGTCCTGCATGGCTTTGAGCCATGATCCTCAGATCTCAGCTTCCTGAGTAGCTAGGATTACAGGTGAGAGCCACCAGTGCCCAGGTATATCTGCAAAATTTTACCTGACAAATCTTGATCTTGTTTCACTCCAGAATTCACTTGCAGCTTCTTAGGGGAAAAAACAAATCCTTTAGGCCAGTTGGTGACAGCTTATACCTGTAATCCTAGCTTCTTGGGAGGTTAAGATCCGAGGATCCATGCTCAAAATCAGCACAAGGCAGAATGATCCTACCACTTTTATCTCCAATTAACTAGCAAAAGTTGGGAAGTAGATCTCTGGTTCAGGTGGTAAGAGTGCCAGCCTTGAGGGAAAAAGGTTAGGGACAGTGTCCAGGGCCTCAGGACATCCCCCACTCCTCCTCTGCAAGACACACACACACACACACACACACACACACACACACACACACACACACACACACACACACACACAATCGCCATAGGCAGCTAGAGGCTGAAAGGCTATTCTCAGAACCCCAGATCAAGAGCAAAGCAAGTAAGTTTGCACCTGGCAGCTCCCCAGGCTGCCTGCTTCTTTCTTCGACTTCTTGGTTGTCCTCAGGCCAATGCCAGCTAGGAAAGCTGGCAAAGGAAACCAGAGAGAGGAAGCAGGTGCTGGGAAGGCCCCGGGTGTGTGTGGGGGGGCGGGGTGGAGCGGGTGGTGCCCCTCAGGGCTGGAGGGACAGTTTGGCACGGTAGGTGACTGACTGACTGAGTCACTTCCCCTTATCCTACAAGCTCTCTCCTGAGTTTCTTCCAACGACTGGGGAACTTCCAGGGTCAGGAAGGAGAATCTAGAAACTGACCCATGACTGACCATGGTCCAGCCTCGGGTTCCTAATCCTTTCACACTGTCCTCCCTTTGTGCGGGTCCCCCCCTGAGAAGGCCACCTCCAGAGAGTCAGACAGGACAAGCCTGAAAGACAAGACAGAGGGACAGCCTGGGGCCCGGTCAGTGGCGGGTGACCTTGGGAAGCAAAAGAACACGGTCCAGACCAGTTTTCCGTGGGTAGGACCTGCGGGCACGCTGTCCCCCGAAGTACCGGTGGTTCCGTGAGTAACGGGGTGGCAGAACAGCCCACCTGACCTGGGAGAGGAAACCAGCGGCCCACAGCACTCCAGCAACCTTTCCGGGAGTGTCCATGGACCGGAGGTGGGGCGGGCGCGTCCTGCGGGGCAGGCCGGGCGCGGTCAGCTGAGCCCGCAGGCCGCCGGGGTGGGGCCGGGCCCCAGTCTGCGCGGGGTGACTATCCTCGGTCGGGGTCACCGGGCCGGGCGGGGCGCCGGGCTGGGATCGGAGATTCCGGTCTTGCGGTGACCACGCGCGGCTCTGGGCGGAACCACCCGGCTCCACGCGCCGCCCCTCCGGACCCGGGCGCTGCCTCTCGGGACCCCGGCGACGCCCCGCCAGGCCCGGGCCCCGCCCCTCCGGGCCCCCGCGCCGCCCCTGCCTCGCCCCCGGAGCCAGTTCCCTCGGCGCGTCCTGGTGCGGACGTGCGGTGTAGCAGATCCCCCCGCTGGCGGCGGCCAGGTCTGAGCGGTGAGCGGTCGGGGCTCGGGCCCAGCCTTTACTGCGGACATCCCGGCCTGTCGCTGGCCCGGACAAGGTGCCGGTTGGCTGTAAGTGAGCTGTGGTTCAAGTTCACCAGATGGAGCTGGAGTGGAGGATGTGCTGGGAGCGGGGCCAGGAGGGTGGTGCGGGCCGGGCCGAGGAGGTGCGGCGGGGTCGGGGAGGTGGGGCGGGGCCGGGGAGGTGGTGCGGGGTCTGGGAGGTGATGCGGAGCCAGGGAGGTGGTGCGGGACTGGGAGGGTGGAGCGGGGCCGGGCTGGGTGGTGCATGGTCGGGAGGTGGTGCAGGGCCAGGCTGGGTGGTGCGTGGTCAGGGAGGTGGTGGGGGGCTGGGCTGGGTACAGCTTCCGGGAAGTGGATGAGCTGGCTGGTGTTGCATTCCGTGGTGGGTGCACAGTTCAGGACCAGGTCGCCCAGAGTCCACAGGTGCTTCTCACCCACGTGGGGGGCGAGTTCAACACCCCCCTTCATGCTAGCAGGTCCCCCCTCACAAGGATTTTGCAACCCTTCTCTGCCTCTCCTTCTCCCCGTCTTCTTAGTTACTCAGTAGACTGAGATCTGAGGACAGTGGTTTGAAGGCAGCTCAAGGCATCAAAGTCTGTAAGATTCACCTGCAGTAAACTCCCTCCTCCCCTCAAAAAAGCTGAAGTGGTTGAATTAAAAAGCCTTAGGGCTAGGAATGTGGCCTAGTGATAGAGTGCTTTCCTAACATGCATTAAGTCCTGGTTTCAATTCCTCCATACCATATACACAGAAAAAGTTGGAAGTGGGGCTGTGGCTCAAAGGGTAGAGTGGTAGCCTTGAGCTGAAAAGCTCAGTGACAGCGTCCAGCAGCAGAGTTCAAGCCCCATGACCCACAGAAAAGCAAGCTTGCTCAAGGACAGGGCTGTGAATTCGGCCTAGAGGTAGCATGCTTGCCAAGCATTCACAAAAACCTGGGTTTGATTCCTTGGTACCACATACATAGAAAAAGCCGAAGTGGTGTTGTGGCTCAAATGGTAGGGTTCTAGCCTTGAGAAAACCCAAGGACTGTGCTCAGTCCCTGAGCTCAAGCCCAGGACTGGCAAAACAACAAAAAACAAAAAGCCAGGCAGCACGATGGCTCACTCCTGTAATCCTCACTACTCAGGAGGCTGAGATCTGAGGATGATGGTTCAAAGCCAGTCCAGGCACAAAAAGACCTGAATCTCTTATCTCCAGTTAACCTCTAGAAAATAGCAAGTGGGGCTTGGTTCAAGATTGGGCGGTAGTCTTGAGCTTTAGAGCTCAGGGACAGCGCCCGGCCCCATTCAAGCCCCATTACCCACAAAAAAAAAAAACAAAACTCAAGGACGGTGCCCAGGTTCTGAGTTCAAGCTTCAGGACTGGCAAAAAAAAAAGTATAAAATGCAAGCCAAATAAAAACCAGAAAGTGAAACTTCCAAGTTTTTCTATGCCATAAAAGGAAACACTGATACCTGCTCTTCCTTCCTATCCTCCACCCTTCCTCTTTTTTTTTTTTTTTTTTGGTCAGTTGTGGGTCTTGAACTTGGGGCTTGGGTTCTGTCCCTGAGCTCTTCAGCTCAAGGCTAGCACTCTACCACTTGAGCCACAGCATCACTTTTGTGTTTTTCGTGTAATGTTAATTGGAGATTAGAGTCTCACAGACTTCTGTGCCTGGGCTGGCTTTGAATCCTGTTCCTCAGATCTCAGGTTCTTGAGTAGCTAGGTTTACAGGTGTGAGCCACCAGTGACAAACTCTCTTCCTTTCTTCCTCTTTCACAGATTTACTTCAGTCACAAGTCACAGCTCCACTTCTGGCCTTTTGGTGGTTAATTGGAGATAAGAGTTTTCTGTCTAGGTTGGATTTTAACTGAGTTTCTCATATCTCAGTCTCCTGATTAGCCAGGTTTATTGTTGCTAGCCATTGGGGTTCAGCTCTTTATTGGGATTTGAGTTTGCCCATAGAAAGATTAGCCTGCAGCTTATTGTTCAAAAGTTACTGCTCATTGTAATTGAGTGTCAGCACAGGCTAATTAGTTTGGTGATTGTCCAGTGGTCATGCACATGGTTTCCAAAGATGTTCCTTCTTGTGCACAAGCATCCTGCCTTGAGGTTTGCACACGAACAATGCTTTAACTAGGGAATTGCTGAATTACTCATAGTTGTATGTAATTTCCTGACTTCCTGGTTTGGCCTGGGCTTGTGAGAACTTAACTGTTCAGAAAGCTCAGGGTGTGGTAGAAGAAACAGAGTAACTCCAACAGGCAATAGTGTCAGGGTCTGGGAGCATGGCCTAGTAGTAGTGCTTGCCTAGCAGGCACAAAGCCCTGGGTTCATTCCTTGGTATCACATACAGAGAAAAAGCCAGAAATGGTGCTGTGGCTCAAGTGGTAGAGTGCTAGCCTTGAGAAAGTCTAAGGAAAGTGCCCAGGCCCAGAGTTGCCTAGAGTCCCAGAAGTGGAAAAAAAAACAAAACAAAAAACTGACATGAAGTATTGGACAAAATGATCAATGTGTCTACATATACTACTGAGTAGGATCTGCTTCACAGGTCAGTGGGCAAACGGTTAGAATGAGATGGGGATTTCAAGGCTTTTCTACCAGCTTTCACTATCCATCCCATAGCCATCACTTCCAGTCAAGAACCAGTATTTTAAGCTAAGTAGCCTTCAGAAGTTTTTGAAGAAAGCCAGGCAACTGTGATTATAACCCACATTATCAGGGATGTCGTCTTCACTAAGCCAGTGGGAAGCTAATAATATGTTGCTCAGCTGTGTGACTTTCAAAAGTGATAGCCTTGAAGAGATAAACCAAGAGAAGATGCTAAGGTTTCAGTCTGCCAGGTAATCTGACATCTGGGTGGATGCTAGGTAGGTACCAAGGGCTTGTTATGGAATAAGATCTTTCCATGGTGACAGTTCGTGGTTTTCCATTTGTACAGTCACCTCAAACCTCATTAGTTTTAGTTTAGTTTTGTCATAAGGGGCTTCAAGCTTGGTGTTTTTGGCAAAGCAATTGGAAATGTTATTTATTTATCTATTGTGTCATTGATTTTATTTGTTTATTTTGCTCAACCTTGAGGCTTGAACTCAGCCTTTGTTTTTGTCTTTCTCAAAGCTAAACCCTCTACCCTTTTGAGCCATTGCCCACTTCTGGTTCTCTGGTTGTTAATTAGACATAAGAGTCTCACAGACTTTCCTATCCTGGCTGGGCTGGAACTGTGGATCCTCAGATCTCAGCCTCTTGAATAGCAAGGATTGCAAGCATGAGCCCCCAGTACCTGGTTGAAAGTATAATTTGAATCAGAATTTCAAGTAAGGCCCAAAGTATAGTTGCATTTTCATCTCCTTGTACTAGACCTTAGCTCTGCCACCCCCACCATCTCTTTTCCAGTCTGGTTTCTAGGCAGGAATCATGAAGGGTCCATTCCTCCTTCATGACAACATGCTAAGATCCCACTGGTGTGTGTGTGGGTGTACATGCATGTGCACGCCTATGGCAATACTGAATTAAAGGACCAGGGAACTGTACCTAAGCTTTTTCTTCCCAAGGCTAGCTCTCTATCACTTGCACCCCAGCTCCACTTTAAGCTTTTTGCTGGTTAAAAATGGAGGTAAGAATCTTTTAGATTGGTATGCCTTTGAACTGAGACTCTTAGACCTCAGTTTCCTGAGTAGCTAATATTACAAGCACGAGATGCGAGTGCTCAGAAAAATCAAGACTTTAAAGGTGGGGGGGGGCAGTGGATATTTGTTTTTCCTGAGCAGCATATTCTCAGCTTGCAAATGGACAGGTAGGCAGGGCTCTTGTTACTACCTCATTCTCGCTTGCACAAGAGGGTTCTTACACTACTGGCCCTATTCTACCTGGACTATGAACTCAGAGAGTACCAGGTAGCCTCTGGGGATAGGTGAGTTCACTGGGTGTGTTAATCAGTTCACGGTTGTCATCCCTTGAGGCTCCAGTTGGCCTAAGAGGTGACATCTTTCTTCTCTTTCCTCTGGTTTTTATATTTCTTAAAAGCCCCCACTGGTAAAGCCAGACCATCATCCCTACCTCCTCCAGTGCACGTAGTCACCCTTCGTCCTTTTTCAACCAAGATTTCAGAAGTCTTCAACTGTCCTTGCCTGTGAAGTTGTTAAATAAAGCCTGTCTGGGGCTGGGAATGTGGCTTAGTGGTAGAGTGTTTGCCTAGCATGCATGAAGCCCTGGGTTCCATACCGCAGTACCACATACACAGAAAAAGCCCAAAATGGTACTATGGCTCAAGTGGTAGAGGGTTAGCCTTGAACAAGAGAAGCTCAAGGACAGTGCCCAGGTCCTGAGTTCAAACCCCAGGACTGGCAAGATAATAATAATAATAATAAAAATAATAAAGTATGGCTAAGCACAGGGCTGAGATAAAGGGAGGAAGGTCAGAAGGAGAAGCCTTCAAGTCCTATGAATACCAGGGGAAGGAGGAAGTAGACTCAGGAAAGCACCAGCAGCCTTGAGGCCAGGACCAAGAAATTAGCTTCTCTGACCACCTGTCTGTCTTGGGGATCCCTTCGGACTATCACTCTCCAGAGTTCCCAAACCCTTCTTTTCTCAGTGAATAGAAATTGACAGAGATGGCTCAACACCAGCACAGGCAGTTTGGGGGGAACACCAGCCAAAGCTAGTGATGCCCTCTCTCACTCACAGATTAGGAGATGTGTAGTGATCGATGAGAATGCTGGTTGTATCTGGTGGAGATTGGTAGGAAAGTAACTGACAGAGGTAATGTGCAAAATGGCGGGGCCATAGATTAGAGGTAGGGAGGAAACTAGCAAGAGAGCAGGTGGTGTTTGCTCAAGGCCCTCACCTGTTAAAATGCTAGTAAATTTTGGTCTGGCGCTAGCTGCATGACGGGTTTCGAAGGTAGGGCAGGGAGTGGCGAGAAATCAGCTCAGAGATCAGAGATCACTAACAGAGACCAGTTTGTGTAGCCCAAGTCTCAGCCATAGGAGTGGCAGGACATAGAGACACCCAGTCCATCTGACCATGTGGACTGCATAGTTCCTAATGGTTCCTGAGAGCCAGAGTCTCTGTGCATCTGATCAGTGGGTAATGGAGAAAGCTTGAAGGTACAACCTTGGTCACTTTCTTTTCTTTTTTGCAAGTTATGGGCCTTGAACTCAGAGCCTGAGCACTGTCCTTGGGCTTTCTCAAGGCTAGGGCTCTACCACTGGAACCATAGCACCATTTCTAGCCTTTTTCTATATTATGTGGTACTGAGGAATCGAACCCTAGTCTTCGTGCATGCTAGACAAGCACTCTACCACTAGGCCAAACTCCAGGTCGGGACACTTTCTTGAGGGTCAGCACAGGGCCTCTGCCCCCACCCACTGCCTCCAGTACCCTCCTTCCCTCAACAGTAGCAAAAGCTGCTTCTTTTGCTCTTCTGAGTGATCATAAATGGTCTTTCTCTGCGCTGTGCTTGGCTGTTGTTCCCTGATGTTACAGGATGAAGGGCTGTGCTTCTAGAAGTTATTCTCAGGCTGGGGATGTAGTCCAGAGAGAGAACAGCTGCCTAGCAGGGTGAGGCCTGGGCTCAATCCTCAGCACTGCCGCAACAACAATTACAACAAACCCTGCTTTTGAAAGTTCCCCTGGCAGGGTTTTAATGGCTGACATGTTCAGAGAAGTGTTTTACAAGTGCCAGGAGTGTCAAGAACCAGATGAAGATAGGCAAGTAGTGATTGCTAGGGAAATTTTCCTCTGGACCCAAACAACTATCATGTCTCTGGTTTTCAGAATTTACTGAAAATGGCCAACATAATATGATTCATAACTATTAAAAATCAAACTCTCTCAAAAGGACTTTCTGACGTTAAGACAGCGGTGAGATACAAGGGGTGAACTGGATTATGGGACTATTGGCTGAGATCCAGGAACAAAGCTTTGGCCTACAATGAGTGATCTTGTCTTTTCTCTTCTCTTCTATCTTCCTTTTTTTCATTTCTGTCTCTATTTCTTTCCCTCTTTCTCTTCTTCTTTCCCTTTTCCTCCTTCCGGTATTAGAGCTGGAACTCAAGGACTCAGTACAGTCTTCCTTAGCTTTTCCCCTCAAGGCTGGCATGTATTATTTGAGCCACAGGTCCACTTCAGGATTTTTAGTGATTAATTGGAGATAAAAGTTTCTCGGACCTTTTTTCCCCGAGCTGGCTTTCAATCACAGCCCACACAGGTCTCAGCCTCCTGTGTAGCTAGAATTACAGGTGTGAGCCACTGGTGTCCAACTGTATCAATGTTTTAGGTATTAGCTTGGCTGCACACAATTCTGGTGGCTTAACTATTCTGTGCAATGCTTTTCTTTCAGGTTTTCCTGGGAGAGATGGCGGCTGCAAAAGTTGAAGAAAAGAAACTTGAAAATCATCACAAGTAGGATTGATCCTTGTTGGCTGGACATATGGAGGGTCTTTAAGATTGCAATGCTTTAAGCCATTTGCTTCACTGAGAACTTGACCTATGTTAACTTCTTGAAGTCAAATGACAGAGGCTAAGGGATTAAGGAACTGGAGGCCGAAGACCTCTAGCTTGGATCTTGGCACCTCTGCCCTCCACTTTCAGGACTTGTGGTCTCAGAAGATGAGGCGTTCAGTGCCTAAATATGTGTGTTCTGCTATGAGTAGCCACTTTACTGAAACAACCCTCTCCCTCCCCCCGAGGTAGCTATGATTACAGGTGTGAACTTCTTCACACTGGGCTTTGAGCATGCTATGCATGTGCTGTATGCTGGCCCATACTCCTAGACTCCCTACCTAGACCTGAGTCTATTGACCTTTTTACTTTTCTTCCTTCTCTAGTTGTCCATCACTTCTGATGGGTGTGTGAGGTGGCGCCCTGCCCTGCTTCTGGGGCTTAAATAGGAGATTCTCAGTGAATATTTGTTAAATGAGTATAGAGATAAATTCCCTGAAATTGTGTATAGATGGGGAAAATTTTGTCTCTTGCCTCATCATCTTGAAATCCTTCCAAAAGTATTTGACAGCTGGGCACCCAAGGCTCACATCTGTAATTGTAGATAATCAAGAAATTACTAGCCCAGGCAGAACAGTCTGTGAGACTCTTATCTCCATTAAGCAGCAAAAAGGCAGAAGTGGAGGTGTGGCTTAACTGGTAGAATGCCAGCCTTGAGCAGAAAAAGGCCGGTGAGAGGGCCTAAGCCCTGGGTTCAAGCTCCAGTACTGGAACACACACATAAAACAGTATGTGAGAGCCTAGTACAATTCCTTATGGTAAGGGTCAAAATTGCATAGTTAGAAACTGTGGTGATCTCATAGTTACACTGTTTCCTTCTGTGCTTGCAGTGAAGACAGGTTTTCTGTTTTGAAAGATGTGGCTGAGTTGTCTTCATGGCATCCTGTTGCACCATTTCCGGGCACGTCCATCAACTGGTTTTGGATTTTGTTCCTGAAATTCTGAGAGAAACTAGAGTACCACCTCCATATCAAAGCCAGTTGTCATGAAAAGAACTATTCTCTGCACAGGTTGTTTTATAATGGTCAGCATTTCAGAATTCTCTAGAGATCAAAAAAGCTTTCTGGACTGGTCCTAACAACATATACTTTTGGACTTGGGCCCTTAAAAACAAATGTTCCATTCCCTTACCCCTTGTTAAAATGAGTTTGGAGTGGTCACTGTGGGTATTTTAATCCATCAGCTCATGCTGCAGTATCTCTTCACACTTATCTGGGAGCAGTCGCCAACCCTGCATGCTTTGTATAAATCTTTAGTCTCTTTAGTTCTGTTTGTTTGCCAGAGTTGGGGCCTGCACTTGGTGGCTTGTACCCTCACTTAGCTTTTTCACTCAAGGTTAGTGCTCTATTATTTGAACCATACTTCTGCTTCTGACTTTTTGCTGGTTAATTGTGGATAAGAGTTTCTCAGTTTTATCTGCCCTGGCTGACTTGAAACTGTAATAGTCAGATCTCAAGAACTGTAATTACCGGTGTGAGCCACTGGGTCCCACTGTCTCTCTAGTTTTTTTATACTTTCTATTCTGTAGCTGCCTCGACAATGTTAACATGGTTGAATTAATCTGGACACCACTCTGGTGGGTGAGGGTCAGAAGAGAAACTTGAGAAATAGGAGAGAAAGCAACTCGATGTAGGCAGAAGGAGCAAGAAGGGCCCTTAGCGTTTGCTGTTAATGCTGACTGAAATAACCCAAGAATAGATGAAATAGTCTAGAAAACTGAGCAGAGCCAATTCAATGTTGTTTTGCATATTTGCAGATAAAATAAAATGTAGCCTTGACCTCTGATGCCAATACTAGGGCTTGCACTCAGGGCCTGGGTTCTGCCCCTTTAGCTTTTTCTCAAGGCTGGCATCCTATTATTTGAGCCACCTCTTCACTGGATGTTTACTGTTAATTGGTGATGAGAGTTTCATGGACTTTCCTGTTCAGGCCGGCTTTAATCTGTAATCCTAAATTCTCAGCTTCCTGAGTAGCTAGGATTCCAGCCCTGAGCAGAGCACCCACCTTTTGCATTGTTGTGGTTGTGATAAAATGTACATAGGGGATAACAAGCATCCTCAGGAGAGAAGGAGCTGGATCTCTGAGGAAAGTCACTTTGTGTAATAGTCCAGGTACTCCTTGACTTAGGACTGGGTTACACTCCCACAAATGCAGTGCAGACTGAAAATATCATAAACTGCAGTTCTGTCTAAGTTAACAAACAGCAGATTGTTCAGTGTCATAGAGTTCCCCTTGTGATGGTGTCCTTGACCAAGAGCTGTGGAGGCTGCATAGCCTTGCTAGGAAGGGTTGCAGTCTGTATAATTGCCTTCAGAAAAGATCCAAGTTCAAATTCAAAGTATTGCTTTACTGAATGCCTAGCACTTTCACATCACTGTCTAGTGAAACGGAGTCTGGATTATTTATTTCCAATCACAGGCAGCAGAGACATTTGCTCTCTACTTTTTCTTTTCTCATGAGTGGTCTTTAGTTCTACCTATAAAGTTAGATGGAGGAGTATAAAGAAAACTCTCATTCTTCTGCGTTCAGAGACTAAGTTTCAGAGACTCTGGTAATCAGAAGACAGGCATTGTTGATGAAGCCATGTCAACTCTGGTTCTCAGGGAGCTTGACAGGCTGGTAATGGAATTGCCTCCACCTGAGGTACCTGGTTTTGTAACTAGAATTCATCAGCACATGATTACATAGTCATTGTTTGTGTTGCTTTCCTGAGTGGATAGCTGACTGGAATGATTTGTGGCAGAAACTTAATGGCCGGTAAAGGTATAAGCCACATTAAAGTTTGTCAGCTCTTACTAAAGCAATGCATTGTAAGCCACAGCGATAAAAAGTAAATGAAGAGACATCTTCTCTCACCATTCCCAGTCGACTGAGAAGTGCTAGCAATAAGACAAGAAAAAGGAGTTAGAGCTATGTGAACTAGAAAGGTTATCCTTTGGGTGGTAGGGGTGATTTTTTTTTTCTATTCCTGTTTCCTAATGGTAGCACCAAAATATCATCAGGTTTATGTATTAAATGCACTTGATTTGGATAGCAACCAGCTATATACAGCAACTGTGTATGGATGATTCAACACTGTGATGTCTGTCGTGTGGTGGGATCTTCTGAACTTTTGCTGGTTTCCTTTGAACAGGGGCTGTCAGAGCAAAGAGGAGTTAAAAGAGGGAGGAGATGGGCTAGTGGAGACCTTGACAGCTGAGGAGTGTCTTATCGCTGGGTTCTGATTGTGCCTTACAAGGAACAATAATAATCAGCCAATATCACCACAATCTCTAAACTCAATTTCTTGTTTCTAACAGTGACAGTGACTGCCTCATTCAGCTTTCCAATCCAAACCTAGCAACCATGAAGGAAGATGTTCTGTACCATTTCAGCCTCAGCACCAGCTATGTTTGGCGATGTAAAGGTAAAAATCCAGGCTTTAATTCTAGGAATTTGCTATGTGATGCAGACAGGCCTGCTTAGGGTAGTAGAGAGGGGGCAGGCACCTGTCATTATGTGTTTATTAGATTTTTACAAATTTCCAAGTATATGAACTAACAGGTAAAGGAAACTAAGTAGTGTTGCATTGACTTGCTTGATCTTTTATATCTTTGGTAACTGTACAGACAGGAAATTTCCTGAATCAAGCCGAAAGACTTACACAGCAGGGCCAGTTACTTTGGGGTTCTCAGAAGCATTGCTTGAGCCAGGAGTGTAGAGCCAACCTAGGGAACATTAGGATACTGTCATCTCAAATATAAATGAATGAATGAAAGTAACATGCCTGGTACTGATGCCTCATGCCTATAATCCTGGCTACTCAGGAGGCTGAGATCTAAGGATTGAGGTTCAAAGGCAGTCTGGGAAGGAAACTCTGTGAGATTCTTATCGCCAATTAACCACTAGGAAACTGAAGTGGGGCTGTGACTCAAGAGGTAGGTTGGTAGCCTTGAGCTGAGGAGCTCAGGGACAGCGCCTAAGTCCAGAGTTCAAGCCCCACACAATCAACAACAACAACAAAAATTCCAGGAAAAGCAGGGATAGTTATTTAGACAATTTGTATTACAATGATAATTTAAGATATATATTCATATTTTGTTAATTTAATGATCTCTCAGGACTTACATCGCAAAGTATAGCATTGAGTCTATATTTTTCTACAAAATCTTAAGTTCCTTACAGTTGATTTAGTCTAATAGGCTTAAAAATATTCTTAAATTTATTTATTTGTTGGGGGGAGTTCTGTGGCTTGAAACTCAGGGCTTTGTGCTCTTGCTTGTATTTTCCACTCAAGACTGAGGCTCTACCATTTGAGCCACAGTTTCATGTATAGCCTTTTTTCTGGATAATTGGAGATGATAAATCTCACAGACTTTTCTGCCTGCGTTGGCTTCAAACTTCTGTCATCAGATGTCAGCCTTATAAGTAGGAAAGAGTACAGGTATGAACTACCAGCACCTAGCTAAGTTTATTTTTACTTGACACATGAAGACAGTATGTATTTATGGGGTACAGTGTAGTACTACAGTATAATTCTACAATGTATAATGATTGGATCAAGGTAGTATATCTGTAACTTTTTTTTAAATTGTTTTTTGGTTTGGGAACATTCACAATCTTGTCTTCTAGCTACTGGGAAATGTGCATTGAATTGTGGTTAGCCATGAATACTTTCCTGCTCACATAGAACTTTGCAAATCTCTAGTCCCCATGGGGAAAGCTGACTTAATGCATGGAATGGCAAATCAGAAGAATGACAAGCCATCCAACTTATAGTTGCATCCAGAGGTGCTGACCCAGGGCTAGGTCACTTGTAACGTTGAGTACTGTTCCAGGTACCGTGTTGGTGTCCAACTCCAGGAAACTTTCCAGGTGCTCTAATTAGTGTTTTGTTTTCTGTTCACTATTGGGGCTTGAACTCAGGGGCTTGTGCTCTGTTTTGCTGAAGGCCGATGTTGTATTATTTGAGTTACAGCTTTACTTCTAGATCTTCGTTGTTTAAAGAGTCTCTTGGATTTTTCTGCCTAAGGCTGGCTTCAAACCACAGTCGTCAGGTCTCATCCTCTTTGAGGGTCTAGGATTACAGGCATGAGCCACTGGCACATGGCTTCTGGGTCTTCATTCATTAACATCATCTATAATGATTACATTCCAGCCTGTGGAGATCTCATGTTTAAAGAATAATCCCTTTCTTTTATCTTCAGATTCTCTAAAACTACTGCTCTCTCTTTTTATTACACACATATGTGTGATATGTGTGTTTGTGTGTGTATATATATATATTTTTTAAAGCATATCCCATCTTATTTATTTATTTATGTATTTATTTATTTATTTTGCCAGTCCTGGGCTTGAGCTCAGGGCATGAACCCTGTCCTTGGACTTTCTCAGGGCTAGAGCTCTACCACTCGAGCCTCAGCACCACTTCCAGCTTTTTTCTATGTATGTGGTACCGAGGAATTGAACCCGGGTCTTCGTGCATGCTAGGCAAGCACTCTACCACTAGGCCAAACTCCCGGCCCCTATATATATATATTTTTTTCAAATGTTTTCTTGCTCGATACATCACAAGTTGAAGCTTTTACTTCTCTGATGGAGCCACCCACAGTAACCTAAACCTCCCCAACTCTTTCCGTGAATTGGCCTTTTGGCACTCAGGTGACCAGTGGCTCATTTTGCAGATGTGGTATGGGACCCTAGTCACAGGAAGAGTTGGAGGTGACTGAAGACTTCCCATTCTCAGCCCAATCCCAGGCTTTCTGCAGTCTTTGGCATGTTGCAGGAGGCCAAGCACACATGGTGCCTGGAATTGCCTCCACAAAGGCAGCAGAGGCCTGGATCTCTGCATGTGGAGAGCTAGTTGTATTGTTTTGTGTTAGCCCATAATGAGCAATGAGTCCCAGACCAGAGCTTCTGAATCTCACCAGGAAATTCAGTAAAGCCAGTTATCCCTCCTTTCTCCTCAATATGGTAGGTGAGGCAGAGCCATGGAATTTGCATTTTGATGAGGTTCTTGAATAAGCCAGATATTCCTGGTGAGGAGTCTTGGTCTTGAAGACCTCTGCTGACAGCAGTGTGCTGAGGGGGGTCCTTGTTCTCTGGTTGCAGTTTGTGTGTGGTGGTGGAAGCCCCTCCAGGATGAGTGCCTTCATCAGGTATGTGGCCACAGAGCTGGGCCTTGACCATCCAGGAGAAGACTTTCCCAACATTTGTGCAGGGACTGACCGCTACGCCATGTACAAAGTTGGACCAGTGCTGTCTGTGAGTGTGAGTACTGGCTGTGTCCTTGGGCTGGGTCTCTAGGCTCTGGGGTCCCAGCCCCCACCCTCTGTACCCACAGACATCTGGCACCCTAACACCTGCTGACTGTTAGTAGTGGGAGCCAGGTGAGCTGGGAGCAGCTGGGGTGGGGCTGGGGGGGATAGATGAGACCAGGATTGTGACTTTAAGATTCTGTCTCCTGGAGCACCTAAGCATACAGATACAAATACTATGCAAATACTGCACAGCTGTGCACATAGTGCTTGTGTGATAGGGGCTGGGGCAGGCAGCCTGGGAGCCCAGCAAAACAAAGGAGAAACTGCCTTGCATGGACCAGGGGGTAAGGGGAGCTAAGGTACCAGGTCTCCAGTCTTCTCTTCCATCACACAGTGAGTGAGTGAGTGACTTACTTCATAACAACTGTGTGTGTGTGTGTGTGTGTGTGTGTGTGTGTGTGTGTGTGTGTGTGTGTGTGTTTATGTGTATGTGTTGGGGTGGGAAGACAGTACTAGGTCTTAAACTTGGAGCCTGTGTCCCTTAGCTTTTCTGTTCAAGGCTAACACTCTACAGCTTGATCCATAGTTTCACTCTTTTATAGAGCTTCCTGCTCTGACTAACTTTGAACTGTGATCTCAGCCTCCTGAGTAGTTCATGTTACAGGTATAAACCACTACTACCCAGCTGAGACAATTTTTTTTTGCCAGCCCTGGGGCTTGAACTCTGGAATTGGGCACTGTTCCGGAGCTTTTTTGACCTCAGGGCCTGAGCACTTGGGCTTTCTCAAGGCTAGAGCTCTACGACTTGAGCCACAGCACCGTTTCTGGCTTTTCTTTTTTTTTTTTTTGCCAGTCTTGGGCTTGGGCTCAGGGCCTGAGCACTGTTCTTGGACTTTCTCAAGGTTAGCATTCTACCACTTGAGCCTCAGCACCACTTCTGGCTTTTTTCTATGTATGTGGTACCGAGGAATCAAACCCGGGTCTTCGTGCATGCTAGGCAAGCACTCTACCACTAGGCCAAACTCCCGGCCCCTGGCTTTTTTTTTTTTAATGTATATATGGTACTGAGGAATTGAACCCCAGTCTTTGTGCATGCTAGGCAAGTACTCTACCACCAGGCTAAACTCCCAGCCCCCTGGCTGGAATTCTTAAAAGGGGACCTTTTCCCTTAGGGCTCTGCTACACAGCCTCTGGGAGTAGCTAGGTCATTCTACAGGAAGGAGATGGTCATCTTTGAAAGATGGGAGAGAGGATGTACAGAGACCTCAAGGTGCGAAAATGGCAGATGTGAATTCAGTACCAGTTCTTTTTACTATATGATACATAACCTAGGCACAGAAATAGCTGACCAAAAAAATAGAGTAATTAAAGCAATATATTGTAGCAAAAATCATGTGAAGCCGGGCACAGTGTCTCAAGTCTGTATGTAGTCCTTGCTTCTTGGAGATGGGGAGCGATGTATCACAGTTCAAGTTCAGACCAGTCTTGCTGACCTCTCCCCGGCCTCCCGCTCCACATCCCCAGTTTTGAAGACTACATATCTACCAGTAGTAGCCAAGTATGGTGGTGCGCAGTTGGTCATACCTGTAAGGCCAGGAAGCCCAATAGGAGGATCACAGTGCAGGCTGGGTCAGGCATATGGCAAGACCTATAACCAATGGCTAGTGAAATGACTTAACAAGTATAGTTTCTGCTTAGCTATGCAAGACCCTAGTTCAATCCATAGTACTGCCCCCTCAAAAAGTTATGTGAATATGGCCTTAATTTGATCTCTTGCTTATCTGCTATATATTTGGTGATATGGAACTGGTCCTTCTTGTTGACTATGGACACAGAGCTTATCTTCTGTTGAAGGATGACATGTGTGTGTGTGTGTGTGTGTGCGTGTGCCGTGTGTGTGTGTGTGTGTGTGTGTGTGTGTGTGTGTGTGTGTGTGAGATAGTATCTCACTAAGTAGCCCAGGCTCCTGCCTCTGCCTCCAGGGTGCTGAGATTACTGGTGTTTTGCATCTTGTCTGGTCAAGGAGTGACGTGTGTGTGTGTGTGTGTATACACTAAGGTACCACCCTGGACTCAGCTTTGGCATTTTTCTCTGGTTTTAGCATGGCATGGGCATTCCCTCCATCTCCATCATGCGGCATGAGCTCATCAAGCTGCTCTACCATGCCAGGTGTTCCAATGTCACCATCATAGGAATCGTCACTTCTGGGGCTCAGGTAAGGACGATAGAGGGGGCCTTAGCTCTGGGGAGGTCACAGAGCTCCCTGTAGTGGCATCATTGATCTACCCAGCATCGAGTCCCACCTTGGCTTTGTTGAAGAGTTTATTAATGGAGCATGGATAGGAATCTTCTGTCATGTTTGTCTAGTCTGTCCTCTTGGCTGGTGTGCAGAGATTGGTACCAGAAAGGACACACTCCTTGCACACACAGAAGTGTGTCTTGTGGAGCTCACACTTGGTGCCTTATTTGCCTGGTTCCTTTTTTTCATGTTCTACACAGTGTCTCTTGCGTACCGCTGCTGCATTTATTCACCCTTGGTCCCTCATCTGGTTCCCCTTTTATTTTCTCCAGTCCTCCACACATTTCACTTGCTTTTCCCTTTTCCTGCAAGATTTGGAACCCAATGAAAAAGCCACAGAACAACCCAAGAAAGAAAGACAGACGGTTACAAACTAAGGGAAAGATCCTTCAATGAGCCCCCAAAACTTGCCAAGTAGACATGGGGAATGTATATCTATAATTCTTGCTACTCAGGATTCTGAGATCTGAAGACTTCATGTGAAGCCAATGCAACAGGAAAGTCCATGTGACTCATACCTCCAATTAAACAGCACAAGACTGGAAGTAGAGCTTGGCCAAAGTGGTAGAGAGCTAGCCTTGAGTGAAAATTTCAGGGACAGCATCCAGGCCTTGAGTTCAGGCCTTATACTCCTCTCTCTTTCTCTCTCTCTCTCTCTCTCTCTCTCTCTCTCTCTCTCTCTCTCTCTCTCTCTCTCTCTCTCTCACACACACACACACACACACACACACACACGCAGAGTTCACACTATTTAGTGTTTTTGTTTTCCTTTTAAAAACAAAAGAAGGTAGCCAGGCACTGGAGGCTTATGCATGTAATCCTAGATACTTAAGAGGCTTGGATCTGAGGCTTGTAGTTTGAAGCCAGCCCAGATAACAAAGTCCATGAGACACTTATGTCCAATAAACTACCCAGAGAAAGCTGCAAGTGGCACTGTGGCTCAAGTGGTAGAGAGTGGTAGAGTACTTTCCTTGAGCATAAAGAGACCCAGGGACAGCATCCAGGCTCTGAGTTCAAGCCTCAGGAATGGTAAAACAATAACAGCAACAAAGAAGATGAAGGATTTAATGAAAAAGAAAATTGCTGAAGATGCTGTATTGTGTCTCTGATCACAGGTCAAACACTGGGTAAGATATAAAGAGAAGCTTTCGAGTTGATCTCATGGTTATGGCCCAGTCTTGAGAGGTGGCATCTGATAATGCCGTCCTGCTGGCAGAGGCACAACATGGCACAGGACCCTCCAATAGTGAGAGACTTGGTGTTAGAGCGATAGAAACTGACTTACTTCAGTCTTGTCCCACCATACCTTATATGAGGTACAGGTGGTGTAGTTAGTTATGCTTTGTTCTTTAGGCAAATGTATTTTTTATTTTATATTTATTTTTGATTTCATTGTATAGAGGGATTAAAGTTATATTCTCCAGGTGCTTTACTTGTCACACATTGATATGCCTTCTCATGTTTTTGTCCCCATTTCCTTCCCCCACCTCCTCACCTCATTTTTCCCATGCTATTTCAGATAAACAAGTAAACATCTATATAATGCACCAGGTACCAAAGTGGGATAATGGAACAATAAGAGATTAACCAAAGGGCAACACAAGAGAGAAAACCATAATATATAAATAATAACAGTCACTTACATTTAAGCTCTTGAGAAAAACATATTTTTTAAAAAGAATGTCTGTATATGTTTAACAATCTTAATTCCACCTGTGACCCAATGAATTCTCACATGTGAAACTTGGGCAGAAATGTCTGTAGGACTCTTGATTTTCAATTAACCAGCAAAAAAGAGGAAGTGTGGGTGTGGATCGAGTGACAGAGTACCAGTTTCGAGTGAAGGGGGCAAGTGAGAGCAAAAAGCAAAAATGGGGCCAGGTGCTGGTGGCTCTTTCCTGTGATCCTATAATTCTAGCTACTCAGGGGGCTGAGATCTGAGGATCACGGTTCAAAGGGAGCTGGGGCACGAAAGACCATGAGAGGCTCTTATTTCTAATCAACCACCAGAAAACCAGAAGTGGTGCTGTGGATGAAGTGGTAGAGTGCTAGCCTTGACAGAAGAGCTCAAGGACACCATCCAGGTGCAGAATTCAAGCCTCAGGATCCACAAAAAAAAAAAAGACAATCAAACCAGGCACAATGGCTATAGTCCTATCTCCTCAAGAAGCTGAGATCTGAGGATCATGGTTCAAAGCTACCGGGGCACTAAGGCTGTGAGACTCGATGGAAAGTAGAAGGTCTTGGCACTCATTCAATGTTTTTAATGTTTCATATCATATGTGGACTTGTTTTAATGATTCAGGGGAAATAACTGGCATATCCCTGGATCTTGAGAAAGGTTTCTGGAATTATATCTCCTCTCACCATGATATTAAAACCAAAATTGAGTGCTGGGTGCTGGTGGCTCATATCCATAATTCTAGTGACTCAGAAGGCTGAGATCCTGAGGATTACATTTGATGCCAGCTTGGACACAAATGTGTGTAAGACTCTTTATTTTCAATTAACCAGCCAAAAGGGGGATGTGTGGGTGTGGATCAAGTGGCAGAGTACGAATTTTGAGTGGAAGAGTCAAGTGAGAGCTTGAGTTCAAGTGCGACTTTGAGCACAAAAGATGAAAACAATAATTGGAGGAAGAGCTCTATTTGAATTGCTAGAAAAACCGAAGTCCTCATGGCTTATAAATAATAGACATTTATTTCTCACTTCTGGAGGCTGGACCCTAGGAGAATCAGCATCTGATGAAGATCCAATGCCTTCTTTATGGGCTTTTCCCTGCTATGACCATACAATTGGAGGGGCAATTCAGGGCTGGGTTCTCTGGTCTTCATTTTGTTTTGTGTCAGTACTAGGGTTAATAAAGAACTAAAGCAAGAACTAAGCAGTGATGATTCCCTACATGGTGGAGTGCCAGGAAATGAAGAAAATATTAAAAGGTGAAAGATTTACAAAATCTAAAGAGAAACCAGAGTAAATTCAATTTTATTACTGTTGCTGGTCATGGGATTTTAACTCTTGGCCTGGGCCCTGAGCTCTTCAGCTCAAGGTTATCGCCCTTGAGCCACAGTGCCACTCCCCAATGAAGAAAATAGTAAGGATTAGAAGACATACTTCTGAGAAGATGTTCAAAGATTCCTGGGTATTTCCAACACTCTTCTTAGAGCTTTGGTATGTTTTCTTCAGGGTTTGCACGTAAATTGATCATTTAAAAGAGCATTCATTCATTCATTCAATTACTTTTGTTCTGGTACTGGAGCTTGAACTCGGGCCTTGAACTCTCACTTGGCTTTTTATTTTCTTCAGGATGGCAATCTACTACTTGAGCCCCACCTCCACTTGTAGTTTGTTATCTGCCCCAGCTGGCTTTGCATGATGATCGTCCTATCTCATTCTCCTAAGTTGTTAGGATTGCGAGTTGTGATGCATCCTGGTCTTTTCTCCCTGATCTGTGCTGTGCCCTGCCTGAGCCTCCAGCACAGCTGTGAACATCTGCTTCTTCACCAGGTCTGGAGCCTGGCGCCGTGGTCATTACCAGGCAGGCAGGGGATGCCTGCTTCCAGCCGGAGTTTGAGCAGCTTGTCCTGGGGAAACGGGTCATTCGAAGTACCAACCTGGATGAGCAGCTGGTGCAGGAGCTAATGAAGTGTGCTGCAGACCTGAGCGAGTTCAATACTGTGGTGGGAAACACCATGTGCACTTTGGACTTCTATGAAGGTGCGTGGTGTGTGTGTGGGGGTGTGAAATCTAGACTCAAGATCCCCTCCTTACCCTGATTCTGCTTCTAAGGATGTCCAGGGTGGGCTTTCAGCACCTTGGCTGTCACCCCATCTCAGCCTTTTCTTGGTGGTGATAGCAGTGGCTAGGAGCCATGCTAGGAGCAGGCTGCTGGGGAGCCGCCCCTGCATCCATGCTGGGTGTGGGCAGAGCGCCACCATGTGGTCACAGCTGACAATACAGAGTCCCCATGTCTGTGCTGCAGGACAAGGCCGCCTGGATGGTGCCCTCTGCTCCTACACGGAAAAGGACAAGCAGGCCTACCTTCAAGCTGCCCACGCAGCTGGCATCCGAAACATCGAGATGGAATCTTCAGTGTTTGCAGCCATGTGCAGTATGTGTGGCCTACGAGGTAAGCAGGCACAGGATGGCCTCAGGGCATCCTTCTTCCTCCATCTCTGCTCTCCTGGCCAATCCTGATGTCCAGGCCACCGCTTCCTACCCCACCACAACCTATGCTTTTGGCTTTTATCAGTGGGCTCACAGGTCAGTGTCACACCCAGCTGATACCCTTGCACCCTTGGGGAAAACGCTGTGTGATCAAGACAGCATCATTGGTGTCCCCGTAGTCTCCACATAGCGCAGTGAATGTCTGATGGAAAGGGGATCATACAGCTTCAATGCTGGCTTGCTGGCCAGTAAGGTGCCCTGAGCCTGCCAATGGCTTGGCTTTCAGTGGTCTCTGGCCTTTGAATGTGGAGTTCTTCTAGAACAGCTTCCCTCCCAGAATTCCCTTGGTCAAATCACCTTAGCCTTCTAGGCTGTACAGAACAGGTAAGAGCCTGCCTTGGAATTGGCTCAGACATGAACTTATTTCCTTGTGATAGGCTAAGGTATGAACTCAGAGTTTCATGCCTTATCTTGCCAGGTAGGGGCACTGCCAAGTGAGCCATGCTCCCGTCCTTTTTCTTCCTGTGTGTATATTTCAGATAGAGTCTGGAGTTTGGCCAGGCCACTTTGCATTGCCATCTCTACCTATCTTGTAACTGGGAGTGTAGCCGTGAAACCCCACAAATTGTTGGTTGAGGTGGGATCTTGTAACTGTACCCTGTTGGCTCTGAACCATTTTTCTCCTCATCTCCATCTCCCAAGTAGCTAGGATGACAGGTGTAAGCCACTGCCCCAGGCCTAGTAGGACTTTTCCAGTAGAAGCGAGGAAAGAGGTGGGTGAGACCGAGGACAAGGTGCTGTTTGTAAGGGCAGAGCTTCTAGAGTTCCTGAGCCAACCATGCTGCTTTCCCTGCTTGCTTCATCCCCCATCCTCTCCTGAGTCAGAGTGGACAGAGCAGACTTGCCTAGGGCATGCACAGGCTGAGGCTCCCTGCTCCCTGCTTGGTCTGATTCTTGTGAATGAAGCTAGAGATCTGGCACTTGGGGTTGACATGGTCTTTGTGTTTGGCAGCTGCAGTGGTGTGTGTCACCCTCCTGGACCGCCTGCAGGGGGACCAGATCAGCAGCCCTCAGGAGGTGCTTGCAGAGTACCAGCAGAGGCCACAGCGGCTGGTGAGCTACTTCATCAAGAAGAGTCTGGGAAAAGCCTGAGGCTCAGAGACAAGCTGTCCCCAGGTCTGTCCATCCAAACGGATGTGCAAAGTCTCCTTTTGTGTGATTTGGAGTGTGGGCTGGTGGCCCATGCTTTAGGAGGCTGAGATCACATTCTACCCTCAGAGCAGACATCCAAGACCCTACTCAACTTGGTTTTTCATGGAGACAAGGTCTCACTACAGTTTTTTCCCAGGCTCCCTCAAAGTGTGATCCTTCAGGTCTCCAAATCCCTCATTCTCTGGTTCCAAATTACTGTCTCCGTACATGGGATTACCTGACTGTTCAATTTCTATTTCATATCCTACTTTGATTAATGATTATGGTATGTAACATAAAGAAAATGATTTACATGTCACATGGATGGCTTTATGTACTCATTTATTCCCCACTGATGACTTGCTCCATAGATTACATGAGATATTAGACACGAATGAACAGGATTTCCTTTCCCTTCTTCCCTGTAGAGCAGTTGCATTCAATTCATGATCTCCCAGTGAAATAGGAGACAGAGACCCAAATGTTATGGAAGGCAATCGACTAATTTCTTGCGTCCCAGACACAAGACCTCTCAGCTCTCATGTCTGGCCTCAAGAAAGAAGTTCCTGTGTGGGGTCCTATTGAAAGATGGGTGGACATCTGACAAATGCTGGAAGGTCACTTTGTGAAGGGGAAGATGTATGAGCAGCAAACACGGGACAGTGACAGCCAGAGTGCAGAGAGGGCCACCCCAGTACCAAGAGTGAGGGCATCGTCGTCTAAGATACATCCTCTGTGGGCAGGCTGAATATACTCTCCCAGACTATGCAAGAATCAAATGCACCTGCTATTCAGATTTAGCTTGTGTCTGGTGCCTCTTTCACATGTGTCACTCTAACAACTCAGGAGGCTGACTTAGTTGTGAGGATCTTGGTTTCCAGCCAGCCTGGGCAGGTGAGACATTTCCAATTAGCCACCAAGAAAACCCGGAACTTTGAGCTGTGTTTCAAAAAAAGGAACAGTGCCTAGGCTCTGAGTTCAAGGCTAAGACCAGCACATAAAAAAACACACACACATACACACACACACACACACACACACACACACACACACACACACACATACCTCAAACAAAGACTAGATCCTTGATTTTTCCAATTTGTACAGGCCTCTACAATGATTCACTCATACTGATAATGGGGGAACAAGGATACAACGTGGAGGTAAGGCAACTTGTCTGGGCTTTAGTACACTATGTGCAGATGGCAGAGCCACAGTGTGAATGGGAAGGAAGGGCTGTGCAGGAAGTTCCCTCAGCCTTTGCAACACTTCCCTCCTTGGCCTGACAAATGAATGGGTCATCAGCTAAAGCACTTCAGCTCCTGGAAAGGTGTGTGAGCTGGCAGGGACACACAAGATGAAGATACCAATGGCCACCTCACCAGAGGATAGGGAAGACCTCAAGAAAGGTGTGAAAGGTTGGTAGGGACTGTAGCCCACAGTAGCATCTCCTAGATGAAGACAGCAGCATTTGCATCCTGGCCTGGTTGCCGTGTCCTTATTCAGAAGGCTCTGCTACATTTCCCCCTTTATTTGTATCTCCAGGATCTTTAGCTTCTACTGATAGAACTATTAAGGGAATGCATCTCCTTATCCCCTGCAGCACACAAATCAAAACAAAAACCAGTAGCTTTATTTCCTCTATGAATATTTTCAGATAGGATATTTTCCAAGAGGAAAAAAAGTCTTAAGCCAAATCAGTGCCTATCCTGAGTAAATGAATATGTGGAGTTGAGGAACTCTTTTATTCTACACCTGGGCTCTGAATTAGAAATAAAGTTTGTCCTGAATGTGGTAACCTAAGAATGTTCATTGGCAGCTAAGGGTCCAGATGGCACTCTTTTAATATAAATATAATTACAGTGGTGAATATAGTATAGTACTGTCAGGACAAAGGAAAATTATGTTCAGATTCAAAGATTGGTAAGGTTTTGTCTTGATTTCTCTTCCCTTTAAATATTAACTCCCAAGGAAAATTTGCATCCATAGACAAAATACATTGTCTTCAGTGAGGATCTAGAAAGGATCTAGAATGAGAGAGGCTGCATGTGTTCTGTGACCAGGTAGTAGGAGGGGCTAATGTTGTAAGGTTCATCCAGTAGGCAAGATGCAGAGAAGCCACTTTCTCTTTGTCCTATTTTTTGTCAGTCCTGGGGCTTGAACTCAGGGCCTAAGCCCTGTTCCTGAGCAGCATTTGCTCAAGGGTAGCACTTCCAGCCTTTTCTGTTAATGTGGTGAATTATGTGGGGCATCATGCATGCTAGGTAAGCACTCTATCATGCTAAGCCACATTCCCAGCTTACAAATCACATTTTTGGCTTGGGCTTTCTTAAGGCTAGAGCTCTCCCACTTGAGCCACAGAACCACTTCTGGGTTTTTTCTATGTATGTGGTACGAAGGCATTAAACCCGGTCTTCGGGCATGATCTGCAAGCACTCTACCACTAGGCCAAACCCCCAGCCCTACACACGACATTTGGAGAGATCAAATTGAGAGTCTTTAATGAAAAAGCTGGCATCTGCAGGCAGATTCCTGTCAAAATGAACAGCAGCTTTGCTAGCTGGTATACTTAACAGCTGGTATACTTAACACTGTATGAAAACTGTGCCATAAAAGAGGAAAGAGCAGAAAACCAATAGCAACCACGCACATCAACCCAGTAGAGAGTTGAAGTGGGACACCTTGTTGATTTGAGGAGAGCCAGGAGGTGGGGTACAGTACATGAGACCTGGCTTAATGGCTGCTGAGCTGTCTGATCAAGAAATAGATTCAGGTCAGAGGACAAGGTCACAGGACCCTGGAGAGTCCCAGGTTCAAGACACAAGACTGACAGGTCCAGTAACCTACCATCCAGGTCCCTACCCCTGACTCTTAGACATCAGGGAGGCCCATCACCTGGGGGGTGGGGTGGGACTTCCCCTTCTTCCACTATGCAGTCAGGATGTGGCTCGAGGCTAGAGCTCGGCCACCTGAGCCACAGCACCACTTCCGGCTTTTTGAATGTATGTGGTACTGAAGAATGGCATGCCAGACAAGCACCCTACCACTAAGCCAAACTCCCAGCCCTGCAAAGAGAATGTTTGAGTGGCATGGGCATGTGACTTTATGCTCTCTCTGTGCTCTATCGGCTCATTTTCCTACATCGGTGTGCTTAGTGTTTGAGGAAGATACCTGGTTTGGAAAAATTGTGATTTTGGATTGTCTTAGTTTACCACTTCTTGCAGCTCAGCAGTGGGCCCCTGGCTGGAGCACTGCCCCGGTTCTAGTGTGGACTCCTTTTTCCTGCAGAGGGGCATGGTGCTATCCAGCCTCTCCCAACACCTGAGGGTGGCCTCCCTGCCTGCACAGAAGGAACTCAGGGGCTTCCCACACAGCCAGTGACTGCAGCAAAGATGATATTTCAACACTCAGATTTCATAGATCCTGGAATGGTCCATGAGAACACCTGAAAGTCTGGCCCAAGGCGGTGAGAGACACAGGCTCAAGGCATCACTTTGGATTCAGACTCTGTGCAAGGTCAGCATGCCTGACATGGGCCGGGGAAAAATGATCTTCCCCATTCTACAATAAATGACCTCTCAAAAGCAGAAAAGACTTCCTCATAAAATACATCTTCCAAATAACCACAACAAACTTGCTCTCCTAGAGAAATGGTATTCATGGACTCAGTGTTTCCACTTAAAGTTTTAATTGTAATAACCCAGAAAAGTTGGCAATTTTCCCCAAAGCATCAGATAGTGCTACTAGCTTGGTTGAAGTCCACTCCAAAGGTTGAACTGGCAACAACCTAATAAATTCCTTCGTGCCCAGTTCTCCTGGAGGGCTGAGGGCTCAAGAACCCCAAGATCCCCTCATATTGGAAGTCAATCTTAGAGTTGCTGATGTTGGGAGTAGAATGGTATCCACGACGATAAAGTATGGAAGGCCTGGTTGAGAAGCCCAAATGTCCAGAGGTTTCGTGGCTAATACTTCTGATGCTAACTTCTTCGCTGGTGTTCAATTGGGAGCTGCTATGGCTGCTGAATGTCTTGCTTGAAGTCTGGTGACTGAATGGAGGGCCTGCCTTAATCCTAGGGCCTCCCTGGGCACTCATGCTTGCCCCAGACCACAGTGTGCCCTGAGCCTGAGGCAGTTTTCATGATTCTGCTCTGGGAATGGGAACCACCATGGGAACCAAGGAAGAAAGGGATGTGGGAAGAGCTGAGGCCACACAGCTCAGTCCCAAGGTGGCTGTGTGGAAGCGGGCGGGATGCAGCCCCAGCTTCTGGGGCTCACTATCCCACCACTCACAGCCGGGGAGTCCCTTGCCCTGTGGGTCCCTCTGCTTACTCTTTTGAGGGCTTCCTCTGGACCAAGCTCTTCTTACTCTTCCTGCTCTTCCTGTGCAGGAAACTGGCCCACCTGGGAGGCTCCAGCTCCTGGCACAGCTTGTCGCTAAGACAGGTAGGAGTTGTGAGCACAGCAGGGCCAACACTGGGGCTCCATCCCAGGTCCCCTGGGAACTTGGGGTTCCATAGGCCCCATGTGTGCTGCCCCCTCTGTGTGCCCCAGCTCACCATTCAGATGGACTCAGGCGCTTCAGGTTTGTGAACCATTTCACAAACTTCTCCTCAGGAACTACGTGGAGCTCCTGACACGCGCCCTGGAGTTCTTTGATCAAGGCCAGGACTTTATATTCCTGGGGGAAAGAGAACAGGATGCTCACTGGCCTGCACAGTGGAGGGGCACCAGGCTACCTATGTGGGGCCTTACCTGGGTCGCTCTTCAATCTGGCTCTGTCTCTTGCTCATTGCCTGCTATGATCCAGGGCCCATCCCACAGCTCCCCCCACATGCCCCCTTCTCCGGTCCTCCACCTTCAGAGAAAAAGAAGGACCCAAGGGCCCTGCACAGCTGGCCTCCCTGTGCTGGGAGGCTTCATCTCCTCACCTCTCTTCTTCTTTGCATGTGTATCCACTTGCCCTGCAAACCAGAGAGCCACTGTGCTTAGCAAATGGTGCTTGCAGCTCAAGGCTGCCTTGCCACTTTGCACCTACCGAGGTAGGTCAGTAGAGGGCAGCATGGGTCCATACCTGGACTAGGGTTGCTCTCAGTCTAGGGCAGGGACAGGGGGCCTGAGGACAGGGATCTGACTGTTCTTCTCAACTCTCAATGCGCCCTGCAGAGGACTGAGGCTCCTAGGGACAAGCACGGGCTCTTCCCACATGCTAGGTCACCTTGAGGACCTGCTGTCACACTCCCACCCTGCCCCACTACCCACGGAGAAATGGGCCCAAGTCATCAGCAGCACTGAAGGCTGGCAGTTTGCCAGGAGCATCAGAAGGTAGCACTGCTGTGCTGCTTGGATGCCTGAAGCTGGGGAGAACTCGGCCTCTTGCTGGAGCTCCAGGGGCATCCAGAGGCTCTTCTTCTCCTATCTGATTCCCCATGCCTGGTCCCCTGGCTCACTCACATTCTTGGAGTCCTTGTCCTTATGGTGGTGTAGTGAGGCCAAGTGGTTGAGGATGGTGCCGAGGTAAGGGACTGTGCCCTCGGAGTAGTCCTATGGTATTGGGTGGTGAAAAATAAGAGCACACTTAGGCTCCTGCTTAGTCCCACCGGACTTACCCCAGTGCCATGATGCCAGCCAGGAGAACTTCTTAGGGCATAACAGGCTCCTTCCCCAAGGATCCACCCTCCACTCCTACCCAAGCCCTCAGCCCTGCAAGTGGGGATCAGTCTGGGTCTGGTTCAATCCTAGGCTGGCACACTTGACAGATGGGCAAGATTTATTTCTCAGCTCCATGCGAGACAGTCTGTTGGATGCAGCTCCTTCCTGCAATATGCAGGAATGGGCAGAGGTCAGGAATGAAGGGGGTTCATCACTGTGTGTGGCTGTGGGAGCCCTGTCCTCTCCTGCTGGGGAGTCTCTTGCCTCAGGCATGCACACTCACCAGTTCCTTCTGCGTTCCTAGGCCTCTCTTGAGTTTGCTCCAGAAGGCCATCCGTGTGGACTGTGGGCCCTGGTAGGATATAGCATGCAGTTAGAAGACTGTCAGCTCACTCAACCCTCCACCTTCCCTGCTTTCCTGGGGTCGTGGGATGTCAGGTTCCCAGTGACCATCATCACTCTTCCTGGGCATATCAGAGCACATGGGAAGGCCTGTCTGCAAGGTTGAGTGTGGACATTTGCAGCAGCCCAAGGGGATGCTGCTATTTGGTCTGGTGCTGAGATTCTGGGTGTGAGGCTGGCTGGGTGGAGAGGAGGCAGCCCCATCACAGACCTGCCACAAGGACGAAGCTGGAGATTCCCCATCCTGACAGTTCCTCCCCTCCTCACACACCCAGGATGCCTCCTGGCCTGCACTCACTCCACTGCACTGCCAAGCAAGGGGGAGTCACTGGTTCTCCACCTAATCTGCCCTTTACCCCAGCACAGAACCCATGCTTCCAGCCTTCCCATGACTCATCCTAAATTCCCACATGATGCCTACTAGAACTTTTGGAAACCCCATCAGGGAGGATTTCCTCGCCCTCCCTCCTCTGGAGTAAACTTCTTCCTGCGCTCATACCACCTTGTAGTGTTTCTCCATCGAATAGATCTTCCTCAGCTCCTGCCATACCTCAAGGCTCCCCCTGGAGGAGGGGCAGAGACAAGGTGAGAGATGGTAGAGGGAGGGAGAGGAAGAGAGGCAGTGGATTTTCAAGTTGAGGCAGATTTCATCCTCATGGAGAAGAGCTTTGCATGTGGCTCCACCATGACACTTAGGTCACCTGGAGTTGAGCAGAGCATTGTGAGGCTAGGGGCCAAAGACCAGAGTGGTTTCCTTTGGAAGAGCTTCTAAAGACTGGATGGCCTCAGTGTGTCAAGAGTCCCCTGTGGCCTTGGGCCTTGTGTGCCTGGAGAGGAAGCTGATCCTAGCAGGCAAGTCCTATCAAGTCCCCACATATCTGAGTTGTGCAGCTGCAGTGTCCCGGGGCTCCTGGAGGAGGGGTGTTAGGCTGACCAAACTTCACTTGCCCAGGAACAAGGCACACCCACCTGGAAACAGCTCTCCATGTTTGCTTCAGGCCTTGCAGGGCACTGCTCTGCAGGGCAGATAAGATGGCACACACGGAGATGGCGTTTTTGAGGTGGTGGCTCTCCTAGAGATGAGGAATGTGTGAGGTGAGCCCTGGAGCAGCCCCCGGGGTCCTGCTTTGACCCTAGGGCTCCACCTTGGTTACTGGGATGAATGCTAGGGAGCCTGGGGAGATGACTCCATCCTAGAGGAAGCAGAGCAGGAGGCCACATGGCAGGAAGCTGGGCAGAGCCTGAGGAGGGGTTTGGGGACTCAGGCAGCAGCTGTGAGTGAGCAGGCAGCCTGCTGGTCGGGATGGGAGAGGGAAGAAGGGTCCCAGGCCCCTCCTGCAGCATACCAATGCCACCTCAATCCAGTGCTCCAAGACCTCTGCCCTGTCTGCTGCCTCAGCGCTGTGGTGCAACACCGATGTGGTTATCACAGATGTTTCTATTTGATTATAAAAGTGTAAAATTGCCAGCACTGTAGGTGCCAGGAGCTCCTGACGCTTCTTATCCGGGTCGAAATAAACATAGCTCAAACACTCATACGGTTTCAGCTCTTTGAAGAGCCTCTGGAAAGGGAAAAGAAATGGTCAGTGGGACTCTGCCTGAGGCCTCCAGAGTCTCTGCCTGGCATGTGAGGCAGGTCTAGGCACTGGGTCTCAGGAAGCAGAGGTGCATGTCTAGGTGTGTCTCCATGCTCCTTCCTGGACCTCTGAGAGCCCCTGGCATATGTGTGTCCCTAAAAAGAGCATGAGGGCCTAGAGAGGAGGGCAGGGATGGACCAATTTCATTCTGCCAATCATGAGGTGCCTCAGCCTGCATGTCCCAGGCAGGGCACATTTGCTTTCCCCACCACACTTCCTTTCTGTCTGCAGTCCACAGGCATTGGCCTTCACCCTGTGGCATGTCCTGTGAATGCCATGGGATCTCAACAGTCCCCAGGTCCCCACTGAGGGTTAAGGATGCAAAGACCAGTGGACAGATCAAGGCGCCTGGCCTTCTGTCTGTTTGTCCTTGTTACTCCCTGAGCCATCAGGATCCCTGGACCCTCAGTGATTCCAATTGTCCCTCAAGAAATCAAGATGGCTTGACTTGGTGAACCCAGACCTGGTCCTGGGTTTTGCACTCACCAAGCTGGAATGTGCAGTAGAAATGTCCTCTGCCCAGGGAAATGGTGGTGTGGGCAGTAGAGGAGAGAGGGAAAGACTGCATGCCAAGCTACTCACCACAGCCATGATTGTGAACTGTTCGGCCTTCTGGTCAGGCAGCCACTCTACCAAGTGTGCTGTACTCATTTCTTCTAACTTCAACAAAGAAATCCTGGATGGCCCCCTGGAGGAAATCTGAAAATCCCCCACTGTGAGGGATTCCCAGGGAGCTGGGTCTGTCTCAGTTCCCATGTGTGCCTCTCTAGCCAGGGGTACAGAGTCTGGCTCTAGCTCTGCAGCACTGAGCAGTGTAGCCCTGGTATCCTCAGAGATCGACAGGCCATGGCCTTGATCATTGCCAGGTAGTGGATAAACAACCTCCCTGAAACCTTCGGCATCCTTTCGCAGAGGTGAAGATGGCCCGGGTGCTTCCTCTTCAATGGGGGGCACAGGTTCCTGTGCAGATGGCTCAGGCTCTTCATTGGCTGTGGGGAGACAGGCCGCCTGGGGTACAGATGGCCAGGGGGCTTCCTCCTCAATTGGGGGCACAGGTTCCTGTGCAGATGGCTCAGGCTTTTCATTGGCTGTGGGGAGACAGGCCACCTGGGGTACAGATGGCCCGGGGGCTTCCTCCTCAATGGGGGGCACAGGTTCCTGTGCAGATGGCTCAGGCTCTTCATTGGCTGTGGGGAGACAGGCCGCCTGGGGTACAGATGGCCCGGGGGCTTCCTCCTCAATGGGGGGCACAGGTTCCTGTGCAGATGGCTCAGGCTCTTCATAGGCTGTGGGGAGACAGGCCGCCTGGGGTACAGATGGCCCGGGGGCTTCCTCCTCAATGGGGGGCACAGGTTCCTGTGCAGTTGGCTCAGGCTCTTCCACTGCTGGGGGGAGACAGGCCACCTCTCCAGCAAGGAGGCATGCTGCCACACAGGTCTCTGCCACAGTGCTCATGGGAGCCTCTGCTTGATCTGCACCAGCCGCTGGTGTTGGGGCTGATGAGGGATTTGCTTCAGCCTTGCCTTGAGGCAGCTGGGTTTCTGGAGTGGACACTGGAACTTCCTCATCATTTCCTGGCTCTAGAGTACTTGGTTCCAGTGGATTAGGTCCTCCAGGCTCAGAGATGGCTGCCAGTGCTCCTAAATCAGAGGGAGCAGCTCAGTCTGGGACTACTCCCTGCACACTTGTACTTGGGGCAGGTGAAAGGCTGGGAGTCATGAGCTTACCTGCACAAGGCTTTATGTCTTCTATGCCAGCTGGTAAAAGCAAGTAGGAATAGGCATCTCTCAGAGTCTCACTCTGGAGCTCGCCAGCAGAGCTTGGAGCTGAAGGGGACTCAGCCCAAGATGCTCTGATTCCTTCCTGGGGGGTTGTTGCCTCCAGGGCTTCATGCGTGGCATGCAATACTGCAGAATCACCAAGGATTGCAGCTGCAGCGAACATTTTAGGACAAGATCCCTCCAGGACTGTCTTCCCCCAAGTCTGCCCTAATGTCAGGAGACCCCTGCCTGCCTGAGAAGCCCCAGTGCTTTGACTCCACCACAGGAAGTGTTCCAGACAGCCCTCCAAGGCCTCTGGACTTCTGGCTCCCTTTGCCTTTGGCTTCCTTCAATTGGAAACAGCTCAGAATCTCCCAGCTGTTGTCTCCTTCCCATCCCCTGCTACTCACCTTCAAGCTCTGGCTCTTTGGGATTCCTGAGTTCCAGATGGGTGAGCAGAAGGCAGGCCTGGTGCTCCTCAATGGAGCCGGGCATATTCAGGTGGAGGTATGCCACAAGTTGTTGCAGGCAGGACGAGTCCGGCGCTTCTAGGAAATCTTCAGGGTACTCCCTCATCCACGAACCAAGGATGAAGGCAAAAGCTCTGGGAGCAGAGGGAGAAGCAGCAGAGTCATAGGCTGGGCCTCCCCTCCACTCAGATCCCCTCAAGCTCGTGTATAGAGTGGTCATGAGACTGCTCATGTCCAAGTCCCTGGCAAGCCAGGTCACCTGGCTGGGCTGCAGGCAATATGTTCAGGAGGGATGAGACTAGACTTAGATCACAATTGTGAGCACCACCCTCCTCTTTCCACATGCCCCACACCTACCTTCATTTGTCCCTGGAAGCCTCCCCAGACTATCCACTCTATCTCCTCTGGGATGGTCATCCTGTCCCTTGGTCCCTCTCGAGACCTGCGTGTGCTCATTGAGGTAACCTGTCCTCACCTCCATGTCCTTAAGCCCTTTGTGAAGCGTCTTTCCCTGATTTCAACCCACAGGGCAAGGCCTGATCCTTGAGCCCTCGCGGAGTCCTCAGGAAACCCACTGAATGTCCATGATGGGGAGGTGTGGCCGTCCTAGTCTCCCTAGTCCTGATTTTCCCAGGGTAGGCAAAGGTGACTGGGCTGGCATGGTCCCAGAGCTTCTCTCACCCTCCTCAGGAATAGAGGAACTCACCCCAGCTCCCCATGTGGACACAGTCTCCTGGCAGGTCTCAAGCTCTCCTTCAGAACTCTCAAGCCAGGTGGGTACCATTTCACTTTTCCCAGGCCTCCCGCAAAGCAGCTCCCTAATGCCCCGCTCTGAAAACAGATTCCCTCCTCTTCCCCAACACACTCACTGCTGTAGTTGTCCTTTTGCTCCTGCCTTCTCTCCCTCAAGTTGTTGGAATGAGCTGTACCTAGGGAATAACATGAGGAAGTCACCTGCACTGTCCCTGAGTGTGACGTGTGCAGTTCTTGGTGGTTTCTGAGCACAGGATGGAGCTTGGGATGACAAGAATCACCCCATTCTTTACACTGAGTGGAGCCTGACATACCTCCCGACATAAGGTGAAGAGGCCTCTACCTGCCTCCTACATATCTGAGTGGGCATGGGTTCTCTGTGTCCTTCTAGTGCTTCCTAGTGAGGTTCAGTTAGTTCAGGACCCCAGAGAGAAGGTCACTCACCTTTAGAATTTGGAAAAGGCTTTGCTTAAGGTCTCAGTGAGGGCACCATGGAGAGCAGGGGGTGTTGAGGAGAGGGGAGCTTCTCCACGCACCACCCACAATTCTGCCCACCCAGCTGTTGGAGGCATGGGCCAGGACAGGCATTTTCACAGCTCAGGCCTCTGCTCCAGCCTCAGGCAGTGTGGGTGTTGTCCCTAGCATGCTACTTCCCAGGCTTCAAGCAGATTCATGTTGGGGCACCAACTTGGGCCAGAGCCTAGCCATTCGGTCTAGCCTAGGTTCCCAGGAGCTGCTTACCTGTTGAACAGCAGGGTCAGTATGTGCTGTGTGGTAGTGAAGGTGCGGTAGGTTCCCAGGAACACTGGGATGAAGGAGGCATCTCCGAAGAGCAGGGCAGGTACCAGGTGCTCTACCAGCTGCTTTACTTTGCCTCCCCGCATGTATCCTGCCTTGCAGGGATCAGCAAGGCTTGGAGCTAAAATATCCCCATACTGGGGTGAAGAAGAAGCAGCAATGGGAAAAGGCTCCTGGCCATCCAACAGCTTGGGGCTCCACTTCCTTCCCTCCCTCACACACACTCATGTACCCACATCCCACCCAGAATGCAGACACCTATGCCACCCAGTACTAGATGTGATGACTCCCCCCGTTCCTGGCCCATGCTTCCTCCATTCACCTGTGGGATGTAGCGTGGGTTTCTGCGCAGGCAACCAGGCCAAGGGATGAGCCATTGTCTGCGAATGAGATCAAACTCTCCATTTTGATTCTTTCTGTGGAATAGAGGACAGCAGCAGGAAAACATCCTGCTGTCTTCAAAGTTTCCACACAAATGAGCTGGCTCAGCTGCAGCGCAATATATGAGCTGCTAAGCAGTGCCCCCATTGTTGCCTAGCCCTCTGTCATGTCATCTCTTTAGGTGATGTCATCACACCCCGCCCCCCAGAGCCTGAGCCTCACACCTGACCCCTGCACATGTCCACTGGCTGCTCCCTCGGACCTCCTGCAGGTCAGGAGGAAAACTAGACCCATTCCCCTCCACATACCTTCCCACTGTCCTCTGTCCAGCAAATGTCCTGGTATTGAGGACATACTTACTGGCTTCACACCTGGCACAGCCAATCATCTCAAATGTGTTCTACACTACTAGTGTTAGTGCTTGTTGGCTTTAGTCCCCCAGTCAATCCACGTTGCAGTGAGTCCACTTAGGGTCTGCTTGTGAGGGGGAGGCTGTCTTCCACTGAATAGTAGTACCCTGTGTCCATCGTAGGCTGTGAACCTTGACAGCTGCTGTCAGCCATTTTACTGCCCTCATGTAGAGATGAGGTCCCTGCGCATTCTGTCTTGACAGAGAATAAATTTCGTTCGTACATGTTGTGACAAAAAGGAGATAGAGAAGCTACTCACATCCATGTCCTGAGACAGGACATGCCACAGGAATCACACACATTGTCCTTTGCCAGATGCCAATGGCTCACACAATCCTAACTGCTCAGGAAGCTGACCTCTGAAGAACATGTTTCAAAGTCAACCTAGGCAGGAAAGCCTATGAGAGTCTCATCTTCAATTAATCAGCAAGAAGTAGGAAATTTGGTTCATGGCCAATGTGTTGGATTCACAGGCTTGAGCATAAAGATTCAAGGCCCAGTCTCCTATTCAAGTGGCAGAACCAGCACAGCAAGAACTACTACCGTGGGCATGTGTCTGTGATGTCTGCATCACTTCTTGTCATAAGGCAGATGAAGGTGACCCTAGGTCGAAGTGTCAAATAGAAATGGAACTCTAAGACAGATATTAGGTACCCAGATGAATCCATTCAGTGGTACATTTGGTAAGGATAGAAGAATATTGAAAATGATGAGAGGGCAATGTTCCCTCCAAAGGGTGACCCCTTGGCAATCCCTTCACCCAGAAGTCACGGCTGGACAACTGGATGGACACAATTAGCTGGATCTAGAATGAAAGCAATGCCATCATCCCTCTCTGTACCTTAGCATCTCCTCCTGTTCCTTATAGCAATTTATCTAAAAACCAATTCCGTATGCCACAAAACACAGATGACAACAGCATCCTGGTAACCCCTTATAGATGGTAGCAAATACAAACAAAATTTGGTGGATTGCATAGTGTTTCACTGTATCCATTACCTTGGGATTCAGCCCTGAATGGGAAAGTGATTCAAAGTGACACAGTAATGTTAAGAAAAGAAAACACTATCAACTAAAAGCAAATAGTAAGATGGTTGATATTTGGGAGGAACGTGAAACTGTGGGTAAATTTGTGGATGCTCTGCAGTTGTGAGAATACATATATGGCTTGTTCCAATAGAAGATCTTGGGAGAATCTTATGCCATATTAGAATATTTCAGGAAAAAACGGAGTAATTTCATTATGTGTACAATTTTCTTTTTCTGAAGGCACCTGTGATTGTCAAGGGGCGAAGTGGGAAGGGCAACGAGGGGCACCAATAGAAACTCATGAGTGCCCTCCATACGCAAGATGGACAAGAAAGGAAGAGGGCACCTCTGTGCTTGGGAGGTCAGGGGAGGCCAGAGGAGGGAGAATCGTCCAGGAGATTAGGTAAGGATGAAGTGAGAACCTGAGGAGCAGGCAGAATAAAACATCAGAAGTAAACAGATTGAGGTGGAATTATGACCGCAATGATCAACAGTGTTCCAGGCACTAAAGTGCCATATCTGTAATGCTTTTTACCAGAAAGCCCTCCAAGTCCATCTAGAACAACACAGAGCTTAGAGTGATTTAAATTTCCCGACTGGTGAACTCAGGGAGATAGTAGGAATGTCAGCATCTGGTAAGTTCCTGTTGGGGAGAGGTCCCTGAGCAGCCCACTTGGGACTGCTGACACACTGAGACCAGATTGTGCTGTCATGAGGTGTGGGACCCTATGGAAACAGTGGCTGAGGATGGGCAACCAGCTGCTGCCTCTGGGTGGAAAGACCTGCTCAACACAATCACTCAGGTCTTCTTTAAACACATAGCCCAGAATGCTAAGGGTTCAATGGATGAGTGCATAGGTTGTGGGTAGGCCAAAAAGTTTTTCTGGAAATAGAGACTTAAGTAAAGGGAGACAAGGAACCTAGGAGAGAGCTAAAGGAGGGAGCAGGGCACAGACCCAGCCCTGACGCACAGAGCACCAGTGCACACACAAGAAGCAGGTGGTCATTGTAGTTCATTGGCAGCATTCCCACACTACAGCAAATAGCTGAGAGAACCCAGGCCTATGGAAGAAAGGCTTGCAGGGCCTCATTGTTGTGGGACTTCTCCCCCAGGGTCAGTTGGTCCTTGTTACCTGAGCCACCCTCAGCTCTGGAAGGTCCTTTCAGGATTAGCTGTCATGGAAAAGTCTGAATCCACTTGAGGCTGAATGGACACAGATAAGAACCCAGAGGGGCCTCATTCTTCCTCCACTGCTCAGAAACCTTGTACACCGGTAGATGACCGACGTTTGGTCGTTTTGGCTGGTGAATCTGAAAGTTGTGCAGGGGGAGGGAATCCCTGTCCTTAGCTAGAGAATTGATTGGGCCTGGGCCCTGGAGGACCCGCCCCGGAAGTCCACTCTGCTCCTCCGGGATCTCCCCGCCCCTTCCCCTGAGGAGCCAGAAATAATGACTCAGCTGGCCCAGTGTCTCCATGGCTGACAGCGTGGGTCCCCACCGCCCTGGACTCCCCTTCCTCCCTCTGGAGCCTTCCACGCGGTCCTCCTGTGCTAGGATGTGGAATAGACTGGAGAGGAGATGATCCCTGTCCCGTCCTCCCCACCCCTCCTGCCTGTCCTCTCCATCCTCCTCCGCCGACCAGGTCACCTAACCTCCTCAACTGGGTTTCACCTCTGAACCGTCCCACGACCTCTTCGTGGACCAGGCCCGGGCCCCGAACCTCCACTTGGCCTGTGGATGTGAGGAACATGAACTGAAACCACACCCCTTGTTATCTATGGCCATGGTTGACTAGGATGCAATGAATGCTCAGAATCATGTTGGCCGCCTACATCTAAGACATTGTGCTCATTTACCAAGTGTGTTTATTTTTCTTTAAGAGATGAATACTTCCTTGAAACAAAATTTCTAAGCACAGTTTCATTTTCTTCGCGTGTGTTTATTTTATTTACATTTCTCTTTCACAGCATAATGAAATTCTACTCTTGTACACATTTGGAGAGGAAGGTTGGGGATGAAATTAAGAAAATACTGGTAAGTGTCTACAACAACTACTAGAGATTACTTAACTGCAGTGTTCATTATTGCATGACTTGTTACAACCAAAGCTGCTCACATCTTCTGGACTAGTGGGACAGAGTGGCTCATGACTGAAATCCCAGCTAGTCAGGAGGCTGAGATCTGAGAATCGTGGATCAAACCTAGCCCAGGCACTTAAGCCCATGAGACTCTTATCTCTCCTTAATCACTAGAATAAACAATGGGCAGTGGGCCTGTGGCTCAGTGATAGGGCAGTAGTCTTGAGCTGAAGAGCTCAGGGACCTTGCTCAGGCCCAGGGGTAGGGTGGTAACCTTGAGCTGAAGAGCTCAGGGACAGCACCCAGGTCCAGAATTGAAGCCCCACGACCAACAACATTTTTTTATCAGAACTGTATTATTATCATGATATATCTATTATATAGCAAATATTACATAGACCAAATCACATATGTCACATATAATATATACATTAATATACACTATATTATAGAATTCATTACATAGAATATAAATTACATTAACAGATTATATATTTATAAAGCATATATTATATAGTAATACTATTTATTGATCTACAAATATATGTTGTTATAGTATAATATATAGTACTCTATATACTATATAGTAAAATAGTAATATATATGTTTATTAATATAATATATCATACATAATATAAAAATACACAATATACTATAACATAGTAGTATACAACTGTTATGAGAATATAATAAATTTTGTATAATTATATAATATATATCGTATATAATTATGATTATAAATTAATATGTACCACTATAACATATAAAATAGTAAGACCCTATAATCTTATCCTACTCTTTCAGAACTGCAGTGACCGAGGAGCCTACCTCAAGCCAGGTTCTGGGCTTGCTCCACCAGCTGAAGACATCTTCCTCAGCCATCCCACAGAGCTGAAGGCAGAGGCTGGCCACATGGAGAAGCAGGAAGGCCAGCTGGTGAGGAGACCACACACAGGCAAGATGGACAAACATTCTGTCAGGCACTAGTGGCTCACACGTCCTAGCTATTCAAGAGGCTGAGACCTGAGAATCCCAAGTTGGAAAGCACCCCAGGCAGAACTTTCCTGAAAGTCTGCAAGACCTATATCTCCTATTAACCAGCAAAGAACCGGAACTGGAGTTGTGGCTCAAGCAGCATCAGCCTTAAGTGAAAGAGCAGAGCAAATGTGAGACCCCCAAGTTCAAACCCTAGTACTGGCACCAAAAAGCAAACACAGAATTCTCAGACAGCCCTTCCCTCCCTCTTTAGCATGCTCAAAATGATCAGCCTTTATGTGTACATATGACATACAGGCCACTATTACAAACATTCTCTATGTTTAGTTTTCTTGGCCAAGTAATGCTTTTCTTTTCTTTGCTTGCTTTTCTTTTTCTCCTCCTCCTCCTCCTCCTCCTCCTCCTCCTCCTCCTCCTCCTCCTCCTCCTTCTTCTTTTTTTGCCAGTCCTGAGGCTCGAACTCAAGGCCTGGACACTGTCCCTGAGCTTTTGTTGCTGAAGGTTAGCACTCTACCACTTGAGCAACAGCTTCACTTCTGGCTTTTTCTGTGTATGTGGTACTGAGGAATTGAACCCAGAGCTTCATGCATGCTAGGCAAGCACTCTACCACTAAGCCACATTCCTAGCCCCCAAATAATGCTTTTGAAAGGGTTTGGCCAGCCACATTCTGTTTGAGCAGTTCTCTGGCCAGCGACCAGATCCCTGGTTTTTTGTAACCCTCAGGCATTCCTGCACTGACCCAAGCTCCATTGTATCAGGATTTTCTGAGGGACTGGAGCCCAGGAGCAGGGGCAGTCTCCATCCTATCTGCCCTCCATTGGAGCTATGTGCCCAATGTCCCAGAAGCCTGCTCTAGAAAGCTACAAACCTAACTTTAGCAAAGTTTGCTTTATGTGTTAAATACCTGGCAGCAGCCCGGAGGCCAAAGGAGAAGCAATGAACAAGATCCTGGCATTCCAAAGTCAGATCTTATCCCTCAAGATGTCTGTGTGTTGTTTCTGATGATTTTCAATATGGCACTGCTATGATTTCACCAAAATGCTCTGGACTGAAGGTTGCTGTGCCTCTCCTCATTTCCAATGTGTAGTGTGGAGCTCAAGCACTCTCTGTATTTATTTATTTATTGCCAGTCTGGGGCTTGAACTTAGAGCCTGGGCACTATCTTTGGGCTTTCTCAAGGCTAGAGCTCTACCTCTTGAGCTACAGCTCCACTTCTGGCTTTTTCCGTGTATGTGGTACTGAGGAATCAAACCCTGGTCCTGCAGGGTTAGAGATCTCTAGAGATTTCTGGCACTCTGTACTCAGTAACTGGCAAAATGAAGGCACCATGTGGGGACACAAGGAGGAGGGCTACTCTGGCCAGACAGGAAGGTAGCCCTCACCCAAGCACCACCTTCTCAGCACCTCCATCTTACACATTCAACATCCAGAACAGTGCTACATAAAAACCTTTTAAGTCACCCAGACTTAGTACAGTATTCTCTTTTAACCAGACTGCCTCCCTATAAATGCTTGAACCTGCATCCGACCTCCTATACTACATTGTTTCCTATAAAGAAGATGAATTTAGAAATTTGGGCCCGTAAGAGATAAACAACAACAGCAAAGTAATAAAAATAGAAGAAGGGGCCAGGCGTGGTGGCTCATGCTTATAATCCCAGCTACTCGGGAGGCTGAGAATCAAGGTTCAAAGCCAGCCAGGGCGCAAAAGGACCTGAGACTGTTATCTCTAATTAACCTCTAGAAAACAGGAAGTGGGGCTTGGTTCAAATGTAGCGTGATAGCCTTGAGCTGAAGAGCTCAGGGATAGTGCCCAGGCCCAGAGTTCAAACCCCATGACCCACAAAAAAAAAAATAGAAGAAGGGTTAAAATGACTTAAAATTTAAGAATTATCTCAAGAAAGTGGCCCTGTGGCTTAAGTGGTAGAATGCTAGCCTTGGGATGAAGAGCTTAGGGACATCACCCAGGCTCAGAGTTCAAGCCCCATGACCAACCAAAAAAAATTATTCATGCATAATGCAATATACATGAATATTGCATTTCATGTATTTTGACCACGGCTGACTGCAAGCTGAACCAATAGAAAGTGTGAATGGATGGTGGTGTGTGTGTGGGGGGGGGATGGTTATATTTAGTTAAGACAGCAGAAGCTAGCTGGTAGAGACCCACGAGAGACTTAGATCTCATCCCCAAGCCTCCTACTAAGTCAGGTGACAGCCCTACATTTGAGCCACTTGTATGAACTTGGTTTCTCCACGTGGGGGACAGTGTTTCTCAGGCCTCAAGACTTCCTGTGATGTCTCTGGCATAATGGGGACTTGATGAAGGTGTGAGTGGCAGGATGTATTAGCCAGTAAGGGTTCCCAGTCCAGGGGAAGACCCACTTCCCTGTATTCATTCAGGAAGCCAGAAAGAAGCAACAGGTGAACTCACCTTGGGAAGCATGAGATAGTACTGGGGGGCTGAGTCTCTGTGGAAGATACTGAAGGATTCCACTAGGAGAGAAGGGATAAGGCCTCCAATAGGGAGAATCTCCACACTCAGAGTCACACTGGAGAAGAGTCGGGCTGCGGGATTGTAGAGGGTGAAGTGTGTAGATACTGCCCTGGTGCTCTGGTCAATCCATCGGCCGGCCCTCAGAGCGGCCAGGCCCACGTTAGCTTCAGACCTGGAAAGCAGCATGTGCTAAGAGGGAGGAGACCGAGCAAAGCTTGGAAGTCCCCCAAAACCTGGCTGGAGTGCGATGCCCAGAAGACCTTATGCAAGCTTGCACAGGGACAAATGACACCAGAGCTTTGTCTTGAGATTTGAACTCAGGGCCTGAGCACTGTTCTCGAGTTTTTTTCCCTCAAGGCTAGTACTCTAGTGCTTAAGTTACAGCTCTACTTTTTTTTTGCGGGGGGGGGCACTACTGGAGCTTGAACTCAGGGCCTGAGCTCTGTCCTTGGGCTTTTTCAAGGTTAGTGCTCTACCATTTGAGCCACAATAGCTTGGTATGTGGTACCAAGGGATTGGACCCAGGGCTTTGTGCATATAAGGCAAGCACACTACCGCTAGGCAACACACCTGACCAATCAGCTCCATTTCTGACTCCTGGATTTTCCTGCCTGGTCTCATTTTGAATAGCAATCATCAGATCTCAGTATCCTCAGGAGCGAGGCTTACAGGCATGAGCCACCAGCACCCAGCTAACACTGGACCATTAAAGGGCTGGACAAATGGCCCTCTATTTCTGGAGGACCTCGCTGGTAACAGTAAGTTTCTCTCTCCTTGCTTCTTTCCTCTTCCCTCAGCAACAGTGCTGGATGGAATCCTGGCTGAAGAGGGCTTCTGTTTTTTTTCACAACATACAAATAGAGGAGAGATGTCCAGTGTTTAGAACATTCAGTTGCCTTTTTTTTTTTGCAGTGGACTTTATTGTTTAAAGAAATCACATTTTGACTAATCAGTGCCTGGGCTAGGAGCCTTCCTGGAACCTCCTCTGCATGTTGCCGGTGAAGGATACCCACCTTGTTCTGCCCAGGATATGCAGATAGGCCTCAAGATCACTGGAGATCACACTTTGGTTCTCAAGGCCTTGGGTTGCAGGATTACACATGGGATCCGAGCCTTCACTGAGCATCCAGAATGGGCTGGAAGGCTGTGAAACAAAACCACCAATCAGAAGCTGTCCATTTCTAGCCCAAGTCTGCCTGCACACTGATTCCTCCCAACCCCGCTGTGCACTGGAGGAGCCCAAAAGACCAAGACTCTATGTACAGAAGACTCAAAAATGAGCCTCTGTCAGTCTGGGACAATCTGCAGATTCTTTCCACTGGGCGGTGATACAGGTAAAACTTTCCCTCCTAAGGAAGCCCCTTCCCCACATGAAAAAACAGGTAAAAATGTTATCTTTAGATTAAAAATCCTGCATTGTTTGCTTACAAAACCAAGTCTCTAAGTCCAAATAATGGATATAGTAAACCAGACCACAAGGGTTGTTTGAGAAGGGGAAGAGGATGGCGAGTCTCCCTATGTCTCCCCCCCCCCCGCCTCACCCCAGAACCTGGTGGTTTCCAGTTAAGTCCAGCTTGGAGAAGCTAACACCTCCGTCTGTTCCCAGACCCAGGGTCCCTCAGAGTTTTCAAACACAGCTTCTTTTTAGAAGCAGAGCTTCACCTTGCATGGACTGTGGGGAGAGACTTTGAGCTGCTTGATCACAGAAGCACCTATGAGGTAGCATTTCCCTCCAAGAGCTCCAGGCTGAAAGAAGGAGAGAGATTCAGAACACTGAAAATTCTACAAAGGCTGGGATGCTTGGATGATGTACCGACTGCATATGAGGTCATTTTTATTTTCCCCAGTCCTGGGCTTGAACTCAGGGCCTGAGCACTGTCCATGGGTTTTCTCAAGGCTAGAACTCTACCACTTGAGCCACAACATCACTTCTGGCTTTTTCTATGTATATGGTACCCAGGAACTGAACCTAGGTCTTTGTGTATGCTAGGCAAACACTCTACCTCTAGGTCAAACTCTCGGTGCCAGAGGTCAGAATTTTTACTCTCCTTCTAAATGCATTCTAAAGACAACACCAACACTCTTAAGATGCTCCCTCCCTCCCCATTCTCATCTGGAGAATGGACTGGCATTCAAATGACATTTCAGGATCTGCAGCTTCTCATGATTTTTATTTAAATCTCATCAGCTTTCATTGTTATTGTTTCATGACACCACATAGAATCCAATAAAAATGAAATAAGAAATAGTACTTGAGAAATACAACACAAAGGTATTACCAGATTTTGTTTGCTTACATTAAATTTGGGGCTTTGATAGTAGGCAATCTACCTCTTAATTCTTCTTTGCCTTTTTTTGGGGGGGGGCAGTCCTGGGGCTTGAACTCAGGACCTGGGCACTGTCCTTGAGCTTCTTTTTTGTTCAAGGCTAGCACTCTACCACTTGAATCATAGTACCTTTTTCTGTTTATGTGGTACTGAGGAATCAAACCCAGTTTTTTTCTGTTTGTGTGGTATTGAGGAATCAAACTCTTTTGCCCTAGATACCTGGTCTTGCATCCTCTTGTAGTATGCTAGGAACATGAAACCAGCACTGTTGGCAATGACAAGGACAAGGTATTATACTCAGTTTTCTTACTGAGATGAGCTCACTCAGACTTTTCAGCTTGGGCTGACCTGGAATTGTGTTCCTTCCAACTAGCTAGCATTACAGTTGTGAACCACTATACCACGCTAAGATATCAGCTTTTTTTTTTTTTGGAAGAAGAGAGAAAATAAAACAGGGGGCAAGGAATGGGATTGATGAGAGATTGAATGACATGCTCTTTTTTTTTTTTAATTTCAAATTTGGGACCTGCTTCTCTCTTTCCAGAACCTTTTTTGGTGCCTCTTTTTTTTTTTTTTAAACCCTTTGTTCCTCCTCTGTTCTGGGGCATTGCTAGAATCCCTTGTCATGCCAGTCCACACAGGGAACCAGAATCACGGGCACTGCACCCAGTCATCTCTATGATTCTATATGTGTATCTCCAGGCCTGGCTGGGCTGATAAATAGGGAGCCTAGAGTCCCACCCAGCTCACCGAAGGTGGGAGGGATGAGCCCTGAGCAGGCAGAATAATGGGAACTCCATAGAGACAGCCCTACACCAACACAGCCATTCAACAAAGTCTTACATAGCTGTGTAGTTGGGCCCACTTCACTGTGACACACCTGAGAGGTGGATAGGTGGGGGACTGATTTTGCTGTGACACACCTGAGAGGTGGAGAGGCTGGGGACTGATTTCGCTGTGACACACCTGAGAGTTGTAGGGGCAGGGCCACGCACCTGAGCCCTGGGTGCTTCTGGGTACAGCATGTCCAACAGCGTGATCACACTCCAGTCCCACCAGACGTCAGGGCCGCTCAGGTCCTCCACAGAATGCCTGGCCTTTCTTAATTGAAGAACAAAAGCAAAATGTTGTTTCTGCACCCAGGAGAACACAGAAACGTTCTTTCTTGCCAACTTTTCTGTGGTGCCCTAGGGATATGAAACCAAAGCTGTTGGCAGCATATGGCTCAAACCCTGGGAATCACTTTGTTCCTCGGTGGCAGGAGAGAAAACAAAATAGTAGGAAAGACATTCATGTTTCATTCATTCATTCATTCAACAAAAGTCACTGTGCAACTTTACCAGCCACTTCCTAGGCACTGGGAAGTAAGAAATTAAATCCTTGCTTGGTATGAGGAAATAGATTAACAAGGAAGACACACGGGTACTCCCCAGCAACAATGGTTCACCTAGCAATGGTTTTGACTTTACAGATTGATGGAATTCCTCTATCAATCATTCACTCTCAGCTCAGTAGTCAAGCAATTCCACGAGACATTCTGCACATGAATCTAAACTCCTGTGAGGTGGAGTTGCCCAACTGCAGATGAACCAGAGTGTTCCAAGCAAGCATGTTAGCGCAGGCTGGCTGAGCTAGGCTGCTGGCTCACCCAGCTGACTGTAGTCAATGCTTGTGTGCGTGTGCGCATGCGTCCATGAGTGTGTGTGTGTGTGTGTGTGTGTGTGTGTGTGTGTGTGTGTGTATCTGTGTGTGTGTGTGTGTGTGTGTGCCATTACTTGGTCTTCATCTCGGCCCGGGGGCTGTCTCTGAGCTGTTTTGCTCAAGGCTAGCACTCTACCACTTGAGCCACAACTCTACTCTGGCCATTTGGGGGTTAATTGGAGATAAAAAGCCTCTCAGATTTTCTGCCTAGATTGGCTTTGAATCCTGATCCTCAGATCTCTGCTTCCCAAGTAGCCAGGATTATAGCTGTGAGCTGCTAGTACCCCACAATCAATGCTTTCCCCTCCCCCTTATGCTGCTTCCCATGTACAACGGGTTTTTTGGGACAAAACCCATTTTAAATGGAGGAGCATGTTCTGCATAGAACAAGTACTCTATCAGTGACAGATACTGATGAGAAGAAAGAAGAGTGATGGCAGACAGGAAGTGAAGTGGGAGGTGGGTGGGCAGGTAGACATTGTAGCTCTCATGGCCACAGGATGCAGCAATACAGTCACACCTCAGCAAAGACATGAAGATCCTGAGGGAGGAAGCCATGCAGTCTTCTGAGGAAGAGACCGGAGCCTGGCAGGACTGGGCAGAGCACAGGGTGAGTTCTCTGGACACAAGAAGCAGAGCTCAGCCCTCCCTCTGCCCGGCTGCTGAAAGGGCATGGCTGGTGCGGAGCCTGCCTCCAGCATGGCAGTGGGCATTCATAAGCAGGTACAAGAACACAGAGTGCTGGCATAAGATAGCCAGTGGGCCAATGGGTGCCTTCCCTTCATGGTGGGGACAGAAGCTGGGCTTTGGGCCTGCTAGGCAAGCACTATGTGCAGATTGCCCCTGGCCCGCTGCCCTGCACCTACACTACTGGTATTAGATCCTTCCAGTTTACCAATGGCACCGATTGAAGAGAGCACTGAAGCAATTGCTCACTCACAAGGTGTAGCACCTCAGCTCACTCACAAGGACAGGGCCATGGCTGTGGCACTGACAGCAGCAACAGGAAATTAAAAAACAACTATAAGTTCCTGGAGAAAGTCAAGTGCCTCTTCCCAATGTCCCATCCTCCGGCTTCCCATGAAGGAGAAATAAAGCTGAGGATAATGTGGCAGACACCCTCAGCAAGGAGAAAGGTCTGATGTGGCTGTTTAATCCAGATCTTTCTCCATGAAAAAAGAATGTGATTTCACTGGAGACAGTGATAACACATTAGAAAAAGATATAAACCCCAAGATCACATGTGGAAGTGCACGTCTATAATCTCAGCTACATAGAAAACAGAGACTTGGAGGGTTGGGGTTCAAGGGCAGAACAGGGGAAAAGTTGGGGAGATCCCTTCTCAACCAACAAGCCAGGAGTAGTAGCAGTTGCCTATAGTTCTAGCCATGCCAGAGGCTGAGGTAAGAGGATCACCCTTGAAGGCCAAAAGCACATAATCCTATCTAAAATATAACTGAAAGGAGAAAGGGTTGGAGGTGTGGTTCAATTGACACAGCATCCAAGGTCCTGAGTTCAAATCCCAATCCTGTCCAAATTAAAAAAAAAACTGGGAAAGGAAATAAATTCCAGTCATCCAAATATATGCAACACAGATTGTACTGCCTATTATACAACCAAGTCCAGACTCATGTGAACATACCTCCTCCCCCTTCTCCCTCGTCCTTTGTGCTGAAGATTATCCCTAAATTATAGCAGATTGATCACAGGAACGCCAAAACTGCAGTGTACTTTCTACCCGAGCAGAGGAAAGAACTGCACAAAACTCTCATAGCATGGCATTTTCCTACTTGCTATCTTGCTGTAAGCCAGTATGTCTCTCTTTTTTTTTTTTGCCAGTCCTGGACTTGGACTCAGGGCCTGAGCACTGTCCTTGGACTTTCTCAGGGTTAGCACTCTACCACTTGAGCCTCAGCACCACTTCCGGCTTTTTGCTATGTATGTGGGGTACGGAGGAACCGAATCCGGGTCTTCGTGCATGCTAAGCAAGCACTCTACCACTAGGCCAAACTCCAGCCCCCCAGTATGTCTCTTAAAAGCTCTTCATACCTCCCTCAAGGATGGAGATTTGAGACAGAAAAGTCTCCTCTATTTTCCTCAGGGCCAGACTTGAACAAATCTCTTTTCTTCCACTCATTTTCCAAGCCCCAGTTTTTCAATAAGGGGACACATGGTAGGAACCTCAGATTCCAGAAACAAAACTACTCCAAAGGATAGAGATGGAGACTGAAAGTCATGTTACAGAGCGGGAGTGAACTCCCGCCCGCCTGTGAGCCAGTGTGGACATGATTACGATTCCTGTCTAGCAACATCTTAATGGAGCATTTACACCAGGGGAACTGGCAGGTAAATGCTTCCACTCAGAGCCTCTACCCTCTGAGAGCAGACTAGCTGACAGTGCACCAGCATGCCACCCCAAGCCCACGACCTCAGCAGAAGGCCTGGGCTGATATGGTACTGGTCACTGAGGGACGCTTTCTAAAAAAAGTATTGCCAAACCTTAGTGTCATGACAAAGATTGGACAGCATAGTCTGGCACTGGTGACTCATGCCTGCAATCCTAGCTACTCAGGAGGCTGAGACCTAAGGAACATGGTTCAAAGCCAGCCTGGGTACAAAAGTCCTTGAGACTCTTATCTCCAAATAACCACTAGAAAACCTGAAGTGGTCGTGTGGTTCAAAGAGCTCAGGGACAGTGCCCGGGCCCAGAGTTCAAGCCCCATGATCCCCAAAACAAACAAAAAAGCATCTGCTACTGTCCATGTTTGGCCTTTGATTGGAGCATGGAGCTACTCGGTTGGTTTTTATTGGTTTTACTTGGGATTTTATGAGACTTTATTGAGATCACAAACATTTTTAGTACCATATACATATGAGAGTCCAATAGCATGATAGTATTTTGTGTAGATGGGGGAAACTCCTCTTTCTTTCAAAGAGAAAGATACTTCAGCCCATGGACAAAGGACAGCCAATTACCCAGGAGCCCACAGAGAGTCAAGGGCCCAATCCCTGACTTCACCCCTGGGCTTCCCTCAGACCCTCTGCAGTCCATGTTTCAGAATTAGGACTGGGAGGAGAGGCAGATTACACTCAGTACACGCACAGGAAGTGGTCAGCACGGGATTGGTCCATGGACACAGCTCAGGCTCGCAAATATTATGACAGCTGCGATGTTTCTGCCTGGAATGGCAAGAGGCAGCCATTTATATGAGAAACATCAGAGACGGCTTGCTGACTTCAGAAATGGGAGACGAGAAACGAATTAGCCAGAGTCAGCAGTTGTTAAATTTGGCCTTCCATTTCTAGAGGAATCTTCTCACATCATCCCTTCATTGGGCTCACAGCATCATCTAGTGGTTCAGTCTTGCACCTGCTCAGAGGAGCAGCTGACAAGCAAGTCCTGAAGTAACCACTCCATTTGCCAATGGGCAGGTAGAAAATACCAGTTAGCTGTACTTGGAGAGTGCTTGACAACAGGAAATGAGATTACTGAGCTCCCAGAAAGAGTACAGAGCCAGCGAATGATGACTTCCAAGTTTCCCTTGTTGGTGAGTCATAAAAGTAAGAAGGACGGGTGGCTCACATCTACAACATTACCTACTTAGGAGGCTGGGATATAGAGGAGAGCAGTTTGAGACCAGCCTAGGCAGCAAAGTTTGCTAGACTCCAACTCCAAAATAACAAGCAAAAAGTCAGCCTAGTAGCATGCTCACGTGGTAGAACACGAGCCAAGGAAAATGAGCAAGTCTGAGGCCCTGAGTTCAAACTCCCGTATTGACAAACAAGCACCTAATAAAGGGAGACGTTTGCGAGTCATTACCATTACCTACTGGATATCAATAACATTCTTGCAGAAGAGAAAAATGAAAATATTTTTTGTTTTTTGGGGTTTTTTGCCAGTCCTTGACCCCCTGGGGCTGGGTACTGTCCTAAACAACTTTTGCTCAAAACTAGCACTCTGCCACATGAGCCACACTTCAAGCTATTTCTGTGATTAATGGGAGATACGAGTCTCACAAACTTTCCTGCCAAGGCTGACTTTAAACCAGGATCTCACCAGCAGCTGGCTGAAAATGTTCTTAAAAAATTGTGCCAAGGGCCGGGTGCTGTGGCTTCTGCCTGTAATTCTAGCTATTCAAGAGACTGAGATCTGAGGATCACGGGTCAAAGCCAGTCTTGGCACTGAAGTGAGATTCTTATTTCCACTTAATCACTAGAAAATCGGAAGTGGTGCTGTGGCTCAAGTGGTAGAGCGCTAGCCTTGAGAAAGACCAAAGACAGTGCTCAGGCCCTGAGCACCATTTCTGGCTTTTTTCTATGTATGTGGTACCGAGGAATCGAACCTGGGTCTTTGTGCATGCTAGGCAAGCTCTCTACCACAAAGCCAAACTCCCAGCCAAGGAATAAACTCTTTTAAAGTAGCAGTATTCTTGAGGGAGTATTCCTGCACCTGCATGCAGTTTGAAACTGGTATTCTGCACTGCAACCATAGCTTTGACTGAAGAACTCTGATGTTTTTGAAAAGAATAAATACATAAATATAAAAATAAATAAAACTTTGGCGTCTAGAATTTAAAGGGATTTGGGATACCCTTGGCCCAAAATGTGATGTGAGCACAAGGTCAACATTTGTGAACTGAGGCCTCCTAGGAAGATAAGGAGTTCATTTAACAACATTTCCTAGAGTTTCTTTCTCTGGGCCTCAGTTGTATCTGGGTAAAGTAAGTCAAAGGTGTGACCTAAACAATCTGCAGGCTTAGCTCAGCCTCTCATCTGTTCCAGAGGATAATGACGGAGTTGATGGAGGTGGCTTACCTGAAGAAAGAAGGCAAGAAGACTCTTCTGGAGTCCTGACTACAAGGGTCCTTTTGGACGCACCAGTGCCCCCTGACATCTAAACGTGTTCCCCAAACTTCCTACCTTATAAATTCTTTCCGGAAAGCTTGATTGAGAGATCGCTCCTCTGGGGAGATTTGTCCATAGATTATCAGCAAAAGCAGAAGCAGCGTGACAATGGACATGCAAATTTCTCTGGAAGAAAAACAAACTGTGGAGTTGGTGTCCTCATACACAACTTGTGAGCCTGCCTGGGGTTTCCAGGACCCAACTCTATTCATGGAACTGGGCCTTTGTCCTTGGGAAGAAACTTCAGTGTAAAGGGTGTGATTTCTTGGGGTTCATTTCTTTTCTCTCTCTCTCCTCTACATCTACTTTGTCCAGCATATTTTTTTGTGTGTGTGATAGTTCTGGGGTCTGAACTCAGAGCCTGCAGCTTGCTAGACAGGTACCACACCCTTTTTGCATAGTTACTTTGAGATAGAGTATCATTTTTTTGTGTGTGTGTGTGTGTGAGCCTTTGCTGGGACTGGGATCCTTCTAATTTATCTTCTTGCTGAGGCTGAGATAAAAGGCATGTGTTAGCATATCCCTCAACTTCTTCCGCGAGATCGAGCCTTGAGAACTTTTTATTTTTATTTTTTTGCCTAGGCTGGCCTAGAATAGTGGTTCTTTCATTCTCTGCCTCCTGAGTAGCTAAGATTATAGGTATGAGCTACTGTGCCTAGCTTCTAGCACTGTTTTTCCCCTAAAAAGTAATTACATACATAATCATTTTTACATTCACACTTATACCAGTCATCACTCCCAATTTACAAATCTTATGATTAACAAAAAATACAAAGACCTCCAGTTTTACAGAGGCAAAAAGTTTAACTCTTCAAACATTGATGAACATTTTTTTCTTCCTGATCAGGTGATAATGTCTATTTCTTTCCTGTTACTTTGTTTCAGTTGTTCCCTCTTTCTCTCCTCTTTCCTCCCTCCCCTCACTGCCCTTGAATTGCTCAGTTCACTTTCCTCAATGTCTAATGTAACTGCTTGTCTTCATTGCTGTACTTTTCACCCACTTTCTGCTGATTCTGTGCCCTTCCCCCCCTTCCTTCAGATGTACACGTTTGCACCATGTATGAGGAAGAGAATACAGAGTCATCTAAAGGATACATTAAAAAAAGGTCCTTTGTTGCCTTATCTTTGGGGTACTTTTAACTCTATATTATTTTATATACACATGAAGGGGTGCTTGGGCATTATAATTTGGTGGTTTTTTTCCCTGAGACTGTCCTCTTTGGTCTCACTGTGTATGGATGTCTTGAGTCTTGTTTACACTCACAATGTGGGAGACCATGTGCCATCCGTCTCTCTGACCCTGTTCTAAAACTATTTTTTGACCCAAGGTTTTGAATTTTCTTTGCACCTTCTTTAAAAATACTGCTTAAACATTATTCGTGTGTGGTTCTGTTTCTAGGCCATTTTGTTCCATTGACCTATGTGTCTATTCTACTGTGCTTTTTATTCTGGTACCAAACTCCCAATCTTGGTTTCTATAGGATCAGTCCTTTAACTTTGATCTTCTGCTTTAGAATTGTTCTGGTTTTCCAGTCCGTTTCCCATGCAAAATCCATTTGCTAGTATCTTGGTGGCTCACATATAATCCTAGCTACTCAGAAGGCTGAGATCTGAGGATTATGTTTGAAGCCATCTAGTGGCCCTGTGGCTCAAATGGTAGAGCTCTAGCCTTGAGCACAAAAGCTCAGGGGCAGAGCTCAGGTCCAGAGGTCATGCCCCTAGACTGACCAAGAAAAAAGAATAAAAAACAACATCTAACATCTATCTTGAAAAGTTTATGGGCTATTGATTGTATGCCAATGCAATACTGACATATTGCCTTTTTATTCAACCCACACAATATATTGCTCTATTGATTTAGATCTTCTGTTTTTGTCATTGGCACTTTGTGGCTTTCAGTATATAGCTTTCCATCTAGTAGTTCAGTAAATGGTATTGCTTTATAAATGTTGCCTATTCATTGCTGGCATGTAGAAACAAAATTTATATTTTACTTTTTGAGTGCTAGTAGCCGGTCTTGAACTCAGGGCCTTGTGCTTGCTCTCAGTGGGAATGCTATCACTGCCTCATGCCTCCAGTTTAGCATTTTGTGGTTGACTGGAGATAAAGTCTCAGGAAGGTTATAAATTGTATATAACATATACGATATTATAGTATATATTACAATGTATATGATATTTATATATATTACAATATATATTAAAATATATACTTTAGTCTGGGAGTTTGGCCTAGAGGTAGAGTACTTGCCAGCAAGCACAAAGACCCGGGTTTCATTCCTCAGTACCACATACATAGAAAAATCTGGAAGTGGTGCTGTGGCTGAAGTGGTAGAGCTCTGGCCTTGAGAAAACTCAAGGACAATGCCTAGACCCTGAGTTCAAGCCCCAGGACTAATAATATATATATATATATATATATATAAAACATATATTATAAAATAATATAATTTTATATTACAGTATAATACAGTGATAATATCTAACATAATATCTGATATAATATAAAAATTTTATATATAAATATATTGTATACATAATGTGTATATATATTTGCATTTTGCAAACTTTCTAAATTAATTAGTCCTTGGAGTCTTTTTTTGGGGGGGGGGCCAGTCCTAGCTTGAACTCAGAACCTGAGCACTGTCCTCAGGCTTTCTCAAAGCTACAGCTGGGTGGTGTCCCTGAGCTCTTCAGCTCAAGGCTACAGCTTTGAGCCAAGCCCCACTTCCTGTTTTCTAGAGGTCAACTGGAGGTAAGAGTCTCAGGTCTTTTTTGTGCCTGGGCTGGCTTTGAACCTTGATCCTCAGATCTCAGCCTCCTGAGTAGCTAGGATAATAGCCATGAGCCATCGCACCCAGCTTTTTTTTTTTTCCCCAAACCTATGGTTTGAACTCAGGGCCTGAGCACTGTCCTTGGGCTTTCACAAGGCCAGAGCTCTACCACTTGAGTCACAGCACCACTTCGGCTTTTTCTATGTATGTAGTGCTAAGAAATCGAACCTGGGTCTTTGTGCATGTTAGGCAAGCACTCTACCACTCGGCCAAACTCCCGGCCCTGGGAGTTTCTTTCTTGTGAATGTGAATGTTCAATATTGTCAGATGTTTTGTGTGCATCTGATGAGATGATCATGCGATTTCTAATTGTTAATAGAGTTTTTTCTCACTCTTCATCAATGTACACCTCCTCTACTTCTTTTTGGTTACTTTATAGTTTAGCTACTGAGCAAACTGATCCTTTATGTATTTATTTATTTTTTGCCAGTCCTGGGCTTGGGATCAGGGCCTGAGCACTGTCCCTGTGTTTCTCAAGGCTAGAGCTCTACCACTTGAGCCACAGCACCACTTTTGCCTTTTTTCCTATGTAGGCAGTAAATTGATCCTTTTTAAAATAAACATTTCTTTTATCTATTTATTTATTTTGGTCACAGGGCTTGAACTCTGAGCCTGGGCACTGTCCCTGAGCTCTTCAGCACAAGGCTTCCATTCTATCCCTTGAGCCACAGCCCCACTTCCCACTTTCCATTGGTTAACTGGAGATAAATCTCAGTCTTTTGTGCCCAGGTTGGCTTTGAACCGCAATCCTCACAGCTCAGCTTCCCAAATAGCTAGGATTATAGATGTGAGCCACCGCACTTGTCATATATTTATTTTTAAAAATGTGGTATTAGGAATTGAACCCAGAGCTTTATGTAAGCTAGGCAAGCACTCTACCACTAAACTAAGCCACATTCCCTGCCCTTGATTTTTTTTTATAGATGTCCCAGTCTTTTTCTTGCTGTTTTTTCCTTAAATATGTTCCTTCTACAAACTGTAAAATGCCTAGACAAACAAACAACGATAAAAAGCCCACCTTACCCCATACACACTAAATATCAGATTAAGACTGAACAGTTTGGGTAAGCCATCTCAAAGATACATGTCAAGAACCCCCCCCCTCTTCTCTCTCTTCGCTATTATTCACTATTATTCATGAGCAATGCCTGGATTCATTCATTCAGCCAGTCATACATTTCTTTCCTTCCTTCCTTTCTTCCTTCCTTCCTTCCTTCTTCTTCTTCTTCTTCTTTTTTTTTTTTGACAGTCCTGGGGCTTAAACTCAGGACCTGAGCACTGTCAAGCTCAACCACTTGTGCTACAGCACTTCTTTGTCTTTTTTCTGTGTATATGATCCCAAGGACTTGAACCCAGGGCTTTGTGCATGCTAGGTAAGCACTCTACTGCTAGGCCACACTTCCAGCCCCATTTATTTCTTAAAGGCTGCAAAAGGTTCAAGTTCTTACTCCATCCTCCACCCTCTCTCATTGGAGAGGGTGCTTCCCACATACAGGGTGTGAGGGCAGGCAGGGCTGGCAAGTTCATTTCCTCATGTGTAAAATGCTCATTTCTGAGCATCTGTCCACACTGATCTGTTATGCTAAGCTCATGGCCCTAAATACACTATATAAGCCTCAATTCATTATGCTTACTATTCTTGATTTGGTATCAAATTAGAATACCTTTGGCCAATATGAGTTTCTTCTAATTGCTGAGTTCTTTGGCGACAACTCTAGTTTTTCTTAATTGGCTCCTGATTAATAAAAGGTTTTGGATTCACCTCGCATATTTCCAATCACAGACCTCAAATCAAGACTTCCAGTGATTCTTAGTTCTCTCTTTCTCTCTTTCTCTTCCCTCCCTCCCTCCCTCCCTCCTATTTGTCATGAAACTTGAACTCAGGGCCTGGGGGCTATCCCTGAACTCTTCTGCTGAAGGCTAGCTACCACTGTCAGCTACGATTCCACTTCCAGATCCTTAGTTCTTTGGTTTAAAATGGTATTTGCAGCCAGGCCCCTGTGATTCACACCTGTAATCTTTCTCAAGAGGCTGAGATCTGAGTATTAAGGACTGAAGCTAGCGAGACAAATTGGAGAGTCTTAACTCCAATTAACCAGCCAGACTTTAAGTGGAGGGGTGGCTCAGTTGCTAAAGCTCAGTCTTGAGGGATAAAGCTTAGGGAGACCATGAGGCCCTGAGTTCAAGTCTCACTACCAGTACACACTCACACACACACACACACACACACACACACACACACACACACACACACACGCAGAGGTGTTTGTAGATCTGAGTCTACATTCTAGGAGCTCCTTGCTCTTAGTTGTTTCTAGTTCTTTTCTTAGAAGATACAACAATCCTCACATATAATAAACCTCATACCTATATTTGCCATAAAAAAAAACAAACCTGTGTCAGTGGTTTTCTAATTGGTCATAGGGCTTGAACTCAGGGCCTGGGAACTGTCCCTGAGCTATTTTACTCAAGGCTAGTATTCTACCACTTTGAGCCACAGAACCACTTCCGGTTTTCTGGTGGTTAATCAGAGATAAGAGTCTCACGGACTTTCCTCCCTGTGCTGGCTTTGAACCATGATTCTCAGTCTCCTGAGTAGTTAAGATTATAGGCATGAGACACAGGTACCTGGCTATGTCAAATTTTTGAACTAGCCTCTGTATTCTTCTCCTACCAATAACAACACTTCTGAAGGACAGCAACAACAGAATTAGAAAATCACTGGAGTCTTAATTTGGTTTCTCCATCTCATGAGTCAGTCATCATAACAAAGGCTCCAGTGGCTTTACTGATCCTCTTCACTAAGAGGGCTCTATCTCTATCTTCCCAGTTCTTTTCTATCCTTAGGGATTAAGCTTGTTAGGCCATAAGTTTAATTTTAATGCCAAGTTTTACAAATCTTAATCCTTTCCTCACCATAAGTAGCTATTTTCTAAAGCTGTCTGGGCTATCACCCCATGCTTTGTTTAGGGAAAGCCACATGCGCATCCATTCATGTTCTGTCTTGAATTGGTTCTGTGTACCGTTCCCCCACCCCCATACCTGTCTACCTGGTGCCTTACACGTAGGCACTGATAGCTCAGTCCGGACTCTGAGTGGACAGTATGTGTGCTTTTGTAGTATTGAGCGCAGTTCTACTGTGTACCTGATGACCCAGTGACACATAGCACATCTGGTGACTTGTTATACACACAACTCCTCTCCTGCCTGGGTGATCTCATGATTTCACTTAGTATTCCTGGAAGCAGACTGCTGGGGGAAAGTATGTGCTTCTGTATATGTGATGCAAGTTTCCAGATATGGGTGCAGAAGGCTATCATCCTAATTACTTGGGATGTTGAGATCTGAAGATTATGATTCAAAGCCAACCCATGCAAGAAAGTCTGTGAAACTTTTTTTTTTGCCAGTCTCGGGCCTTGAACTCAGGGCCTGGGCACTGTCCTTGGGCTTTCTCAAGGCTAGAGTTCTACCACTTGAGCCACAGCACCTCTTCTGGCTTTTTTCTATGTATGTGGTACTGAGGAGTCGAACAGGGTCTTCATGCATGCTAGGCAAGCACTTTACCACTAGGCCAAACTCCCGGCCCCTGTGAGCCTTTTATCCTCCATTAACCACCAAAAAGTCAGAAGTAAGCCAGGTGTGGTGATTTAAGGCCTGTAATCCTTGCTACTCAGGAGGCTGAGGTCTGAGCATCACTGTTCAAAACCAGCCAAGGCACTAAAGTTAGTGAGACTCTTATCTCTAATTAACCACTAGGAAACTGGAAATGGTGCTATGGCTCAAGGGGTAGGGCAGTAGCTGAAGAGCTCAACATCCCAGCCAAGAGTTCAAGTCCCACGACTGACAAAAAAAGAAAAGTCAGAAGTAGGGCTTTGGCTCAAGTGGTAGAGCACCAGCCTTGAACAACAAAGGTAAGCAAGAGCATGAGACCTTGAGTTCAAGCCCCTCTATTGGCAAACTGCCCCCCCCACCAAAGGAAACAAAAAAAACTGTGCTGTCCTAATACAACCACAGCATCTATCTATGGAAAAGAATTGGACTTAGAGTGCACTCTGGGATTAAAGAGAACTAATGATGTCTCATGCTGATAGGAAGCAGTATTCACAGGAAGATGATCAAAGGTGCAATTATGATTTGAATATCACCATCACGGAAAGAGTGTCAGGAATTTCCAAGTCCTTGGCAAACTACAACAGATATCTAGAGTCTAGAGCTCAGAATTGGGACAAATGTTTCAGATAGAGGAGTCTAGGAACGACTATGGCCCATGGATGGCTGGAGAGGGAGATGCACACCATTGAGACAGACACAGCCAAGTCGAATTTGGAGACATTTGCCACTAGGATGGTCCCTTCCTTCCTTCCTTCCTTCCTTCCTTCCTTCCTTCCTTCCTTCCTTCCTTCCTTCCTTCCTTCTGAGTCTGGTGAAGTGTGGGCAGTATGAAATGAGGCTGGCTGTGTATTTGGCCTATGTGTAGATGAGAAAGCCCAGGGAAGATTAAATAGCCAGCTTAATTTTTTTTTTTTTTGGTCAGTCATGGGGCTTGAACTCTGGGCCTGGGTGTTGTCCCTGAGCTCTTCAGCTCAAGGCTGCTGCCTTACTCCTTGAGCCACAGCCCCATTTCCAGTTTTCCAGTGGTTAATTGGAGATAACAGTCTCACAGTCTTTAGTGCCCCGGATGGCTTTGAATCGTGATCCTCAGATCTCAGCCTTCTGAGTAGCTGGGATTACTGGTGTGAGTCACCGAGCCTGACCTTTTTTTTTTCACTCCAGTTCAGTTTCCCTACCTGCTGCTGTGTGAAGCATAGGTGGATATGTCTGTACTCCAATTGTCCAGTGAGGCCAATCTTAGAACTATCCACAACAACCAGCACACATGTTCTGGGCAGGGTGCTGGGCCACAGCCCTGCCCGTCACCTCTGGGCTTGCACCTACCTCAGGGCTGCCCGGTTGCGGCTGTGTCTTCTCAGCCTCTCTCTGATGACCCTCAGATGGGCTGTGGATGGTGGCCGTGCCCAGCGCAGGTGGCGCTCACGGTGACGGGCAGCCAAGACCTAGAAGAGACAATAGAGCCATAAGCTGGAGATGATGTTGACAGAAAGAGGTTGCTGGCATTCTTGCCAAGCTCTGGGCCCCTGTCATCTGGGCATAAGCTGGGCATTTAGGAACAAAAACATTCTGTGTGCAGACCACACCGATCAGGTTGTTGGAGAGGCCAGGGAGAGGGCAACCCCATTTACAAACTTCGCTCATATCTCAGGCATGCGGCTTTGGCAGGGACTGCAACTGGCACTACAAAGAAGAGCTTCACATGACAGATCTGTCTGCCACTGTCAAATTACAGGAGCAATTACAGCTGGTATCTGAACTGTAGCTTTTCTTTGAGGCTGTAGAAGACTGGAGAAGCCATTTGTAAAGTGCTGTCTTAGCAAGAAATATTTGGTTTTGTAGTAGTTTTACTTTGCTGAGGTTTGAACTCAGAGTCTCACACTTGTGTATGTTTGTTTGTTTGTTTTGGATATATATATATATATATCCAAGGCTTGCACTCTTGAGCCACATCTCCATTTCTGGCTTTGTGCTGATTAACTGGAGAAACAAGCTGCACTGACTTTTCTACTAGGGCTGGCTTTGAATTGTGATTCTCAGATCTCAGCCTCTTGAATAGCTAGGATTACAAGCATGAGCCACCAGAGCCTGTTTTTCTTTTAGAAAGCATGATTGCTTTCAGGTTTTATCTGTGTAGGAAAAAATAGAACAGTAGCTGATGTATGAACCCTTGAAAAGTTTCCTCCCCCCTCTCTTTTTGGTTAGTCGTGAGGCTTGAACTCTGGGGCCTGGGTGCTGTCCTTGAGCTCTTCAGCTCAAGGCTACCACCCTACCCCTTGAACCACAGTGACACTTCTGGTTTTCTAGGGGTTAACTGGAGATAAGAATCTCATGGACTTTAGTGCCCGGGATGGCTTTGAACCATGATCCTCAGATCTCAGCCTCTTGAGTAGCTAGGATCACAGATGTGAACAACCGAGTCTGGCTTCCTTCATTTATTTTTCATTCATTTGTTTTTCTAGTCCACTGGTATGGAATCTGAGACATCACAGACAGGTCTTCCCCTCAGAGCCACTGGGCTTTTGAGCAATACACAGCAGATATAAATGCTACAGCATGAGGCTGAGGAGTGCATATTCCTGACAGGACACAGGCTATGGAGAGGCAAGGAGAGGCCCTGTGTGCAGGGCCTGGGTTTAGAGATGCCAGCCTGGCCTATAGGAGCAAGCCCTACTGGTAGAAGGAATCTCAGAGGGAAGATGTGACTTCAAAAAGAGGAAGAGCAGAGCTGGGGGTGGCTGCACCTAAGGCGCAGAGGAGAAAGTGAGCCTTTTTAGTAGCAAGGAAAGATGGCATTTTTGAAAGGCAAGGAGTGTTGTGATTGCTCAAAGCAGAGAAGCTGGCTGGTGGGGTGAGGGAGGAGAGGTGAGAAGGACCCAAGTTTGGGCTATTATATGGCCTTGGATTGGTTACTTCCTGCCTCTGAGCCACTATTGCCTTGTTTTAAAAGTGGAGGTGCAACCAGGCACTGGTGACTCACACCTGTAATCCTAGCAACTCAGGAGGCTGAGATCTGAGGATTGTGATTTGAAGCCTGCTCAGACAAATCTCAATAAGACTCAAATCTCCAAAAAACTAAAAAAAAAAAAAGCTGGAAGTGAAGCTTGCTTCAAGTAGTAGAGCACTAGCATTGAGTAAAAGAAGCTCAGGGACAGTGTTCAGGTTCGGAGTTCAAGTCCCAGGACTGGCACAAAAAGATAAAATAAAATATGTTTTTATGGTACTGACACAAAGTTGCACTGCTTATGTGCCTCTGATCATATAATAATATTTATCAAAATGAACTCCAGGAAATGGAAGCAAGAGGATTTTTTTCTTTGTTGTTGTTTTCTTTTATTTTTTTTCTTGTGTGTTTGTCTTTGGGAGGGTAAGTGGGGGCACAGACATGGAGGGACAAAGAGTGAACAAATACAGCAGTGGTACCCACTAAACACTGCTGAAAATGAACTGTATAACTAGTGGGTGGGGACAGGAGGAAAAAACCTGGGAGAGGAGGGAAGGGGTGATATTGTTCAAAAAGAAATGTACTCCTTACTTGACTTATGTAACTGCAACCCCTCTGTACCTCACCTTTACAATAACAATTTAAAAATTAAAATTAAAAAATAATCAAAGTAAAATGGGTATGAAATGACGTATCTACTTCACTAGAGCTTATAAACCCTGGGTGATTCATCAATGTGAAGAATGTGTACATGGCTCACAGCATAGGCTCATTGGAGCCAGGCCCTCTCTCAGCAGGGAGGGGGGAGTTTGGTGAGGTCAGACTTGGGGTACAGGGGATCCATGGACAGGTCCTTTCACACAGGTGTGTGGAGTCATGTGGCCTGTTGGTTCCCAGGGGCTCTTCTGAGAGGAGGGGAGGAGATGACGAGGGAGAGACCAGTTCTGACTGTGGCAGCTATGTTTCTGGTTACAGCTACACTCAGCACAAAGGCTGCACACCATGCCTGTACTTCACCTACACGTGAGCAAGAAGGTGTGAGCATCTTCATGGTGGCTACAGCTCATTCTCATGTCATTCACACCATACAGGAGAATGCTGTGAATAAAACAGGAGGAAGGGAGGGAGGAACAGAGGGAGAGAGGTAGGAGAAAGGAGAGGAAGGGGAAGAAGAAAAGGAAGGAGAGATAGAAAAAGGAGAGAGATGGGAAGGAGAAAGGGTATGGGGGGGGAGGGAAGATGGAAGGAAAAAAGGAAGGAAGAGGTACATTGTATATGGGTCTTGCAGCTCAAATAGCCAAATTTTTAGGAGAATTTTTCTCTAGAATCACGGCCAGATATATTTCTCAGTTACTTTGTTGTTTTAAAAATGTATATATGTTCTTGAGACTCTGACTTCCCTGCAATTGGCATAATAGATGCACATGAAGATGCTCAGCAACTTAAAATATGGAAGTGGTGCTATGGCTCAGAGCACTAGGGACAGTGTCTGGGCCCTGAATTCAAGCCTGAGGATGGGAAGAAAGGAAGAAAGGAAGAAGGAAAGAAAGAAAGAACGAAAGAAGGAAAGAAAGAGGGAGGGAGGGAGGGAAGGAAGGAAAGGAAAGCTGAGATCTGAGGAGACAGTTTGAAGCCAGCCCAGGCAAATGAGATTCTTGTCTCCAATAAACCACTCAAAGCTGAAAGTAGACTTGTGGCTCAAGAGGTAAAGCCCTAGCCTTGAGCACAGAGTCTCAGGGACAGCACTCAGGCTCTGAATTCAAACACTGAGACTGGCATTTAAAAAAGGAGGGGCGGAGGAAAAAAAGAAAATAGAACGAAATTTGAATTCAAAGCCTAAATTCCAATTGGCAGACATGCCAGAAAGCCAGCTGTCCAGCATGCAATTCACCTGAGGAAACAGAACCTCACCTTTTCTGCCTCCTCTGCCCAGATAGAGGCTCCTCTAGGCATGCAGGCAGGCTGGGCTCCTAAGCCCACTCCCAATTCCAAAGCCACACTCCTTGTTGCCTCACATAAGGATTCAGTGAAAAATTCCTTGTCATCTTTTCTTTTCCAAGCAAAAGCCAGTGCCATACAGCAGATCTGGAGTGAGGAAGAAGATTACACCAACCGTCACTGGAGGCACATTGGTGTCTTCCTGGTCTCTTGTAGCCGGTAGGTCCCACCAGTTCCATGTGGTCTGATCAGACACCAGTGGCCACCACCCTTGGGTTCTGGGCCACTTACTCATCATGTGTGGCCTGGCTTAAGATTTCCATGCTCTGAGCCACAAGAGTGATTTATTCCCCTAGGCTTTTAGAAAGATGAGTAACAGGTTTACCTGGAGCTTAGCACAAGTCTAAGTTCCCAGGTTTCTCATTATGTCTTAACACAAACTACCAAGAAAAGCAAGGCAGGAGCAACACACAACCACCATTTCCCTCCCATCTGGGGACCCTGCTCAGCAGAGGCCTCTCAGCCTTGGAAAGCTGTCTTACCATGAATGGCTGGGTAACAAACGCACAGCAGATCACAGAGAGGCTCAGCAGGCACAGCCACTGCACACACTGTGCTGGGACGAAGCTGCCCAGGAAAAAGCAGTTCTGTGAGCACCCTGGAGGGAGCAGGTGGCCCTGTGTTCTACCACTTTAGTAGAGAGGAAATTTGAAAATGTGGGTCCCCTCACACTGGAAGCCATGGGTTCGGGAGTAGGAATGCAGCCAGGGAAGGGGTGCTTCCACATGCAGGCACCATGCCCTTCTGCCCAAGAGAGGAAAGTCCCTCCTGAGTGTCACCCTCTCTGAAGCTGCCTGATGCAAAGACACTACTGAGTGAGGACAGGGCAGGGGAAGATGGCTGCAGGTGGCAGAACTGGCTACACTCTTTCTACACTGTCATCTGGTCCCCCAACTCCCATGGAGCAAGTGCACTGAGTGTCTCTGTCTTACAAATGAGTAAACTGAGGGATGGAGAGGGCTCAAGTATCTAGTCTGTACTAGCAGAGTGGCTCAAAATGTGAGGTTGGGAGAAGGGAGACTGTCAGAAAGAAAAAGGTTGTGTGGTAACTACTCTCCTGTGGTCTAGACACCACACAAAGTGACCCTGGGGTCTCCAATAGTGGCCCAAGCCAGACTAAGAGATATTGTGGAATAGGGTTACATGGAATCTCTGAAGGATAGCCCCTGTCTCCCTGTCTTGCAGGAAATTTTCCACTCAAGGATCACATGAGGGTCCTTCCCTTCTTGGTATAGGTCTTGCTGTGGTTCGTGTGTGTGTGTGTGTGTGTGTGTGTGTGTGTGTGTGTGTGTGTGTGTGTGTGTGTCCCAGTCCTGGAGCTTGAACTCAGGGACTAATTGTTATCCTTGAGCTACTGTGTTCAAGGCTAGTGCTTACTACTTGAGCCACCGCTCCATTTCTGGCTTTTTCTGGTTAACTGAAGATAAGAGTCTCATAGACTTTCCTGCCTGGGCTGGCTTTGAACCAGGATCCTCCGATCCGAGCCTCCCAATTAGCTAGGGTTACAGACATGAGCCACTGACACCCAGCCAGCTTCTGATCTTATACCCTGGATTCATTCATGCCTGGTTGCTGTTGAAGAGCTGGTTGGAGCAGTGACCAGCTGAGATTTACATAAGATTCTCTTCACCCACAGCAGGTGTGTGTGGTGGGGAGTAACAATGGTGACTTCTGGAATATGTGTTTTGGAAGTTTCCAGAAACACAATCTTCTCACAAGTGCCAGACCTCTACCAAACAACCTGAGGATATTTGTAAACTTCAATGGCTCACCTATAGCCAAGGAATCCTGTCCCTGTACCACAGGCCAGGGAAAGCAACCCACAGATGATCCAGCCTGCAGAGCTCAGCCAAGGCAGGTAGGCCTTAGACCTCTGGGGCATAAATCCTTCAAAACCTGAGATGGGAGCTAAGGTAGAATAAGCAGAGACAACTGGGTTAGCATATCTAGTCACCTCTCCTCAGTATGAATTGAGCTGTATGGTTACCAAAGCTTTAGAAAACCTGACATGTTTTCAAATGGGTTTGTGTCTGTCTTATTTCTTTTTCAGATGAGACTAGAGTTTTTAGTGACAATTATCCAATTCGGTCTGGCCACACGATCCTCTGAGCCCATGCCTCCCAAATGCCACAGGTGGATGCTGGACTTCTGCAATCCACGTGAACATCACCTCGTCGTGGGGCAGGCTCGAGGTGGTTTTTCTCCCTCAGGGCTGTCTCACAGTAGCCCACTTCGCAGGCCTCCAATTCCAGGATTGTACCAGCTACACCACTGTCATTTCCTCTCTTCCTCCACATCAGGTCACTTCCAGAAGGAATGACTGGTGCAGGATGCTAGAATAACAAGGTGAAGCCAAGATTAACGCCTCTATGGAGAGTTAGGCCTTTTTGATTGATGTTCTTTGCAGCCATCTCAGAGAAAAGGCACAGCCAGGTGTGGACCTGGTCAAGTTCAGGTTCCAAGTGAATTGTGATGGAGGAAATAAAGTCCCTCCTAGAGGTCATATTCCTATAGGATGTGTGTGGGGCAATGCAGGCAGCCTATGGGCAACTGCATGCAGTCAGACTGATGGGCTCCTACTCTCTAGATAGGGCAGTCAAGGGCAGCAGAGTGAGCAAAGGGTTGGAAGGCCAGAAGATCAGAACACCAGTAGATATTAGAGGATATGAGACACAGTGCATTCTGAGTGTCATCCCCAGACCAGGGACTATGAAACTGCAAAGCAGGAGTGAGAAGCTGGAAAGTACAGGTGATCAGGCATGCTGAGAAACACCCACACAGAAAGGAAGCCCCTCAATGCTAAGAGGGTGCTAATACAGATCCAAACCAGCAAAAGCCCACTCTGATGCAGCAGTTCTGACACTACAGCCAGGCACCAGTGGCTGATGCTTATAATCCTAGTTACTCAGGAGGCTGAGATTTGAGGACCATGGTTCAAAGCCAGCCAAGGCAGTGAAGTCTGTGGGACTCTTATGTTCAAATAACTAGAAAAGGCCAGAAGTGGAGGTATGGCTCAAATAATAGAATACCCCCTTCAGGGAAAGGCTACTAGCACATAGGTCCTGAGTTCAAGCCCTAGTATTAACATGGTTAAAACAAAAGAAAATTGTTCTGTGGTCTTTGCTTACTTCAAGTCACAGGCCGATTTGAGGCCTGGAATGGACCCCTGCTGCAGGGCAGCTCCTCCAAGCTCACAGAAGGTTGCAAGATGCTGGCATATATCCAGGTCTTGTCACCATGTAGCCTCTTTCCATAGGCCTTGTCCGTATTTCACTGGACATATACATAGGACTTTGCACATTCTGCTGGGCTCTATCTTCTTCCTGTTTGCCATCTATGGATGAGCCTCCTTCTCCCTGACCCTACCTGCACCTCTCTCCCAGCCCTCATGGCCCATGGCTGGGAAGCAGCCCTTTCTCTCTGGAGAACTGACTCCAGTCAATAGGATAGTGGTACATGGATCTGTTCTTCACCGATTTAATCATGACCAAGGGAGAGAAATCCGCAGTTAATTAGCAGTTAATGCTAGAGAATTTGCTACTGCATGTTGTTACACACTGACCTTATAGGGATCCTGTACATCTGGTATCCTTCCACAGGAATTAGGGCCTGATTGGAAAAGGAAAATATATGATGATGAATTAGACTACCAGTAATACCTTTGGGCTTACCAGGGTCACCGTTTTCATCAGGCTATAATTCTTCCTGACCCATCAGCGTGAGCTTTTCTGAGAGGGATGAGGCTGGGATGAGGACTTAGGCTTTTGGGACAAAGGCCTCATCAATCAGGGGCTGATCTCACAGCACTGTGAGGGAAAAAAAAAGCAAAAAGAGCCTTCAGAAATAGTGACAAACATTCCTGTATGAGACGTTTTAAAAGTAGGCATCAAGACTCAAAAGCAGGAACTAGGGAATACTGTAGTTTTTACTCCCTATCAGACAACTGTTAGTTTATTAAGTGAGGCAAGCACTTACAAATTATGTGGGGAAAAAAAGGATTTTACATACAATGAATCTCATTTGTGTGTGGGGGGGGCTGGTATTGGAGCTTGAACTTAGGGCCTGGGAATTGACTTTTAGCTTAATCACTCAAGACTGGTGCTCTACTGTTTTAGCCACAGCTCCACTCTGGCTTTTTGGGGATGAGGGTTTTTTAGTTTATCTTCCCAGGCTGGTTTTGAACTGTGATTCTTGGATCTCACCCTCGAGTAGTTTGGATTGCAGGTATGAGCCATCTAGCTTTGAAATTCATTTTTTTTAAAAAAGGATTTATAAGGTAAACATAAGAAATGGATATCCTAAGGGAAAAGATGATTATGAACATACGGAATGATGCTCATGTGTATTAAAGAAAGAGCAAATGAATATTGGAGATAGACTGTCTACTTAGGAGACTGACCCAAAGGACTAACTACCAAAGGAGAGTTTCTGTTTTAGTGTATATTACCCTGGGGTGCATCCAGCTGTGCTCCTTTCAGGGAATGGCCTGCTGTGGCTGGAGGACGCCCTGTAGCATCCTGTAGAAGTGAAAAGTTTGGGCAGAGAGGGTGGCACGAGCCATGGTGATCCATGCTGAAGTTGAGGTTCACATAGACAATTATAATACCTTGCTGAGCCTGAAGAATAGTGACAAGAGATGTGCTGCTGGAGAGGCCAGGAAGGTGCACAGGAGACTCAGGCCAATAGATCCGAGAGTGACATCAGTGGAGCCAACATCTAGAAGAGGCTGTGACAGTCCAAAAGTAGCAATTATGTGACCTGAAATACAACTAACCCCAAACGCACAGCTATTATGAATTTCAAAAGTATTTATCACAAGGACACTGCATATGAAACTTTGCCCTTTCATTCCATGGCTTAGCAAAACCAGGAATCATTTTCCCTTTTGACAAATCTTTGTAGATGGAACATATGTTTTCTGAATGCTCACTTTTAATGACTTAATTCTGGTTGTAATTTGACAAATAAACATTTTTTTTGGTTAGTCGTGGGGCTTGAACTCTGGGCCTGGGCACTTTCCCTGAGCTCTTCAGCTCAAGGCTACTGCTCTACCCCTGGCCCTGGGTGTTGTCCCTGAGCTCTTCAGCTCAAGGCTACCACCCTACCCCTTGAGCCACAGTGCCATTTCTGGTTTTCTGGGGTTAATTGGCTTTGAACCACAATCTTCAGATCTCAGCCTCTTGAGTAGCTAGGATTACAGCTGTGAGTTACTGTGCCTGGCTAGTATTAACATTCTTATTACACCAAGATAAGGTCAGGGCCTCAGTTTAGACAACTGGTCTACATTCTAGGAATAGTTTACCACAAGGTTCCTATTATAGGTTCCAAACTTTTTCTAGATGTATATGAAAGATTTTGTCTTTCTATTTGATGAGTCTTTTCATGTTTAAAAAATTCTAGCAACATAGCATTCATCAAAAAGTATGCAACCAAATAACGGTCACCATACTTCTCTGACAGACCATTTTGCTGGACCCTACTTCACATCCACCATCGAATCTGGTGAGCTGGGCTTGTAGATAGTTGCAAGTTCATCCTCAGAAATGAGTCTAGCCATTTCTTCACAGTCCAAAAATCATGCTATTTTTCACCCTCAGGAAAGATCCTATCTCCATTTACCTGCTTGAAATGATCCAGAATTCATTCTCTATATCCAATGAGAGAGTTGCAGAGCAAAAGAACTGTTCCCCATTATCTCAGGCAGAGGAATTGTTTAAAATGTAAATAAAGGGCCTGGGAGTTTGGCCTAGTGGTAGAGTGCTTGCCTAGTATGCATGAAGACCCAGGTTGGATTCTTCAGTACCACATCCATAGAAAAAAGCAAGAAATGGTGCTGGATCTCATGTGGTAGAGCTCTAGCCTTGAGAAAACCCAGGTTCAGTGCTCAGGCCCTAAGTTCATGGCCCAAGACTGGCAAAAAAATTAAAATAAAATCTGAATAAATTGTCACCCTTAAGAAATTTACAAGTAGCCTCTCTCTTTCATCTCAAAAGGCACTTCTTTTTCCCTTTCTATTTCTTCTTGCTTTGCCTTGCTTTACTAAATAAAATTTTGCTAATCTTCCAAAAAAAAAACCCACAACAAAAAACAACAACAACAACAAAAACACCATGAGTATTCTCACAAGAAAGCCAAGGCCACCAGCACCCCTGGAAAGATAATATGTGCCACTCCAGGTTTTGAAGTAGAGAGCTCTTTACCCCAGGGTGCCATCCTACAGACACCTCCTAGCTCCATCTCTGGTCACATCACCCTTGGAACCTTCAGGAACAGCTTACTTCTCCCAGTATAAACTCTCCTCCAGTGACAGAAGAGAGTTTTACTAATTATTTAGTCAAGAGGAGTCTAGGCTATGAATGTGAGATTTGGAAGCCATTGCAAAACCCACTGCCTTCCACCTGCTCGTGTCCTCCTGAAGTGACCAGGGCAGTGAGGTAAGCATAGGTACACAGTAGGCAGAAGGAGACCGCCAGCTGAGGTACAGGCAGATGACCACTGGAGGAAAGCCAGCTGTACATGGAGAGCCAGATATGGGATTCCTGAAGATACTCGGTGAACTTGAAGTAGAAAAGCTGAAACAGAAACCACAAGAGGCATTTGTATGAACAGAGTAAAATCCCAATCAATAGCTTATCATTTTCTGTGCTGAGACCCCGAACGTTTTGGCTTTTCTGCACTGACTGGCCTCTTATTACATACAAATTTAAGATAAGGATAATTTTATAGATAACGAAGAACAAAAAGCAATGCAATTAACTTGGTAACAGTTTAAAGAAAAACACTGTAATGAGAGATGAAGAATTAGACACTAGGTTCCAATCACATATGCTGTGGAATGACTCTGGCCTAGGACTTACCTTCTGGAAGCCAAGCCCATGCCTCAGGCAGGTGAGCTCCCGCTCCACATGGCCATCACCTCGGCTTGCAGCCAGCCAGCACTGGGCAGGGAAGAACCAGCCCTGTCCTGAACACAAGTCCTTCACCATCATGTGACTGATGTACAAGCTAGGGGAATGTCCCCGGCAGTCATGCCACAGGCGGATCTTCTGGAGTGGGCCCAACTGGGCAGATACACTGGTAACACATACAACAATGTCTCATCACCTACTTGTACAGAATGGGGTGGATGCATTACCAGCACGGTGCGACCCACATGGCAATGATGGCCCATGGAGGGGTGGCTGGGATGTGCTAGTCCATCGATACCACGCAGAGTGACAGGTGTGGTCCCCAGAACAAAACCAGTGGATAGTGGGCCACACTGAGCAATGGCTGGTGTGAACTCTAGGTCTTCAGTCTCTGTCATTATCATCCCCCCTCACTCACATGTTTGATTTGTGTGGTCTCAGTTACCCATTATCAAGCATCATCTAGCAGAATTAAATGGAACATTCCAGCAATAAATAACTCATACCTTTTTCAACCAATGTTATTACAGAATAATATTATAGTCACTCTGTGTCATTGTTAGTGATTACAAATGTCCTGCTGAGCCTCAATGACTTTTTCTTGGATATGCATGTATAGAACAAACAGTAGGTATGGAATTCAGTACTGTCTGTTGTTTCTGGACTCTACTATGGAAAATAAAGGGAGCTACAGCTGTTTCTCTAAACCAAAGTCACTGAAATAAAATCCATCTATTCGTATATGGCATGAATTAATCTGAAGTTAATCAAAGACAACACTCCAAATCAATGAAATTTTCCTGAAATGGCTGGTGGGGAGGGCACTTCAGTACTTTTGTATTTTCATTTTTTTCTTTTGCCAGTCCTGGGTCTTGAACTCCAGGCCTGGGCACTGTACTTGAGCTTTCTCAAGTCTAGCATTCTACCACTTGAGCCACAGTACCAGTTCTGGCTTTTTCTGTGTATGTGGTACCTAGGATTCAAACCCAGGGCTTTGTTCAGGCTAGGCAAGCACTCTAGCACCAGGTCAAGGTCCCAGCCTACTTTTATATTTTCTAATAATGTCAGGGGCTTTGACATTAATTCTTGACATGTCCTTTTCCCTCCAACTCATCATCATTGTCATACAATAAGTCACTGCTCTGCCAAATCTAGGACAATACTAATTAATTTAATCAGATTTAATGACAGAAATACTGTGTTTCTGGCCCATGAAATCAATGCCTCCTTAAACCAGACACTGGCAGCTTCACTCCTGCAATCCTAGCCACTCAGCGAGGAGGCTGAGACCTGAAGAACACAATTTGAAGCCATTTCAGGCAGATAAATTGGAGAGACTCTTCTTTCCTGTTACCCAGAAGAAACAAACTGGACATAGAGATGTGGCTCAAGTAGTAGAGTTCTAGCTTTGAGCAAATAAGCTAAGGAAGAGCTCAAAGCTTTGAGATGAAGTGCCAGTATTGGAACAACCATATAAAAAGTTTGAATGTCTTCCCCCTACCCCATTCCTTCATGTAAAGAAACATTTTCATCTATTCCAGATACTATTAGGATAAATTTAAAAGAACAATTTGTAAACCAGTGATTACAATTGTCTTATTTTGGTTTGGGGTCCCCCAATTCTGGCTGGCCCCCTTTCCCAAATTTATGGTTGGAAAACACCAGATACCTCAGGATGAAAATGTGCTGGGGATTTCCTTGGAACAGTGGCTTCTCTGGACAGCAGAGTTCTCTGGTTTCTGAAAGTCCATTTTCACCACATAAAACAATGAAAACCTCAAAATAGACACAAGGTATAAGGTCAGGATGTGTCACCAACACATAGGGCATGCTGAGGTGACACTTCAGCTTCTAGTCCCTCTACAAATCTGCCCAACAGGCCATCAAGCATGGAGTTCTGGGGAGGCATGAGGGACACATGGCTGGGATAGGGCTTCTAGGGTGAGGACTTCTCTGGACAGAACCACAAAGAGGACTTGGAAATGGAGTCTGGGAAGGCTGGCCTTCCGCATACTTGATGCAGACAAGAGACCCTCACCTGGAATTCACCAGCATTTCTCTTACTCAGAAGGCAAGAGAGCAGAGCAGGGAGTTCGACATCTCACACCATCAGCCTAAACAACAGATGCTGGAGGAGAACTGTTGGACCCCATGGTGGGGCCAGCCTATGGGCAGGGCCAGCCTATGGGCAGAGCCAGCCTGTAGGTGGGGCCAGCCTGTGGGCGGGGCATTCACATCTGCCTTGTCTTGGGACTGAGTTTGTCTCTCTCCTTGATGAAAGAAAGTTATGACTCTGATGGAGTATAATGTTTCAATTTTTCATTTAAGAAATATAGTTATTGTTTTGAAATCCTCCCACATCCACAAATATATATCTTTGAATAGTAACTAAATGTTGGTGGGATTTTTTTGTTTAATTGCTTGTCTGCCTTTAGGCTTCAGGAATTTAATTTATGTGTATAATGTAAAGAATTACATATTATCTTCTTTCAGGACAGCTAGTGTCCTAGAACATTTTACTAAACCGTTTCTCTCTGTTTTTTTGTTGTTGTTGCTTTGATTTTTGCTTGTCCCAGGGCTTGAACTCTGGGCCCAAGTTCTGTCCCCACGCTTCTTTTGCTCAAGGCTGGCACTCTACCACTTGAACCACACAGCGCCACTTTCTCCTGTCTGGTTTTTATGGCCTACACAGCTGTCTAGGTAGATTTTAAGGTCTCAAATCTGTCTCCTCAAGCCTAACAATCTATCTCCTCACAAAGATTACACTCTATCACCAATGAAAGCTTCAAAATAAATCTGTCTCTGTGGTGGGAAATCCTTGCCCAGTTCTCTCTCTAGCTGACTTGACTGTTCTGTCCTGTGTTCTTTACTACATGAAATTTAGAATCAGTTGCTCAAATGACAAAATCCAGAATAATGATTAAATTTAGCCTCTTCATGTCTTGGATTTTCATCTCTAAAAATGGATGAAATGAGCATATTGATAGAATTTAAACTCATGGTATTAGCCTTCTTACTAATGCCATAAAGTAATTTGGGAAAAATGGTAAAGGAAGATGAGCTGCCAAGTCTGAATAAATACAGCTTTGCTGAGATCCTTCATCCTTGCTGGGAAAGATCTCTCCATGATGGCCTGGCATGTGTTTCGTGAGTTCATTTCCAGGCACCACACTATTTTATAACTGATGAGAAGAATCTTTTTCTTTCTTTTTTCTTTTTCTCATCAGTGGGGCTTGAACTCTGGGCCTAGGACCTGTCCCTGAGTTCTTCAGCTCAAGGCTAGCACTCTACTACTTTGAGCCACAGTGCCAATTCTGGTTTTCTGGTGGTTAATTAAAGATGAGAGTCTCATGGACTTTAGTGCCCAGGGCTGGCTTTGAACCGTGATCCTCAGACCTGAGCCTCCTGAGTAGGTAGGATTATAGGTGTAGGCCACCAGCACCCAACTGATGAGAAGACTCTTGTCTCCACTGATATATAATAGAAAGTATTGCCATGTGTAGAGATGACTGGTTATTTTTCCCCCAATCATGAATCCTGCTAGTTTGTTAAGTGTGTTCGCTTTAATGATCCCCTGATGGTTCATTTCCCTTTGTATATGATGAGCATAGCCTGTGTGGTTAACCCACTCTCTCTCACTCCCTGTTTCTGGATGGTTCCACACTCCCTTCTCTGCATCTCAGTCCTGTGTAACTATGGTGCCTCCAGAAATGGAGGGATGAGTTATAAGTGTTGAGGCACCTCTCTCTCATCAGGGATCATTACATCATCTAAATGTGTCTGGAAACACATCTGCCAACCTACACAGCTCTAACTCCAGTGTGGGGGCCCTGCAGGCCTCTTCCACAGCCCTCTTAGCTATAGATACTCCCCTGGGGTTCTGAGACAAGTCTCCCTCTCAGTTCTCCCATCATTTCTCTTACTCCCCATCCTCTTCCTTCTGTTCCTTTATGCCCAAACTAGCCATGTGTTCACCTAACCAGAATGGTATGGATACTTCTGATCTCTTCCTTCCTTAAGACTGTGGGGTTATCGACCCAATGTGACCTCAGAAGAGTATAGCTAGTTTCTCAAAGTCTCTGAGATAGAAGCTGTGTCTGCTGGCTGCTTTCTGTGGTACAGATGCAAGGAGCTGGGATTTAAACTGATAGAAGGGGACAAGTTGACCCTTTTGCCTTTATGGATTGGGAATGGAAGGGGGAAAGATGGACAAGTTCAGAAACTGGGATGGCGACCAGAAGACAGAGCAGCTGAATGATCAGATTGCCGCTAGCGTGCGTGCACGCCGGCATTGGGGCTTGAGTATTGGGCCTCACACTCTCATTTGGCTTGTTTGCACAAAGCTGGCACTCTACCATTTGAGTCACACCTCCACTTTGGGGTTGTTGCTGTCTAATTGGAGATTAGAGTCTCACAAGCTTTTCCACCCAGCTGACTTCAAACTGTGATCCTCTGATCTGTCTCCTAGGTAGCTAGGATTACAGATGTGAGCCATCACTGCCCCCACCAAATGGTCGCTTTGGGCACCCTCAGGCCTACGCATACCCTAGAGCCTCACTAGAGACCTCCCCAGCAGCCTCAAGTTACCTTTGAGGTAAACCGGGCTGGAGACTGGAAGCCAGTGGTCATGACAAGTGCATACAGGCGGTGGCCGGGCGGCGTGTCTTCTTGCAGACAAATGTATCCAATTTTCTTTTTGTTATGCCAATCTACATAGTTGTTTTTAGTAACCAGAAATCCATAAAGAATAGCAAGGACCACAATAAGAAAACTGGGAAGCAGGTTCTGTGGGTGCCTGTTAATGAGGAAGAGAAATAGTGACGCGTGGAAACAGATATCGGAAGACTGACCCTGTCACCCTTATACCCAGTCCTTGTTTAGATATGAGTTTGAGGCTACATGGAGAAGGCTCTGCAGACCCCGAGCAGCCCAGTGGTCGGTGACTAACCCCTACAGCCTGGACTATGATCCAGCTTCCATGGAGATTGCTGACCCAAATGTGGCTGGGACACCTGCTCCCTGCTCCTGTGAAGACTCAGCAACGCCAGCTGTGTGGTGAGTTGCAGCAGTATGCTTGCTAATTTCCCCTCTCCTCTTTCCTCCTAGCAGAACAGAGTGAGGAAAGGTTGCAGTGGTTCCTATAGCCTCAGCTGAATCCCACCTGTCACTGTAGGTGGCCCTGACTGCTCCCGACTAGTGGGTCCATCTTCCCTGTGCCCTTTGGAGCAGTGCTAGAAAACCCCTGCCCCTTCTGGCCCTGATCCTTAGCCTCCTGAATAGCTAGGATTACAGGTATGAGCCACTGGCACATATCTATTGGGGGGGTTGTTTGTGTTTTTTTTCTTTCTTCTCATTTCTTTTTTTTTGGGGGGGGGGAGTCAGTCACAGGGCTTGAACTGGGTGCTGTTCCTGAGCTTTTGTGCTCAAGGCTAGCACTCTACCACTTTGAGCCACAGCTCTACTTCTGATTTTTTAGGTGGTTAATTGGACATAAAAGTCTCATGAGGGCCAGGAGTTTGGCCTAGTGGTTAAAGTGCTTGCCTAGCATGCATGAAGACCTGGGTTCGATTCCTTGGTACCCCACATACATAGCAAAAAGCCAGAAGTGGTGCTGAGGCTCAAGTGGTAGAGCTCTAGCCTTGAGAAAGTCCAAGGACAGTGCTCAAGCCCTGAGCTCAAGCCCAGGACTGGCAAAAAAAAAAAAAGTCTCACGAACTTTCCTACCCAGGCTGGCTTAGAACCTCGGTCTCTCAGATCTCAGCCTCCTGGGTAGTTAGAATTACACTCATGAGCCATCAATACCTGGAGATACACACACACACACACACACACACACACACACACACACACATATATGTATACATACATGCATATCTTTAATGAACAAGACAGGGAAGGTTTCTGTACACCAGAGCTTGCTCTTGATTTGTTCATAGTTCAAACTGTAAATAGAGCTGTTCTGCATAAAAGAGTGACTATGAAAATATCACGAGAGCCAGAAGCAAGTTAAAACTTAGTTGTATCAATGCATAGAAACCAGGTTGGGAAGATCTGGCAGTGCCATCCCCATAGAATTAACTAAAGAAAAAAATTGATCAAGTTTCCATTGTTCCAAAGCTAAACTTAAGTATAAGAAATGTCCGTTGACTTTCTTGCATTCATAAATCTCTTATCTGTGGATGTAAGTATGGGCAGACAGTTTAGTATAACCTTTAAAGAAAATTAGTTCCTAATATCCATCCCTCTCTCAAAAAACAAAATAAGCAATCTGATTTCCTGCAGATGCTTAATTATCAGTGGGCATCTTGAGCAGGCAGTGGTAAAGCAAAACCCAGTCTTGGTTTAGAATGTGGCACTTACTTCTGTAACTCGGAAATGTCACTCACTTCAAAACTGGAGTTCAGCTTGTTTCTTAGGAGAGAGAATGATGCCAGTCGATGGTAGCTACAAGGGAAATGCCAGTTAGGGTACTGAACTTGGTAGATGCAGCTGTCTCCAGTGTGACCGTATGCCAGCGATGAAGTTCCAATTGTCATCATTTGATCATGTAGGCCTAGTTTACAGAGTTCATCTAAAACCTAAGTTAGTGCTGGACACTGGTGGCTGGCTCACATCTGTAATCCTCCCTACTCAGGAAGCCCATCTCAATTCTTGTAATCCTTTCCTTAAGTGCTTATTTTCAGCTTTACAAATAACCCTGTCATTGTTAACTGTTACCATAACAACCACCATAAATATCTACCTCACCCTGATCATTACTCATGTGTTATTCATTTTTGTTCCCCTGGCTATTAGAAAAATGCCTAGCAGGAAGTAGTATGTAACAGAGAAAGGAGGATTATATTACTGCATAATTTGATATCAAGTGGACTATTGGACTATTACCGGGAAGTTTGAATATTGCCATATAATTAGAGGGTGTAATACAGGAAAAGCAATTAACCTATATGGATATTTCCAAAATAATGGGACTGGACATATTTGACAAAAACAGTTTCTTATGGTTCAATTGGACTGAAGAAGATTTGTATTTATTTATTTTGCTAATCCTAGGGCTTGAACTCAGGGCCTGGGTGTTGTCCCTAAGCCTCTTTGTGCTCAGGGTTAGTGCACTACCACTTGAGCCACAGCACCACTTCCAGCTTTTTCTGAGTAGTTTATTGCCAATAAGAGTCCCACTAACTTTTCTGCCTCGGCTGGTTTCAAACTGCAATCCTTAGATCTCAGCCTCCTAAGGAGCTTGGATTACAGGCGTGAGCCACCACATCTGGTTGAATTTCTTATTTTTAACCCTATACATATACCATAAGAGCATCTTGCTCTAAGTTGTACTTCCCATCCTCTCCAATTTTTGTACTTTTAGAATTTTTTCCCTTTGGTGGGGAGGGGAGTTATTTATTTATTTATTTTATCTTTTTGCCAGTTCTGGGGCTTGAACTCAGGGCCTGGGTACTGTCCTTGGGCTTTCTCAAAGCTAGAGCTCTACACTTGAGCCACAGAACTATTTCCAGCTTTTTCTGTGTATGTGGTACCAAGGAATGAACCTGGATCTTTATGCATGATAGGCAAGCACTCTACCACTAGGCCAAACTCCCAGCCCAATGATTCTTCCTTTACATTTACTGTACTAGCTGGGATGACAGACATGATCACCATTGCCCAGCTTCTTGTTGGTTGAGATAGCAGTCTTGTGAATTGTTTTGCCTGAGTTGACCTTCATCTGTGATCTTCTCAGTCTCCACTTCCTGTGAAGCTGGGATTACTGGTGTCAGCCCCCTCCCCCGCCCCCCATACACTAGCTATCTTTAAAATCAGTAAGCTAGGTATGTCATAGAATAAAAATATTTGCTAGGTGCAGGCGTGTGGCCTAGTGGTAGAGTGCTTGCCTAGCATGTGTGAAGACCTGGATTGATTCCTTGGTACATCATACATAGAAAAAGTGGGAAATGATGTTGTGGCCTAAGTGATAGAGCTCTAGCCTTGAGAAAGCCCAAGTTCAATGCTCAGGCTCTGAGTTCAAGCTCTAGGAGTAGCAAAATAAATATTTTTCAGTTTAGTAACATGACTGAGATGACCAGAAATTCATGGGGAGGCTATTTATGACCACACAGGGTGTTTTTGGCTTCATGAAACTCACCATCAAGCCAGGCACTGGGTTAGGGGATGGAGGGTATCTCTACAGATGACACAGTTGGATGGCAGAGGTAATGAGAGCAGAGAACCCTGCATACTCAAAGGTTACCAGCGTGTCTAGAAGTAATAGATGTGTCTACCCCTTACCAATGGACTCAACTCCCTCCCTCACCCGCCTCTCTCTTTCTCTCTCTCTCCTCCCAGTCCTGGGGCTTGAACTCAGGGCGTGGGAACTGACACTTTTTGCTTAAGGCTAGTGCTCTGCCACTTGAGCACCACATTTGGCTTTTTCTGTGCATGTAGTTCCGGGGAATCGAACCCAGGGATGCATGCTAGGCGAGCACATTACCACTAGGTCACACTCCCAGCCCTGGACTCAGCTCTCAATAAATAGGCATCTATGCCTAATACATGTCCATCGCCATGGGGGGAGAGGGCAGGAAGATGTGAGGATGTGCTCCCCTACCCAAGGCTCTAATGCAGACCCATATCACAGTATATATGCTCAGGACTGGACTGAGATGACTCCGGAGATAGAACATGACCTGGCAAAGGCATAGGCCAAAGGCAGAACAAAATGCAGTCATTTACTAAAAGTTCCAGAGAATTCCTCACCAATATGATCATACCTGCAGTTTACTTTTCCTGGAGAAGTTCCTTGTTGTGGAGAGAAACTTTCAGATTTCCACTCTCTCTTATCCCAAAACATGCACTGGAGCCATTGGAAATGTACTGTATAGTTCAGGGCCTTAGCAAAATTCTTGTTGGGAGGTTTTCTGTCATAATCAGCATCCAATAGGGATAAATATCCCATGTTAGCTCCTAAGAAAAGAGAAAGAAAATGTAACAATGGCCAACTTTTTTACTGGCTGAGATAAGGTCTTGTAAACTTAGTGCCTAGGCAGGACTTGAACTGTGATCCCATAATCTCTACCTCTCAAGTAGCTGAGATTACAGGTGTTCCCAGCCTGTCTGGGGCAATCCCATGGAGAATTAACTGCATGCAGACTTTCACAAAGGAATAATGGGGTGCCAAGAAAGGGAACAGTGTCCCTAGTGTCCTCTGTGCTCCATGGTTCTTCTGATACTACGAACAGAGGGTTCACCCCATCCCGTGAGGCTGGACAGTGTTCAGTCTCTATCTCCAGCTGTCATTCAAGCCACTTCCTGCTTCTCTCCAGCCCATCATCCAACTCTAAATACTCACAGGTCCTGTACCTTTCCATTTGGCTTCAGACCATCTTTCCATATGTATGTATATGTATACATACACATATACGTGTGTGTGTGTATATATATACATATATATATATATAGGCAAAATCACTTAACATTCTACTTAACCATTTGAGCCACAGCACTACTTCTGGCTTTTTCTGTCTATGTGGTACAGAGGAACTGAACCAAGGGCTTCATGCATGCTAAGCAAGCACACTACAACTTGGCCACACTCCCAAACATCTTAGGTTCTGGAAATGAGGCTTTAGTCAGATGTATAGCCTGTGAAGATTTCCCATGCTGTAGTCTTTTTAGCTTAGTAACTAGGCCCTTGGATGTACAAAAATGTTTTAGTTTCATGCAGTTATCCCTTCAATTTGCTGAGCACCTGGAACTCTGTTCAGAAAGTTCCTGCCTATGCTGATAAATTCTTTTCTTCTTTTTCTAGTCCTGGAGCTTGAACTCAGGGCCTGAGCATTGTCCTTGGACTTTTCCTCAAGACTAGAGCTCTACCACTTGAGCCACAGCACCCTTTTCAGCTTTTTCTATGTATGTGGTACCGAGAAATCAAACTGGTCTTCAGGCATGCTAGGCAAGCACTCTACCACTAGGCCAAACTCCTGGCTCTGTATGCTGATTAACTCTAATGTTTCTCATACTCCTTGTAGTAGCTTCAAGGTTTCAGGTCTTATATTGGGGTATTTGATCCATTTTGACTTGACATTAATGTACAAGGTAACCACTACGGATCATTTTTCAGTCTTCTTTATATCAATGTATAGTTTTCCCAACACCATTGTTGAAGAGGATTTCTTTTATCCAACATAAAGTTTTGGCTCCTTTGTAAAACCTCAGAAGACTGTAGGTATATGGTTTTGTTTCTGGGTCTTCTAGTTTAGTTTATTGGTCTTTAGGTCTGTCTTTCTTTCTTTCTTTCTTTCTTTCTTTCTTTCTTTCTTTCTTTCTTTCTTTCTTTCTTTTGCCAATCCTGGGCCTTGAACTCAGGGCCTGAGCACTGTCCTTGAGCTTTTCCCTTATGGCTAGAGCTCTGTCACTTGAGCCACAGCACCACTTCCAGCTTTTCTATGTATGTGGTACCAAGGAATCCAAGCTGTGTCTTCATGAGTGCTAAGCAAGCACTCTACCATTAAGACAAACTACCAGCCTCTTGGTCTATTTTGGGCCATACCAAACCATTTTTGTTACTATAGTGCTGTAGTAAAGTTGGGGGGTTGAAATTGTGATAACCACATAGGCTCAATGGTTTCTCTCATTTGTCATTATCAGTAGAAACCTTGGGCTCTCTTACCAGAGATTTACAATAGAGCAAAACCTAGATACATAAGGCCATATAGGATGATGCTAAATAAAAGGACCTCTAGGATATAGAAACAAAAACCATATAATGAGTGATTGTTGTCCTTAATGTACTAGGTTATCTCTCATCTCTTTTGCTGTCCCTTGGTTATCGCATATTGTTACAGTATTTTACCTTATTATATGAAAAAAAAAGAAATTGTGAAAATCTCCCACATTGCTCCCCTTTTTTTGGCCAAGATTTACCTTGGCTGTTTGGAGCCTTTTTGGTTCCATTTGCATTTTTGGATTGTTTTCTCTGTCTTAGTGAAGAAAAATATTGAGATTTTGATGCAAATGTCATTGAATTTGTAGATCACCTTGGGCACAATGCCCATTTTCACAATATTAATTTTGCTGATATATAAACATGAGAATTCTTTTACTTATGGGAGTCTTCTTTAATTTCTTTCTTTAGAGTTTCATAGTTTTTGTTGTAGAAGACCTTAACTACTTTGGCTAGGTTTATTCCTAGGTATTATATACTCTTTAAGGCTATTATAAATGGAATTGTTTTTCTGATTTCCTTCTCTATCTGCTCATTGTTGAAATACAGAAAAGCTTTTATATGTTGCTATTTTGCCAACATCTGTCTTTTTTTTTTACTTTTCTATTGGTCCTGAAATTTCTTTTTTTATTTATTTTTATTGTAATGAATAGAAGGGTTACATTATATTCACCAGATAGAAGGTGCATTACTTCACATACATTGATATCCTTTCTCATGTCTTGGTCCCCATTTCCCTCCCCCCCACCCCTCATCTTGTTTTTCCCCCTTCCCTATCCAATTTCAAATAACCAAATACGCATTTATCCAATATATCAGATAACAAAGTGAAATACTGTAATAATATGAGATAACCAAGGGACAACAAAAGAGATGAGAGATAACATAGTACATTAAGGACAACAATCACCCATTATATGGCTTTTGTTTTTATATCCTAGAGATCCTCTTAGTCCTGTGCAGTTTGCTTAGGCATGGTAAGCTCTACTACCTTGCCTTTAGCCAGAGGAGACTGAGTAGCACCGTGGTTATGAAGGCCAGTCCTGTGTCTCTGTCCACTTCATCTGCAAGAGTCACCCATGGTCCTGTACTCCATGCTTCCATGTGAAACATAGACTAGTCCTCCTCTTTGGGGGAAGCCCCTGATGGCCAGAGTAGGCTCAAGCAGGTAGAGACAAAGTCAAGATGTGCAGATTGCAGGAAACAAGGCTGCAGTCAGATGGCTTGGCAGAAGTGAGGAACGAAAGAGAGGCTGCGGCAGGCAGAGACCCAGACATAGGTGTCCTGGGGAGAAGCAGTAAGAGCCACCTCTAAGGAGAAACAGGCCAGGTACTCCTCACCAACACCAAGAGAGACCAAGATAGTTCTTGCTTGTGGGGTGGTTTGTACTGAGCCATGGTTAGAGTATAAGCAGGAAGAGACTTGACTTGGATGTCAGTGTCACAAGGAAGCAAATTGCTGCCAGGCAGCTTTGCCCTCTCCAGAGAACTGAAAACAAAAAGTTTCTTTGGGCCCACTGACCTTCCTGCAGGACAGCAGGTATGTAAATGTCAGTAGTTTGTCCATCCCACGAGTGGATCTGTTTCACAAGGAAATCAGAAGGAGTAGGCTTCTTGAAGAATCTAAAAGACAGATGAAAAATAATAATGTCAAGCTTGTTTTTCTTTTTTTTGTATTTTATTGTTGGGGTAATGTATAGAGGGGTTATTGTGACATGCATCAGGTAGTGGGTAAATTACTTCTTGAACATTGATACCCTTTTCCATGCTTTTCTCCCAATGTCTAGTTTCTTTTCCTCTCAATCTCTTTAAAGTTGTCCTTCTCCACCTGTAACCTTGAGGCTAAGATCTGAGGATCCAGCCCAGGAAAACAGCTAAGAGATTTTTCTCTCCAATTATCCAGCAAAAAGCTGGAAGGAGAAAGTATGGCTAACATGGTAAAGGGTCAGCACTGGGCGAGAAAAGCTAAGTCAGAGCATGAGGTTCTGAGGTGAAGCTCCAGTACTGGCACAAAAATAACAACAATAACTCTTCTCACTGCAAGGAAGGAAGTGTGGGCTAGAAAGATCCTCTGTGGCATCACCCAGCCTCTTAATAGAAAAAATTCTACATATTAAAAATTATATTAAAAGACAAACAAAAGTAACCAACTTAATGTGTAGAAATGAAGTGAACACCTCAGGGTTTTGCCTGCCCCAGATGGCTTTGAACCATGATCCTCAAGTCTCAGCCTCCTGAGTAGTTACAAAACCCTCAACACACCTGACTAGCAGCATGACAGGAAATGCTCTTGTCTTTCCATTAGAAAATTCGATGTGTATCTGTAGAGATCCCTGGGAATTTCCAGAAAGCCCAGTGAACTGGTGGGAGTTCACCTGATTCCGCAGCAATACAAACATCGTTGTGTTGCTCTTGTTATTCTGTCATGGGCAAGAAAACAAGTTGGGCAAAGGTTGCCACTGGAAGAGTAAGTGCATTGAAAGTTACGGGGTTGAGCCCAAAATGGAACAGGACAAAGGCTTTCCTTACAGGGCTATCTTCCTCCCGAAACTCCACAGTCATGGGTGTCTGTAGCTGTCCTCTTGGGATGGGCCTTCTGCTGGCGCAGCTGTAGAGAGTGATGCCCACAACACCACCAACCTTGAGAAACAAGGATCGTCTCAGAAAGAAGAAGCCCATGGGTGCCTCCAAGGAGTGAAAGTAGGAAAGCAAACCACAATGATGGTATTTGGACAGTTCTGAAAAAGGGCATACTTGGCACGAGGGTCTGGTTTTCTTAGTAGGGTGGTAGGATTCCGGCTGAGTTTTTGCTACTCTTGTTAAAATCATTAACCCTGAAAGTTTTAAAAAGTATTATTTATATTTTGCTATAAGGGCTCATATCTGCTTGTGGTAGATAACAGTGGGTATCAGAGGGGCCCCCTCCTTCCCAGAAGTTACTCGTGGGGACCGTGCATTCCAAACTCATCGAAGCCCCTAAAATTCTTCAAAGGACAGAATTTTAATGGGCTCTATGTAAATGATAATTGCTTAGATAATGAACACCCTTACGTTGGATAGGTGAATTCTGCCCTCATGCTACACAGTTAGGTATACGTCTATTCTGGACTATTGGAATATTAGTCTGAAGAAATGAGCCAAGTTTTTGTTCCTATCTTTCTAGGAATATTTCTCATACCCTCAGTGTGGGATATAACTGGGCCCAGGTGCTGGTGGCAAAGCTCATGTCAACATTCACGCATTCATGACACCTTCATAAATGGTAGTGGTAAATCTTTTTTTGGTTTGTCCTGGGGTCCTTTCCCTTGTTTGACTGGTACTCTACCACTGGGGTCAAGTCTCCAGTCTTGTCTTTTCATGGTTACCTTTTATTTTTTGTCAGTTGTGGGGCTTGAACTCAGTGCCTGGGCCCTGTCCATGAGCCTCTTTGTGCTCAAGGCTAGTGCTGTACCACTTAAGCCACAGCACCATTTCTGGCTTTTTGTATGTGTGTGGTACCAAGGAATCGAACCTGGGTCTTTGTGCATGCTAGGTAAGCACTCAACTTCTGGCCCTGGACCCCTCATTTTATTAAGAGTTTTCTGGAGATTCTGATTTTCCAAGAGGTATGGAGACAGCAACACATGGTAAGCAGCTCCTCTCTGGGAGCTAGAAAGCAAGTACAAGCCTGCCAATCTAATTTTTCTGTTTACCTCCTGGTCACGCCAATGTGAATTGCATAGAAGTGACAGTTAACACCACCAGTACCTGCTCGGGACCCGGAACCCCTGGATAGGGGCTCTTCTTGAAGAACAGGAGTTGGCTTATGTAGCATGGGCGCTGTATTTCTTCTTGAGCAAGAGTGAGCCCAGCCAGGTCACCAGGTAAATGCACCTGGATGGAGCCCAGGCTCTGAACAGAGCTCTGAAGATTGTGATGAAGAAGGATCCAGAATTCCATCTGCCCAGTGCTCATGTGGAATCCATGCTTGTGACTCAAAGAAAGACACTTCTGAAAGAAGAGCATTTGCAAGGCAGATGAGTAAACCCCTGGATTCAGATTGAGCAGAATGACAAGATGCCCTGTCTGAGCTAAGGTCAGTTTCATTTACCTAAAAGACATGCATAGAGGATGTAATGACAAAAGATACTAAAATGTAAGCTACTTTCTTTTTTGTCTGAAAATTTTGCGCATTTAAAAATAATCTCGGGGCCTGGAGTTTGGCCTAGTGGTAGAGTGCTTGCCTAGCATGCACGAAGACCCGGTTTGATTCTTCAGTATCACATACATAGAAAAAAGCCAGAAGTGGTGCTGAGGCTCAAGTGGTAGAGCTCTAGCCTTGAGAAAACCCAAGGACAGTGCTCAGGCCCTGAGTTCAAAGCCCAGGACTGGCAAAAATAAATAAATAAATAAATAAATAAATAAATAAATAAATAAAATATTCTCTTGTTTTTCTTAAGGATTTTTTTTTTCTTTGCCAATCCTGGGGCTTGAACTCAAGGCCTGAGCACTGTTCTTGGGCTTTTTCCTCAAAGCTAGCACTCTGCCACTTGAGCCTCAGCACCACTTCTGGCTTTTTTCTATGCATGCGGTACTAAGGAATCGAACCTGGGTCTTTGTGCGTGCTAGGCAAGCACTCTACCACTAGGCCAAACTCCCAGCTCCCTGCAGGTTTTTTTTGATCATTTATGGGGCTTGAACTCTGGGCCTGGGCACTGTCCCTGAGCTTTTCAGCTCAAGGCTAGCACTCTGACACCTGAGCCACAACACCACTTTCAGTTTTCATGGTTAATGTGAGACAAGAATCTCACAGACTTCCAACTTCCATGCAGGCCTGGCTTTGAATCGTGATCCACAGATCTCAGCCTCCTGAGTAGCTAGGATTACAGGTGTGAGACACCAGTGCCCAGCTAACCCTGCAGTTCTTATGAAGGGAAAAGACATCTTACTTACTAGCAACACATCTGAAATGACCTTCATTCCTTCTTCTCGTAAGTAGTTCTCATTTTTCAAGTTTTCTTGTTTGCTGGCTTCCCAGACTCCAGAAACGAGAAGGATAAGTTCAAGACCAAGTCCTTTATCACCCACAAATCTTTCCAAGAACTGGCCATGAGCAAGGAGTGACTGGGAATACCTGAGAATGTGTACTGCACTAACAAAGCTTAACTATGTGAAAAGAAGAGATAAAAAACAAAACAAAACGTTTTTTGACATCCACAATGCATATATTTGGACCCTTTTCATTACTATTAGAATTAGTATAATTGAACTTTTTGTCAACAGAATTGGATGGTCCATGTTTGGTCTCAGCAACCATTTGCTTCCTGAAAATTGTTCTCACTCATGAAATGATCAAGGAAAGGAAGAATGACCCCAGCAGCATTTCAGGTATTGATATTATCTGGTTTGAGTGCTAAAAGCCACTCTACAAATCCTTTGAACTCTTTTTTTTTTCTCTAGTCATGAGGTTTGAATTCAGGGCCTTGGCACTATCCCTAAGCTTTTCAGCTCAAGGCCAGCACTCTACCACTTTGAGCCACAGTGCCTCTTCTAACACACTGAACTCTACTGACCCCAAATAACTGAAGTTTCTCCTTGGTGCTATCCATTTTCTTCTCAATAAAGAGGCCTTTACCTGTTCTTTGCCAGGCAAAATTCGCATTCTCTGCCTTTTCCTAAGCCCTCACCATGGACCATTTCCGGTCAAAAAAGTAGAGACTAAGCCAGTGGCTCATGCTTGTAATCCTAACTACTCAGGAGGCCGTGACCTGAGGATCATGGTTCAAAGCCAGCCATGACACTCTTATCTCCAATTAACCACCAGTAAACCAGAAGTAGAGCTATGGCTCAAATTGGTAGAGCACTAGCCTTGAGCAAAGGAGCCCAGGGACAGTGCCCAGCCCCTGAATTCAAGTCCCACAACTGACAACAACAACAATAAAAAGTAGAGACTACAATACAGTCCCTGTTATCTACTATCAACCACTGGAACAAGTAGTTGTCCTTCACTGGCACAAGTGAATTTTTTTTTCCTCTTTCCTACTTGCTCTGAAAGATATTTAAAGGCAAATCTGAGTACTAGGACTTGAACACAGGGCTTTGTGTTCTTATTTAGCTTTCTTACCCATGGCAGGCAGTCTACCACTTGAGCCATACTTCCATTTCAAACTTTTTGCTGGTTAACCAGAGACAGATTTTGAGCCTTTTTTGCCCAGGCTGTTTTTGTTTGTTTGTTTGTTTGATTTTGTTTTTGTGGGTCATTGAGTTTGAACTCTGCCTGGGCGCTGTCCTTGAGCTCTTCAGCTCAAGGCTACCACCCTACCCCTAGGACTGGGCACTGTTCCTGAGCTCTTTAGGTCAAGGCTACCACCCTACTCCTTGAGCCACAGCACCACTTCCAGTTTTCTAATGGTTAATTGGAGATGAGCATCTAATGGCCTTTTAGTGCCTGGCTTGGCTTTGAACCTCGATCCTCAGATCTCAGGCTCCTGAGTAGCTAGGATTACAGGCGTGAGCCACTGGACTGGGCTACTACTTCTTTTTATTGGTGCCAACACTAGGAACTGAAGTCAAGGCCTCTGTCAGCCTTTTCAGTCATAACTGATGCCGTGCCACTTGAGCTATGCCTCCATCTACTTCTGGCTTTTTGCTGATTAATTGGAGCTAGGAGTCTTGTGGATTTTAATGTCTGAATTTCTTCCATTCCTCTTTTTTTTGTCAGCTGTGGTGCCTGAACTCAGGGCCTGGCACTATCCCTGGGCTTTTTTTGCTCAAGGCTAGAGCTCTACCATTTTGACCCACAGAGCCCCTTCTGGTTTCCTGGCAGTTAATTGGAGATAAGAGTCTCATGGACTTTCCAGCCTGGCTGGCTTTCAACTGCAATCCTCAGAACTCAGCTTCCTGACTACAGGCATGAGCCACCAATGTCCTACCATTCCTATTTCCTTTAAAAACCAACTTCAAAAGTGCACTAAGGTAGGCTGCCAATATTTCTGCAGTTTTGTTGTGTTCCTAATTCTGGGTCTTGGCATATTTATTCAAGTGCATGTTTCCTCTGCATTTAGTTATACTTAGCAATGTCTAAACCACAGGGAGCAATGCTTTCTTCTTTGTCCATTAGTTGCTCCTAGCAATCACTAATGTGTATACATGACAAAATTAAGGTTCCAACATATATTTAGCTAAAACGTTTTCATAAATACAGCTTATGATCAAACTGTTTAAAAACCAATAACATCAAGATAGTTTGGAAACATAGTTAAGCTACTATGAATATCCTATCTTAGAGGTAGCCATCAAAATAGCACCTTCGATTTAAATACTCATCCACCAAAAGTGTGAAAAGTGCCTCATAGGACATATGATAGGAAGGGGCCAGAGAGAAGGGGGACACAGGAACAGAGGGAGGAAGTATGGGAAAAATGCTCTCATCACGTTCAATGAACATGGTGTAAAAGTTGAACTATGTAACTTGAGGGGATGGATGGGTTTGGGAAAGATTAGGAACAATAAAGGAGCTGGGGACACTGATAAAGACACATTGTAGCTGGGCGTGGTGGCTCAGGCCTGGAATCCTAGCAACTCAGGAGGCTGAGAGGATTGCAGTTCAAAGCCAGCCTGGGCACTAAAGTCATGAGACTCTTAACCCCAAATAACCACCAGAAAACTGGAAGTGGCACTGTAGCTCAAGCAGTAGAGCTCTAGTCTTGAGCTAAAGAGCTCAGGGACAACACCCAAGCCCACAGTTCAAGCCCCACAACCAGCAAGAAAACAGAAAAGAAGATGCATTCTACTCAAAATTGGACTATAGAACTAGAACTTCTGTGCAGCTACTTAAAAGACGTATTAATTTAATTTTTTTTAAAAAAATGTTAGTTTTGAGGCTTGAACTCAAAGCCTGGGTACTGTCCCTAAGCTCTTTCCCTCAAGGTTAGTATTTTACCACTTCGGGCCACAGCACTGCTTCCAATTTTCTGGTAGTTAACTGGAGGTAAGAGTCTCACAGATTTTCCTATCTGGGATGGCTTTGAACCACAATCCTTAGATCTCAGCCTCCTGAGTAGCTGGGGTTACAGGCCTGAGCCACCGGCACCAGGTTTTACATTTTTAAGTAAGAACATATTATGACCATGTTTCACACTAAAGTCAGAAGATCAATGTATCTCAAAAGATCTTAAGAAAGAAGCATTATTGTGCTAGAATAAAGTCATTTACACATTGCCTCGAGTAAAATGGGTTCTCTTAGATCTCTGAAGAGTTCATGGAGTAGGTAGCATGAGAAGAAAGCAAAATCGTCCCAAAGGAAGAAATAATCCATTTCATACTGAGTGAGAAAGGCATTACCTTCACCAAAATGTTCATTATGTGGCTAGTGCCTTAAAAAATGAATTTCGACTTTAAATTTTCAAATTTCTTTTTTTCCCTTTCTTTCTTTCTTTTTTCCTGTTTTTTTGTTTTTGTTTTTTTGTTGTTTTTTTTTTGTCAGTCCTTGGGCTTCAACTCACAGCCTCGGTACTGTCCCCGAACGTCTTTTGCTCAAGGCTACCACTCTACTTGAACCACAGCACCACTTCTCAAGTTTTCTGTGTATATAGTACTGAGGAATTAAACTCAAGGCTTCAGATATGCTGGGCAAGCACTCTGCCATTAAGCCACATTCCAAGCTCAAGTTTTCAAATTTCTATACACAGGAATAAAATTCTCCAGCCATGATCTAAATGTCAAGATGTAATTCTAGAAATTTCATTCTTCAGGAACTGGCCATTCAAAATTATGCAGTGAAAAAAAAGCAGAAAAAATATACTTGCAAATAAATAGCACTTACCTTCTGAGGAAGACCTATGAGGTCTCTTAATAAAAGAATCGAATCAATCATTTCTTCCTGATAGCAGAAACAAGCAAGTAAAAGGGGGGAGGGTGGAAAAAGATCTTTTTAGTGTTGAGCAGACTTTATGATTTCGTTTCTTCCTCCTCCCTACATTCTTTCTCCATCCATCTCCCTGTCTTCTTCTCTCCTTTCTTCCTTCCTCCCTTCTCTTTTCTTCTTTCTTTCTTTCTTTTTTTCCCTGATTGGTATTTTATCATTTGAGCCACACCTCTAGTCTAGCTTTTGCTGGTTAATTTAGGGCTGGTTTTGTTTTTGCTTTTTTGTGGGTCATGGGGTTTGAACTCAACCTGGGCTCTTCAGCTCAAGGCTACTGCCCAACCCTTGAGCCAAGTCCCACTTTCCATTTTCTAGATGTTAATTGGAGGTAAGAGTCTCAGGTTTTTTGTGCCCAGGCTGGCTTTGAACCTTGATCCTCAGATCAAGGCCTCCTGAGTAGCTAGGATTACAGGCATGAGCCACCACGCCCAGCAGGGGCTAGTTTTGAACCCTGATGCACTGTATCTCAGTCTCCTGAGTATCTAGGATCAGAGGCCTAAGTCACCATTATCTATCTAAATGATGTCTGGCAATGAAATATGACATAAGGTATGCTCTTTGTAGATGTAAACATTCTTTAGTGACCACTATAGGACAGACTTGCAGAAATGTGAGCAAGGACGCCAACTGTTATGGCTTGTATATGAATCCCCCACAGCCTTATGTGTTGAAGGTATAGTCTCTAATTGTTACATCCAATCACTGAAAGATAATTGAACTTGGACCATAAGGCTTTACTCTCATCAATGGATTAATCTGTAGATTGAGTCACAATTTGATGTCACTACTTTGGGAAGTAATAGAAACTATAGGAGGGATGGATTAAAGGAATTAGGGGCCTGGAGGCATGTACTCAGGGACCCCCTTTCTCCTGGACCCCTTAATTCTACTCTCCAGATAGATAGATAGATGGACAGATAGATAGATAGATAGATAGATAATCTCTTCCTTTATATCTATTTCTATCTCTATCTTCTTTATCATCTCGGTGTCTATCTCTATCTGCCTCTACTTACTGGCAGTTTTAGGATAAACAAATGACTCCTTTGTACCTTTTTGTGGGGGGAGTTACTAGGAGGGGGGTCATGGGACCTGAACACTGTCCCTGAGCTCTTCAGCTCAAGGCTACTGCCCTACTCCTTGAGCCATAGTACCACTTCTGGTTTTCTAGTGGTTAATTGGAGGTAAGAGTCTCATGGTCTGGCCAGGAGTTTGGCCTAGTGGTTAAAGTGCTTGCCTAGCATGCATGAAGACCCGGGTTTGATTCCTCGGTACCACATATAGAAAAAACCCGGAAGTGGTGCTGAGGCTCAAGTGGTAGAGCTCTAGCCTTGAGAAAGTCCAAGGACAGTGCTCAGGCCCTGAGCTCAAGCCCAGGACTGGCAAAAAAAAAAAAGAGTCTCATGGTCTTTAGTGCCCAGGCTGGCTTTGAAGGGAGATCCTCATGTCTCAGCCTCCCTGAGTAGCTAGGATTATAGGCCCACCACACCCAGCTAATAATTGACTTTTAACATGATAAGGTAGTTTTAACAAGATAATGGCAGGTTGTATTAAAGTAATTTTTACTTGCAGAAACATCAGTAGAATTATTTGCAATGCTGAATTTACTTGCATCACTTTCTTTTTCATAAACCAGTGACATTGATTTGCAAGACACCTCAGCAAGTAAGAGAGACACTGTGGTCATGAGCAGGGGCCAAGGTGCCTGTCCACTCGCCTTCTTTCCTTGTTTGTGTTTCATAAGCATGACCACATGTCAGGAGCTGACCACGTGCCAGGGGGGCCAACTGGTCTCAGGCCTCACCACTTTATGCAAGTTTACAGACAGTTTACTTTCCCCTACCCTGAGCCATACCTGATCTTCAAACCCTAATTTGCATAAGGAAGAAACGAAAACGAAGGTATCCTGCATTTGTGACCACCAGCCACATGAAGCAGCTGTGTTCTCCTTTGCCAAACGTCTCAGGATTCCAGTGATCAAGGTAATGAAGTTCCTTGTTTCCCTATGACTCCCCATCAGCTGGAGGGTAGACAGGCTCTTTAGGCTGGAATTGTATCTGAAGGAAACACCAGAGGTTATCATGGTTGAATATATATAGAAAACTTTTCATTCTTCCTGTCAAGGGTTAAGCAGAATTTATTTTTCTTAAGTGGGTAAGTGAAGAAACAGAATGATACAAAATGTTCTGTGCAGAAGAAAGTCTGAAAAGACACAGTACAGTACCATACCAAAGTCTTATAAAAACCTCTTTTGTGGGAACTGAACAGGGCACAAAGAAACAGGTACTGACATATCTACTCCTGGCAAATAAAGAAATGTGGTCCACATCTGTCATCCTAGCCACTCAGGAGGCTGAAATATGATGATCAGAGTTTGAAGCCTGTGTGTGGTTTGAATGTCTGTAAGAAGTTTATCCCCAAACCACCAAAAAAAAAAAAGCCAGAAATTGCAGAGCACTAGCCTTGAGCAAAAAAAAGCTCAACAACAGTTCCAAGGCCTTGAGTTCAAGCCCCAGGACACACACACACACACACACACACACACACACACACACACACACACACACCCTATATATGTAAATCAAAAAATGAAAGGGAGAGAGAAAATCCATAATAATAATACCATCATAATCCATAGAACAAGGCAGAAAAATCTATCTATCTATCTATCTATCTATCTATCTATCTATCTATCTATCTGACTAAAACAGAAATAGACCAACATCTATAGACCACTTTTAGTGAACAAAGTAGAACATACATTTTTTTCAAGTACACTCCAAAATTTCTAGAATACATCATATATTAGGCCATAAGACAAAGTATGTTCTCTGATTATCATGGCATTAAATTTGAAATCAAAGATGAAAATTTGGCAAATTCACATAGCTTTGAAAATTAAACAATACACCTTTCAATAACTGATAGTTCAAAATGCAATAAAAAAGGAAATTATCAACTATTTTGAAACTAACAAATGAAAATGTCACACCTCAAACCATATGGGATAGAGCGAAGGAGGGAAATTTATAGGTGTAAATGTCTATAATCCTAGCTACTCGGGAGGCTTAGATCTGAGGTCCACTTTTCAAAGTCAGCCTGGGCAAAAATGTCCATGAGACAAACCACTCAGAAAAAGACAGAAGTGGAGCCGTGGCTCAAGTGGTAGAATGCTAGCCTTGAGCAAAAGAAGCTCAGGGTCAGACAGAGTGCAGACCCTGAATTCAAACCTCAGGGCTGGAAAAAAATAAACAAAACTCAAACAATAAAAGGAAAGGCATATAGATTAAGTGCAGAAATGAATGAAATAAAGAATACAAAAAAATAGAGGGGGTTGGGGATTTAGCTCAGTGGAAGAGCCCTTGCCTAGCAAGTGCAAGGCCCTGAGTTCGGTCCTCCGCTCTGGAAAAAAAAAATAGAAGGGAAAAATCAATGAAACAAAAAACTGATTCTTTGAAGAGATCATCTCAGCCCAAATTACTAGCTATACTAATGATAAGACAAAAAGAAAATAATTTAGTAACTAAAATAACCACATAGTATAAAAGGTTTATGACAGAATACTGGTTTTGAAGAACAGAAAATTGTATACATCAAAAGATTAAAGAATATTAATAAAGTGGAAAAAATCCTAAAATGATAGACTCAAACTGACTCAAAAAGAAATTTTAAAAACTGAATACTGGGCTGGGAGTATGGTCTAGTGGTAGAGTGCTTGCCTAGCATGCATAAAGCTCTGGGTTTGATTCCTCAGTACCACATACACAGAAAAGGCCAGAAGTGGTGCTGTGGCTCAAGTGGTGGAGTACTAGCCTGGAGAAAGCTCAAGTCAGTGCCCAGTCCCTGAGTTCAAGCTCCAGGACTGGCAAAACAAAAACAAAAACAAGGGTTAATACTGGTGAGACTAAGTAGGTAATATAAAACCTCCCACAAAAATGTCAGACCCAGGTCAGGTCACTGGCAGTTTCTATGTGCAATTCAAAGGAGAATTGCCATCTAGCTTCCATAAAACCTTTACATTATTAGAGTACAGATTAGTCACTTTGGAAACATCACAGTATATCCATACAATAATTATTCAGCAATACAAAAGAAGGTGGTAGAAATTCACAAATTCATATCAGAGATGGAACTCAGAGCTTTCATATACTAAATGAAAAAAGTTGCTAATGATAACATTTTCATCATCCCACTGATGTGAAATTTCCCGACTAGATAAATCTAGACGTGAAGGGGTAGATCAGTAGAGGGGTGTGTGTGTGTGTGTGTGTGTGTGTGTGTGTGTGTGTGTGTGTGTACCTGTGTATGTACATGTGTGTATGGTGTGTGCTGGCACTGGAGCTTGATCTCAGGGCCTCACAATCTTGATTGCCTTTTTTACTCAAGGGTGTCACTCTACCATGTAAGCCACATCTCCACTTCTTAGATTAATAGTTATTTGGGCTAGAATGAAGAAGCTAAGTGGTGGGGCACAAAACTGACTGCTAATGAGTACCAATCATTGTGATCCTGAAAATATTCTAAGATATCAATTAAGGTAAGGCTAGCACAATTCTGTAAGTATACTAAAAAACAAAGAAGTGCACAACATCTTATTTTTTGGCCAGTCCTGGGGCTTGAACTCAGGGACTGGGCACCGTCCTTGAGCTATTTTTGCTCAAGGCTAGCACTCTACCACTTGAGCCACAGCACCACTTGCAGCTTTTTCTGTGTGTATGTGGTACCAAGGAATCAAACCCAGGGCTTCGATTCTAGGCAAGCACTCTACCACTAGGACACACTCCTGGCTCTGAAGTACACAACATTTTATTGGATGAACTATATAGTATGTATATAATGTATAAATGCCTCAACAAAGTTGCTTTAAAAAAAAAGCTGGGCATCAGTGACTAACACTGTAATCCTAGTTACTGAGGAGGCTGAGATTTGAGGATGGTAATTTAAAGCTAGCCTGGCAGGGACATCTATGAGACTCATCTCCAGTGAATTATCAAAAATCTGGAAATGATGCTGTGGCTCAAGTAGTAGAGCACTAGCCTTGACCAAAGAAGCTCAGGGACAGTGCCCAGGCTCTGAGTTCAAGCTCCAGGACAGACACCAAAAGCAAAAAAAAAAAAGCAAAAAAAAAAAGAAATAAAGAAAAGAAGAAAAAAGATTTGTAGGCTGGGAAGCAGGTGCATAACTGTCATGTGAATGTGAATCACCAGATTTACAATGGTGGAAAAGCCCTGGCTTCTGTTCCCTGTCAGAGATGTGTTCCTTGCCATCTCCTGGGGAAATATAAACACTGTTGTGCTATGGATGACTGTGTGGCCACATGGTACTCACAGGTCCTCACTGAGGCAGCTGTTCCCATGGAAACAGGGCATCACGGTCACTGCTGCAGTGCATGGCTGCACCTTGGAGCCTTCCCCATCTGTGATCTCAGTAGAAACCATGACTGAGGGAGCAGAAAAGGGGAATCATGGGCTGGGCAAGGGTTGGGGTGACATGGTAAGCTGTCCCTGATAGATGTCGACAGACTTCATAGGTTCAGAAGATGGTGAAAAAGAACACTGATGCAGGGGCAGGGGGATACCAGTGGAGGGAAATGGCAGGAAGTGGCTAGACTGAAAAGCTTTAAGAAGTGAGGGCTGAAGGCAGTCTTCCAGTCCCTGGAGATGTGTCTTCAGCAGGAAGATGGATCTGTGGCCTCTCATCTTCATCTCTCTTTCATACTGCCCAAGTGAGCTGCCAGCCTTCCCCACCACCCAATCCCTGCACAGGGTGCAATGCCCTCACAATTCCAAACAGTTACACGACCCAAACCTCCAAAACCAGGAGTCCAGATAATCTTTTCATGTTGGGTGCCAGTCCTGGGGCATGAACTCAGGACCTGGGTGCCTGGGCCTGAGACTTTGTGCTCAAGGCTAGTGCTCTACCACTGGAAGCCACAGCTCCACTTCTGGCTTTCCAGTGATTAATCGGAGATGAATGGACTTTCTTATAGACTTTTTTTTTCATAGACTCTCTTGCCTCAATTAGCTTTGAATTGTTCTGAAATCTCAGCCTCCTGAATAACTAGGATTACAGGCGTGAGCCACCGGCATTACAACTTGCCAACTCAACCATCTTTTACCCACATTTTCTTTTTTGGGGGTGGGGTGGGGCTACCTTGACTTGATTTAATCTATAATAAATTTAAGATTCACCAGATAGAATTTATTAATAGTAAACAAGAAATATCAAAAATATTTTGGCATCTTAATGCCAGTTATATTCCATTTAAACCTAGCTACGGACAATATTCTAATGCTATTTTTTTTCATGGTAAAGATAGATTAACAACAAGACAAAACATCAAATTCAAAGTGAATAAATAATTTCAATTTCTAGGCACATAGTTGCTACAATGTTTAGTTTTCATAAACTAGGAGAAAACAGCAAGTGCGCATAGAGTGTGGCGGCCATTCAATTATGACTTACCTCTGTAACCATCCAAGGGCTTACCAGCTGGCAGTGCAAAGTAATAGTGAGTATCTCTCCCACGGTACAGGGTATGTTTGGAGGCATTTCCTAGCCGGTAACTAAATTCATAGTGAAAGTCCTATCATTTGATCCATAGGAGCAAAATAAAAAAAATAGAGTAGTTGAACACATTATGATTGTCATCATCACTACATATTCACCTGCAACCTTCCTTTCACTGAGGACATAGTTTGCAACCAAGAACAAGGTGAATATTGGTGACACACTGGGAATGAGAAAGGAGATGCGGAGGCCCAGGGTTTAAAAGCAAAACTTATTGGAACGAGGCCCTAAGACTTGAGTGAGGGTCTGACCCCTCCTACAAATCAGGGCAAGCCTTAGAAGGAACAACACGGGCAGAAACAGGAGCTGTCCACCTATCCTCAGGGAGAAAAGGAAAATGGTACCAGGATTTCAATATGGCAGCTCCCCTTTGGCCTGTCACGACTGCAGGAGGGAGCACTGGGCACACCCTCTCCTCAAATCTTCCCCCCGTCCCCCCAAATTCCAATGACCTTCTTCAGTGCCCAACTTAGGAGAGAGGTCAAGTTCAGGTCAGAGACATGCTCTGGGATAAAGCTGAGCCTCCTCATCATGCCCCCAAAGCCTGTGTGTGAACTGACCAAATGCCCCAGGGGAACCCCAGGGAACAGATCTTCCTTTCCTCTGAATGGGGGGCTCTCTGTACCCCACCCTAAGGTGAGAAAGGCCATATTCATACCCTACCTACTTTCTACATCTGACTGCAAGCCCACAGCCTTCACGGATGGGAAGGCCAAAGCCCTCTATGCCCACTGCTTGCTGTGTAGAGCTGACTGCAACTTCTGATCATCTGCTATCAGATGTTGAGCAATTTCAGGACAAACAAGGGCTGTCACGTACCGGCTTCCCTGACAGGCAGAAAACACTGAAGATGGTCTGAGCCTCAAGGCCATGGTGGGGCTGCACCTGGCAGGCCATGTCTTGTGGAGTTGGGTTGACGGAGAAGTAAAGCTGAGCTCTGCCTCGTAAGCCATGCTTTGAAGCTATGAAAGACAAGATGGAGATTTCAGCGAGGATGGAGGACTAGAGTGGCAGAGGATTAAATTTGATGATATGAATGTATTCCTGCTGACTCAGAGGGATACCCACACTGGTTTGGTATCCTGTGGTGTGAGTATATGTTAGAGATTTGCTGAGTCCTGGAGAACAGAAGCACTATGTGAGAAAAACACATTTTCTAGACCCTAGGAAATAAAGGTAGACAAGGCAGATGAATTTCCTACTCAGCAGTCAGACAAAAATCCCTCTAACAGAGACCAAATCTCTGGGAAGAAGACCCGGAGGATGCATCATCAACAGCACACCCAACTGTGTTGAGATGTTGGGGCTTGAACTCTGGACTTGGGCACTGTCCCTGAGCTCTTCAGCTCAAGACTAGCTCTCTACTACTTTGAGCCACAGTACCACTTTCGGTTTTCTGGTGATTAATTGGAGATAAGCGTCTCACAGATCTCAGATCTCGGCTTCCTGAGTAGCTAGGGTTACAGGTGTTCGCAGTGGTGCCCAGTTGTACATTAGTTGCATTATCATCACATTTTCTGTGTTACCCTATAGTAACATTGATGGAAACAGTCATCTCAGTTATTGTTGTGAGTAGCAATATGCAATTCCACTGGGCAGATGCACCCCAATCTGCATGATTATTCCTCCCCTCATAATTACTGTTTTCTACTTCCTGCTATTGCTAGCCACTATGCTGATGATGATTCCCATGCATAAACTGTTTTGAAATGTTAGTGTATTTTTCTTGAGATGAGCTACAGGATGGAGATTTACGTGTCACCTCGCTTAGTGCCAGGGTCTGACCAGACACTGTGGATGGGCCAAGTCATCCATTCTCAGATCAAGCACAGAGATCAGATCCCATCACAATAAAACAGATCCTGTCACAAGACAATGGCCAGGAAAGTCTCTTCCGAAGCAGATACAATTTAAGTGGTCAGTCCTGGAGTTCAGTGGTCAGGAAGGGACATAGAGATGTGAATGGGCATTTGGCCAAGATGACCACAGGGGAAGAAAGAACCCCAGGGTTACAGGGTGGTCTTTGTGACAGGAAGATCAAGGCTTCTGGGGACACAGCAATAGAAAGTTGGGTGGTGGGACATGTGGAGCTCAAGCTACCCTCTCTCAGGTAGCCAGGCTGAACTGGACCTGGGGCTATGGACAGGCTCTTCAGAGATGTCAGTTCCAATAAAGAACATGGCTCTTGCAAAGGAATGGCCTTCAGTTTGTTATGTGGACAGATTTCAGAGGCACTGGCTCTTTTTTTGCCAGTCGGGCTAGAACTCAGGGCCCGGGCACTATCCTTGGGCTTTCTCAAGGCTAGCAGTCTACCACTCGAGCCACAGCACCACTTGAGGCTTTTTTTTTCTGTGTATGTGATACCGTGGAATCAAACCCAGGGCTTCATTCATGCTAGGAGAGCACTCTACCACTAGGCCATGCTCCTTGCCCCAGCACTGGCTCTTTTTACTTAATTCCTAATCATGCATCTTGACTCCATAAAATCAAACACAGTAATATAACCATGGCCGGCTGATGCCCTCAAATTGAAGGCAACAGAGAGTGAAGGTAAGCAGGAGAAACGGGGAAGAGTCAGGGACCACAAAATTGCTGGAATGAGAAGTGATGATCACTTCCTCGAAAAACATAGGGGTATGACCAAACACTTACGATCCCCAACACCAAACCCAAATGGCCAAGTAACATACCCACTGATGCTTGCAGAATGTACATCTCTCCACTGCGCAGTGAGTATGGCTTTATTATCACAGATGACCCTGTGATACCTATAAAAGAGGGGATGGCCATTTAAAAATAATGGACTATGGACGTTGTGGTATAGGGTAGAAGGGCAGGCAGAATATGAAGATGCAAGGTAAAACATCCCAAATTCTATGTTCTATGTCTTGGCCCTCTGCTGAATTGTTGGTGTCTGTTGATTTCTGATATTTGCTGAAAAGCTGAAATCTCATCTCTCCATGCCCCCCTACCTCTCCCGCCCAGCTCAACAGAAGCAACATTTGAGAGTGGACCAGACTCAGAAATGACACAGATTTGCCCCCAAAAGAGACCGCTGCATGATTTTATTTATTGATTGATTGATTTGCCAGTCCTGATGCTTGAACTCAGGACCTGAGCACTGTCCTTGATCTTTCCTCAAGGCTAATGCTTTATCACTTGAGCCACAGCACCACTTCCGACTTTTATTTTCTATGTATGTGGTACCAAGGAATTGAACCTGGGTCTTCATGCATGCTAGGCAAGCACTCTACCACTAGGCCAAACTCCTAGCCCATGATCTTATTTTGTCTGCCTATAGTAGACCCCATGTTTAGTTTTGCTGTTCATCAATTTAACTATAAAGTATGATCCAGATATGCTGAAACAATTTGCAAACATTTTTGGAATGCTGGTTATTATAAAATGCTAAATCTGACCATAGTTGCTTCCTCTAAGAGCAAGATTACCTCTCAGGAAAGGATGGTCCTGTTCTGCTTTTCTTGAAATTGGGAGGCTTCCAAAATGCGAGAGCCAACATACATAGGGATAACTTTTAAACATTATCACTTTAAAACAGTGCCTACCAAAATATCTCGAGGACTGGGGAGGAAATCACCTCGTTATGAAATCCCGAACAGTGGTGAGCTAACCACAGCAACTCAACTGAGAGGATGCGATCTGCAGCCCTGCTTGAGAACACTGGTTAGAAACTCAAGCTTCAGAGCAGGTGTCACTCATGTGAGTGGTTCATCTGCGCAATGAGAGGCCATCTAGATGAGGGACCCTGAATGGGCTGGCTTCTAGGCAGGCATGCTGGCCAAGAGATCGGGTCTCTTGGGACATCAAAAATGAGTAAAACAGTTGTCCCCAGAGGGAAAAATGCAAGAAGAGATACGATGGCTCCAACTATCTATGTGCTGCTGAAATGGAAGTTTCTGAAGGAAAGGAGGATCAACATCCAGGCTCCTTTGGAACAGCTGTGAACTGCAGGATACCTAGTGCAAGCTCCTACCTGATGCTGTGTAGCCTTGGAAGGCAGCTGGGCTGATCTGGGCCTTGCGCCAGTCAGTCATGAGAACTGGCTCTGCTCTCTCTGGGGAGAGGAAGGGACCCAGCAGATTGTCCCCATCATAGGGGCTCTCCTCCATGTGGGCACCTGGTCCTGATGCAGCAGAGCTGGTATTATTCCCTGAGAAGATAAACCAAGTCACAATCTTCCTGAAGCATGAATGAGTTTCTTTTTTTTTTTTGCCAGTCCTGGGGCTTTAACTCAGGGACTGGGCACTGGCCTTGAGCTTTCTCAAGGCTAGTGTTCTACCACTTGAGCCAAGCATCATTTCCAGCTTTTTCTGTAATGTGGATGGTGATCACAATTGCTGGATACTTCATAGCTCAAATAATGACTTTATCAACTCAACAGAGTCAATACATTATCATATAATTTGTCAGCCAATTCCGTGTTCCTTTCTTCTGTTGATTAGTTGATAAATACTTTTTATGGCTTAACATTGGGTCTAGGGACTGGAGACATTGTGAATCCGATCAACTCAATCCTTGCAGCCTATAATGTCACAGGGAGGGAGTTCAACAAACAAACAAGGGAACAAGCAAAGTCAGGTAATGGTAAATAATGGGGGGGAATAAAACAGAGAAAGCCCCGATAGTAGGGATGAGCAGCAAAGCCCTGCCTACGAAGAAGCTTCAGGACAGAGATGAGAATGAGCTCTGGAAAGATCTGGAGAAAGAAATTTCCGGGTTGAATAACAACAACCAAAACCCCACAGAATCATTTGGTATGGGGAGGGATCGTGAAGCCTTTATCCTGCTTATGGTGGGAAGCTGCTGCTAGAGGGAAGACTGGGAGAGGGGACAGTTTCATTTGTGACAGGAAAGTACTCATGTGGCTGTAGGGGAGTGATTACAGGCAACCTGAGTAAATAGGGAGATGGGGGCTACCATGTAGACCAGGGAAGAGTGAATGCTTGATGGTGCTAGGGTAAGAAGAACAATGTAAGCTAGAGGTATGGTTCAAGTGGTAGAGGATGAGCCTTGAGTGAAAAACGACATTCAAGAAAGGCCCTGAACTCAAGTCCCAGCACTTACACATATTCACACAAAAAAGAAGACCAATTTAAGAGTTTGAATAATGGTCATTGAAACAAGATATAATACTAAGATAAGCCCCTGTTTGGGGACTAGAATAACTCTCTCATGGTATCAATACATCCCTCTTCATCTGTTCAGTAGTATTAAGGAAACACCTTGAATGTAAACATAAATAAACTATAAAACTTCTAACATATTCTGTATGTTATGAGCTTCAATTGAAATCCCAAACCAAACAGAAACCCAAATGGATATTGGAAATGTAAACTGCCAGCACCATAGCCACAGTCTCTATCCTGGTTGAGCCCACTGAAATCATACCTATGAGCAAGTTCGGATCCACCTGCAGGCTTATTCACCCAGTCCTCAGAAAGCCCACTAAGGCCAGGCCCAGCTCGCCCTCACTCCTGCTTCTGCCTCCTGACCATTCTCAGGCATCCCTTCCAGACCCTATCTGGAGGGCCACAATCTGGAAGGATAATAGACTCTGCTTTTCTGAGTTTCTCCTCTGCCTCATCACACAGGAAGGGGCACTGGGAGGGCTGAAGAAGCCATAAAGTTAGAGGCAGTTGAATAGAATCATCAAAAACCAAACAAAAAATGCAGTCTAGCCAGGTGGCTCATGCTGAGCCTCTCAGGAGGCTGAGATCTGAGGATCATGGTTCAAAGCCTGAGCATGAAAGTCTGTAAGATGCTTATCTCCAATTAACCACCATAAAACCAGCAGTGGTCCTGTGGCTCAAAATGGTAGAGTGATAGCCTTGAGCTGATGAGCTCAGGGACAGCACCTAGGTACAGAGTTCAAGCCCCCCACAACTGACAAGAAAGAGAGAGAGAGAGGGGGGGGGAGAGAGAGAGAGAGAGAGAGAGAGAGAGAGAGAGAGAGAGAGAGAGAGAGAGAGAGAGAGAGAGAGAGAGAGAAAGAAAGAAAGAAAGAAAAAATACTGCAATGAATCAGAAGAGTGACACATTCACCCACTGGTCTATTTACCCCACACAAATCAGTTGCTCAGTGGACAAATAAATAATCTACTAAATCATCTACTCTGCCCATCTACCTCCTCACTAGACAGACAGAGCCATCGTTCACTCATTGCCCATCTATCCTCTACACATCAATCACTCCTGTTTACTTGATGAACCAACTAATCATCCCCTGATCCTCTATTCCTCTAACAATGGACTCGCTATATGCTGATATACTGGACATTGAGGCCATTCTGGAAACACCGGTGTGTAAGCTAGCCATAGGAGCTTTCCTTAAAGGGACAGGTGAACAGGATTAGACTGGATGCCACCTGCTTCAAACAGGTAGAAGTAAGAACAGTGGCACAAGTAGATAGACTGTCCAATAGGGTTTGGGAAGCCTACGTCCATCTCATATGGACATAATTCAGAGATTCAGAAGGGAGAGTCTGACCAGCCTGTCACCCTTAAACTCTAGTGAGCCCCAGTGGCTTTGGTAGGAGGGAGAAGCATGGTGATGTGGGGATAGATGAGACAGTGGGCTCCTGGCTGAGAAGGCAATAACAGGGGCAAGTTACCTGGCTGTCTCCCCCTGGAGGGCACTGCTTCTTGGATGTCACTGTAATAAGCTTCAAAATCTGTATGAGAAAACAGAATAATAATGTTTCCTTAAAAAAAATCTTCACCTCTGTGTCTCATGCTCTTGTTTGGCTATTTTTTGGTGCTGTTCCTGGGGCTTGAACTCAGGGCCTGGGCACTGTCCCTTAGCTTTTGTGCTCAAGACTCATGCTCTAATGTTGGAGCTACAGCTTCACTTCTGTCTTCTTAGTGTTTAATTGGAGGAAGGAGTCCCATGGACTTTCTTGCCTGGGCTGGTTTTGAATGTTGATGTTCAGATCTCTGGGTCTCCTTAGTTACCCATCAGCGTTACCCATCTTGCTTGGTGTTTTCGCTCAAGGCTGGTGCTTTACCAATTGAGTTACACTCCTTACTTCCAGAATTTTTGTCAGTCATGGGACTTGAACTCTGATCCTAGGTGTTGTCCCTGAGCTTTTCAGATCAAGGATACCCTCCTACCCCTTGAGCCACAGTGCCACTTCCAGTTTTCCGTGGTGAATTGGAGATAAGAGTCTCACAGACTTTTTAGTGCCCAGGCTGGCTTTGAACCTTGATCTACAGATCTCAACCTCCTGAGTAGCTAGGATAACATGTGTGAGCTACCGCAAATTGGCTTACTTCCAGATTTTTTTGCAGATTAATTGGAGATAACAAACAATTCCAGACTTCTGCCCAGACTGGCTTTAAATTGAGATCCTTGGATCTCTGCCTCCTGAGTAGTTAGGATGACAGGTGTGAGCTGCCTACCAGTGCCAGGCTCGACCATATTTCATTTTAAATCACAATTAGCAAATGTAAAGTATGAAACCAGGTTTCTCTAATGTGGATGAGAGTTCAAATCTGACCCACCAGACTTTCTCCTTCTGAGGCCTCCCTGGTGATGAGCTATGAGGACAGTGTGTATGGGTGGTGACACTTACCATCCAGGGCAGGGGAGGAGCTGGGTGGGGACCAGCTTTCCTCAGCCAGGGACCCTGACTCTGGACTCTGCAGCCCATCCTCAGGAGACTCCCTTGGGGCCATGGTATCACCAGAAGCAGGAATATACTGGCCATCTCTTGTGGGCTCCACAGACATGCTGTCCACAATGGAAACAATTGATGGAACCAGGGTGGAGAGTGAAGGCCCTCGCGAGGACAGTGTGGGTCTTCCATCACCATCTGTCACGTGTGGCTCTGCTGTTAGTAAATTGGACTCTGATGACTTCAAAACACCCTCAAGGGCTGAGGCTCCTAGCAGCCCCACAGTGCTGCAAAAGCGAACTTAGACAAAGACAGCGCAGTGTTAAAATTCTGGATCAATCACCTATTTTCAAAAGTAGACAGATGGAAAGAGCACATTGGCTTGAAACAAACCAGATGAGATTTAGGCCATAAAGGGGTGTGATCGCCACCGGGTGGTATGGAGGTCAATACCAAACACCACACGAATGTGTGGGGACAGGAAATCTCAGCTCTTCCCTCTGGAATTCGCTTTCCCAGGCTCCATACATACACCAGTGAGGCCTTGGAGGGTCTCTGTACCCAAGCATGGGTGACTCTGGTATATTCTAGAAACAATTTGGAGCAATAATACATTTCTCCAGGTTTTACTCTTCTATCTGATGGTAGAAATCTACTACAATACTTCTAAAAAGTTATTGTTAGAATTTATGACAAAGGATCTATAGCAAATCAACAACAAAAGCTGTGAGCACCTAAAGGATTGCTAGTACTATGGCCTTGCTGAAACTTAATCAGAGGATGTGTTTCCTCTACAAGATTCTCCAGCCCATACAGCTTTGGATCTGATCTGGGAAATGTTAATCTAGTTACAAGAATTTGGGGATGTGTCTCCTGAATAAAGGATGCAATTGCCTTGGCATCTGTGTCTCCTAGCTACTGAAGCCAGCTGCCCTCAAAGATCTACTCGGGGTGGGGGGGGGGCTGGGAGTTTGGCCTAGTGGTAGAGTGCTTGCCTAGCATGCATGAAGATCCAGGTTTGATTCCACATACTTAGAAAAAGCCAGAAGTGGTGCTGAGGCTCAAGCGGTAGAGCTCTAGCTTTGAGAAAAATCCAAGACAGTGCTCAGGCCCTGAACTTAAGGCCAGACTGGCAAAAAAAAAGCAGAGATTTGCAATAGAGCAAAACCTAGATACATAAGGCCATATAGTATGACGCTAAATAAAAGGACCTCTAGGATATAGAAACGAAAACCATATAATGAATGATTGTTGTCCTTAATGTACTATGTTATCTCTCATCTCTTTTGCTATCCCTTGATTATCTCATATTGTTAAAGTATCTCACTTTGTTATCTGATATATTGGATATATTTGTATTTGGTTATTTGAAATTGGATAGGGAAGGGGGAAAACAAGATGAGGGGTGGGGGTAGGGGGAGAGAAATGGGGACCAAGACATGAGAAAGGGTATCAATGTACGTGAATTAATGTGCCTTCTATCTGGCAAATATAATGTAACCCTTCTATTAATTACAATAAAAATATTTAAAAAAAATTTACTCGGGATCTTCCTGCAGCCCCACTGAATGGGTTGAAAAGACATGGCAGGTAACCAGCAGGGCTGGCATGTGCTGTGGTGAAGGAGATCACTGCCTGGCATAGAGACAAAACCACTCTGTTCACCAACCACCAGAGCCACTTCCCTGAGCACAGTCTCCACCAGGGGGTGAGGGCGCAGGGAGCAGGAGTCCATCTCCTTCCTGGTTTACCCCTAAGTGCTCACAGCAACTAGAAGCACTGAAACAGTCATTCTCTTTAGCTGCAATACTACCTTGTGATGCTGTAGGAGAAAGGAACAAAAATGGGGACAAGAACAAGGTCCCCAAATGCCTAGTCTAGGCAAATATGAGATCCATAGACCCCAAGGTCATTCTGGCCCAGGGTGGCAGGTCTCAGCAGACCAGGATACCAAGGAGAGAATAAATAATCCTGCCCCTACAAGAAAACAATATGATATCCATACATATAACACACATATGAATTTCACTCATCCATCAGAAAGAATAATTTTATGTCATTTTTAAGAACCTGGGAAAACCTAAGTGAAGTAAATCAGGCTCAGAGCATATGTTTTATCTCTTATATGGAAATTATATCTGAATCATAAATATACATGAAAACATATATGGAGTGACATGCCTATATGAACAAATAAATTGACTCTAGTAAAATGAATACCAGAAAGCTGAACCATGTGTAGTCTGAAGTGGAAAAGAACGGGTGTGGGGTAGACAATGGAGAAAGAAAGGGTGGGAAAGCATAATAGTCAATGACCCTGTGTGAAAATTGAATCAGATAACTTGAGGAGATTGGTGGGTTGGGAGAAATGGGTGAGGAAGAAGGAAGGGGAGATATTGATCAAGATGTATTATAGTCATAAAAAGACAGGTTGCATTAAACCTTCTTGTACAACTACTTAAAGATAATATTTTTTTTGTCAGTCATGGGGCTTGAACTCTGGGTCTGGGCACTATCCCTGAGCTCTTCAGGTCAAGGCTAGCACTCTACTCCTTGAGTCACAGTGCCACTTCCAGTTTTCTGGTGGGTAATTGGAGACAAGAGTCTCACAGACTTTTGTGCCTAGGCTGGCTTTGAACCTCAATCCTCAGATCTCAGACTCCTGAGTAGCTTTTACTTAAAGATAATGTTAAAATAAATAAATAAATAAAACAATCCTGGCAACAGCCCTTCCTGCTCATTCCAGTTCTGAACTGGATACCATTGTATCAGCAGTGTCCTACCCATGAGATGGGCTATGCTTATCAGACATTGCACTTGTTACCAGCTTGCAGCAAAGCTCTCTTGTTCTTTTGTTGTGTCTACGAATGCCCAGACCCATTCCAATGCCATTTTGCTGGACAACGTGGACTGACTGTATTCCTCCCAGGTGGTCACCCTCATTTGAGTTTGAATCCACATTTTGTTCCCTCCCTTAGTGTGTCTCAAGTTGCCTTGGAGATTAACCAGTGAGAATCCCATGTTTCACCCCAGCACGTAGAACCTTGGAGTCACCAGCTGCAGGCAGTTTCCTGCAATGAAGAACACAGGTAGGCCATCACCTGGATAGCCACTCCAAAGGATGGAGACCTTGGGGGTCTGTCCAGAAGACAGATTCCATTCTCCCTACTTGATTCTAATGACACAGATCACTTCCAGGATTCTCTCAAAGCACCATTTCTTCCCATCTGCAAGCAAGCATGCAAGCAAGCCTGCACCCCCACCAGCAGATGTCCTTGATCAGTTCAGTTCTCACACTGTCTACCTGCAGGCAGACACAGGTTGAGGATTTGCCCCCATTTCAGATGCCCCCGAATGGTTTTGCTGGGGTTCCCACAATGCTCTCCTCAGGGGAGCATCTTAATTTGCTAGAGCAGTTCCGGGAACTTGATGAAATAATTATGTTTACTCATCTGTTACAAAGGGTATCCCAAGGATACAGATGGCAGATGCATAGGGTGAGGAGTGAGGGAAGGACAAGGAGCTGCCAGGCCTTCTCTGAGGCTCCATCTTCCAGGAACCTCCATGTGTTCACCTACTGGAACAGTCTAGAAACCCAGTTTGGGGGGGATTTTATGGTGGCCTCCTTACTTAGGAATAATTGATTAAATCATTAATCAGCCTTCCTCTCCATTAGGAGGTTGGGGGTGGGGCTGAAAGACCACTCTCTAATTCCAACTCCATCTTTGTCATTCAGCTCATTTGCAAACAGGAAGAGATAACTTTTCTATCAAAACCGGTACTTGAACTCAGGAATTGCTCTCTTCTTTGTTTTTTTCACTGGTGCTCTGACTTGAGCCACACATCTACTTCAGGCTTTTTGGTGGATAAGTGGAGAAAGGAGTCTTGTATTTGCCTACCCCAGATAAGTTTGAACCATACTCCTCAGATCTTGGTTTCCTGAGCAACTAGGATTACAGGTATGAGCCACCAGCCCTAAGAGATTACTTTTGAAGATGCAAAGATTTAAACATTGCATGCCAGGAAAGGACAAAAGACATACTTCATAGTTTTGCAGACATGGCCCTCACCACACTGAGTTACATCACATACTGTGGTCTTTTCCAAAAGCCTAGCATGGCTTTAGACCATCAGGCCCTCCTCCCTGAGGAGGCTCCCTCCCTCTTGCTCACCCTCACCTGGGCCAGCAGAAGGGCAGAACGGAGAGGTGCTGAGGATTCTCAGGGCTAATGGGACAGGTCAGACAAGTCCAGACCTTAGCAATCTCAGAATAACCCCAAGTCTGTTCCTCTATCCACAAAACAAGAAAAGGCATCATTTTTACCTTCCATCCTACTCTTTTCTGTTGCATTGACTAAGAAGAGATCCCAGGAGTAAGAGAGATCGTGGATATCTTCGCAGTGTTCACACACAGCTTGGAGAAGAAGTTCTTCGTTCCAGTTGACATGAACATCTTTAAAGTTTACCCAGAAGAGATGGATGAATCTGAAGCACACAGAAACAGTCTGATGGCTTCAGAAAACAGAGGCTTCTTTGGCCATACTTTATTCAGGCTGTTCAAGCCCGAATCGCCCATGTTGGCTTGATGTGGGGAGGGAGGAATGGGGGCTGTTATGGCCTCTGTGATGAGCCATGACATCCCATGGGACACAACACAGAAGGTGCACACGAGCACATGACCCAGTTCAGAAATACCATCTAACTTCCTTCCGGTCACAAGGCAATGGGCCCTGTTCACCCTGGCCCTGAGCTTTCTATACATAGAGGAGTCCACCTCTGAGCTGTCCCCTCCCCTGCTCATCTTCTCATCACCTCATCTCTGCATTGCAACCCTCACCTCGACCCTTCCAAGCCAACAACCTTTGCTACTGTCATCTTCCTTAGCTTTGCTTCCTCCCTGGATTGGGGCACAGTGGGCTGCCCCTAAGTATCCACAACCCACATAAACCAAAGACCTGGGGGCAGGAGAGGTCCGGGAAAGTGAGGGATGGAAAAGACAGCTACAGAACAACTACTGTATTCACGAGCACCTATTTTAGAAACACAGAAATACTAATTCTTTGCTTAAAGCTTTCTATTCCCTCATAAGCTATAGTATTAATAGTAAGGGGGGAAATGAAGGAGGAAAAGAACGAAGGAGACAAGAAAAGATAAAAAAGAAAGAAGAAAAACAGCAGCTCTCTCCTCCTGACCTTGCCTTTTGACCTTGTCTATTTGCCCAAAATAATGAGTGTGCTCTGGAAACTGAGCAAGGCTACCTAAAAGAAAGACATGCTTATTCATACAAACACTTGGGGAAATGACTCCTCTTGGCACAAATTGTGTTGAAAGGTTTCCCCTTATCTCAAGGGTGGACTCCCATCTTGAAGGGAGCATATGGCATATTCCTTCTTTTCTTTGAAGGTTTGCCGACAGATTGTGACTAACGGTTGTAGTGAGCAGGCCAGTCTTAAAATCTCAGAGCCCAATTGATAAAAGTATAACAGCAAGCACGATTAAATGTGCCAGCTGTGAGAACAAAGGGGAACACTTGTTCCAGAGCAAATTTGAGCAGATCCATTCTGTCGGCAGTCATGTCCATAGCTGTGTCTGGATTGTGTGCTAGCTATCTTTCCTTCAATCAATAAACTTTCTTGGACTCTACTTCAATGTGTCTTTTTTGTTTTTCAATGGTGGGGCTTGAACTCTGGGCCTGAGCTCTTCAGCTTAAGGATAGCACTCAACCACTTGATGTTTTCTTTTTTTTTAACATCAAGAATTAGGTTCCAACTTACTGCATTGCTAGTGGGAATATAAACTAATACAACCACTCTGGAAAGCAGTCTGGAGGTTTCTCAATAAACTAAACATAGACCTTCCCTCCAACCCAGTCATAACACTCCTAGGCATGTACTCTGAGCATCATAACCCAGGATATGATAAGGACACCTGCACAGCCGTGCTCATCTCTGCACTATTCACAACAGCCAAGCGGTGGAAACAATGCAGATACCCCACTACAGATGAATGGATCCAAAATGTGGTACCTATATACAATGGAATTCTACAAGCACGCTGCCCACCTCCGTGTGCTTGTGTGTGGACATGCATGCCATCGTCTCCCTGGCTCATGACTTCACTTGCTGCAATTTCAGTTATGCCTGGTCAACCAAGTCTAAAATAGTTAGGTGGAGCATTCGTAAGTTTTAAATGGTGCCATTCCTGGGGCACCCGTGGCTCACACCTGTCAACCCAGCTGTAGAGAAGGCTGAGGTCTGAGGATCACAGTCAGCTTGGACAGGAAAGGGCATGACTCATCTCAACAATTATGCACTGAAGAAGCCAGAAACGGCACTGTGGCTCAAGTGGTAGAGCACTCACCTTGAGCAAAGAAGCTTAGGGACAGCACCCAGGTTCTGATTTTAAGTCCCAGGACCAACTGGCACACATGCACACACACCAAATTGTGTCATTCTGAGTAGTGTGGTAACAATTCTGTGCCACCCCTAAAGAATGGTGGGCCCTGGTCTGTATCTCTTGCACAGTTGCTTAGTGACTCAACCCCCTTAACAGAGGAAACCAGAAGCCCCTGCAGTCTCATCTTCCCTGGCTTTCCTGGCTCAGTCCTGGTACTGTGTTGAGTTCCTAGGGCTACACCAGGCTTGTGGGTGCTATGCTGGCCGTGGTGCTGGGGACTTGTGGGATTTGTCACAGCATTTCTTTGTCCCTGGATGGTTTCAGGTCACACCTGCTCCACTCTGGTGTCCTGTTAGCCCTGCAAAGTTAAAAGGATCCCAAGCCTCTGAGGCCTCCATTGTTGGACTGTAGCTCTAAAATAGTCTCCTCTCTTGGGGACAGGTGCTCCTGCAGAAGCAGTCCTCCTGAGGCCCCATACACTCAGAGCTCCTCTTGGCGGGGAAGCTGCCCAAGGCTCAGCCTAGAACAGAGCCCAGACTCCATCCTCCCTTTTCATTAGCAGTCAGGCTGCGGAGACCTGACATGGAAATGTTCTTGGTGGACATCATCGCTTTAGTGCTCAGTGCCTGGACCAGAGCAGGGGTACCTGAAGGCAGGGTCGGCACGGGTAGACAGGAACACCTGGGCCTCTGAAGAGTTCCGGTCACCACTGGAGACGGTCAGAGTCACGAGGAACTGATCACAGCATCCATTGAGCCACCTGGCCTGGAAGGAAACAGTGGGAGCTCTGGCATCCAGTTGGTGGGGTGTGGCGTTGTCAAAGCAGGGCCATCCAGGTGAGTTGGCGACGGTGCACACCCAGAGATACCTGTCAGAGAGGCCATTGAAGGGGAGCAGGGGTCAGGCACCACTGTATGAAATGGGGATATGTGGGTGTGGAAGAGATGATGCCCCCATATTTTGTAATATCAGCAAGCAAGGTAGGGATAGATGGATCTCAGGCTGGCTCCCTCACCTGGCTTCCGGGACTCCACCTTGTGGGGAGAGAGAACTGCTCCTCTCCCTCACTGCATGTGGTGACCCTGCCTGCTCACACCTCTGCCACGTTAGAAAACACAATATCTCTCACTCTCTTCTCTCTCTCTCACCTCACTGCTGGAGGTCAGCCCAATGAAGGAAGGCTCTGGCCTGTTTTAGAAGACTCCATCCTCTCTCTGCCTTGGAGAACAGGCCATGGAGAGGATAGAGGAACGGATGTTTCTGAGCAGAAGCCATCATAGACATGAGCCAAAGTGCTGAAGCTCAGACAAGGCAAGGCAGGGGAGGGGAGATGTGTAGAGCTGGGACTAAGGGAAGCCTGAAGAGATGGTAGAAAAAGAGACAGACAGAAAGATAGGCAGACAGACAGGCAGAGACATAGAGAGGGACAGAGAGAATACAGAGAGAGACAGAGAACCAGAGAGCAAGAGAGAGTGAGAGTGTCAGAACACAGAAGAGACATATATAGAGGGAGACAGAGAGACACAAAGACACACAGAACAAGATGCAGAACACAGAGACACAGAGAGAGGCACAGAGAAACAGAGAGACACAGAGAGATGCAGAGATACAGAGAGAGATAGAGACACATAGAGGGACACAGACAGAGACCTAGTAAGACACAGAACACAAAGAAGGGCACAGACAGACAGAGGATGAGAGCGACAGTGGGGGGAAGAGAGAGAGAGAAAGAGAGAGAGAGAGAGAGAGAGAGAGAGAGAGAGAGAGAGAGAGAGAGGCTGTCAGAACACAGAAGAGAGAGAGGAAGACAAAGTAAGAGAGACACACAGAGACAGAGAGAGAGTAAAAGAGACACATAGAGTGAAACAAGGACAGAGAGACAGAGAGACACAGAGAGAGACAGAATCCAAGATGATGCTGAGGGTCTCCCCTGAGCTAGTGAAATCACCAAGGCAATCCCTAGTCAGAGCTGGGAAAATTGGATATGAAGAATCGAGTTGTGGGGCAGAGATGTTTGGAGACACAGGAAAGGGTCCAGAGAGAGGCACAGTGCAGAGCCACAGTGATCTGGCTGAGGCTGTGAGTGAAGTCCCCTGAGCTGACTTGTGAGTCTCCTGAGGTAGAGAAGGGGCTGTGGGACACTGGCAAGGATCCCAGTCAGAAAACTGAGCAAATCCTGGGGATGGGAAGAGGCCTTGCCCAGGGCCAAGTCTCCAGCAGTGAGAAAGGAGTCCTGGGTCTTATGCCTACCACAAACCAAGCAGGCATCTCAGGCAGAGAACACGTAACCTACGTCCCTAAGCCAGTATTACCCTACCCCTTGAGTCACAGAGCCACTTCCAGTTTTCTAGTGGTTAACTGGAGATAAGAGACTCGTGTTCTTTAATGCCTGGACTGGTTTTGAACTGCTATCCTCAGAACTCAGCCTCCTGAGTAGCTAGGATTACAGATGTAAGACACTGCACCCGGCTTGAGAGTCACACTTCTATGGCCTCACCTGAGAATGGCGTGTGGGTAGTCGGGGTCATAGGACCGGGATCCACTGAGGACAATTGGGACTGTGGTGACCCTGGGGACAAAGAGGTGTGTACCCGCTGAGATCACGCTGACAGGTGCCCTAGATCGCACCTCCACAGCCACGCAGTAGTTGCTGTATACCACACTTCCCTTGATCTGCACCTGTGAAGCCATAGATGTGGAGTGACCCACACATGAGACACAAGAGAGGAAACCCACACATCAATGACCATCCCCACGAAACCTGTCACAGCTGTCTAAATAAACAACCTAATGTGCGGCCAGCAGAGACAGGGCCAGGATCAATGGGAGTTCAAACAAAACGATGCACAAAATCGTCTGGGTGTTCCTACAGATGACAATGGCACCTATGTATACTTAGCTTTCAAACCTCCCCTCTTAAAAACTGTCTGTGGTGCTGACATGCGTTTGCCTTTCTTTCCTTTGAGCTTCTTTCTAACAACAAAACATACAATGGTAGTTAAGAAATGTTCATGAACCAGGCACTGGGAAGTCACACCTATAATCCTACCTACTCAGGAGGCTGAGATCTGAAGATCTCAGTTCAAAGCCACCCCGGGCAGGAAAGTCCATGAAACATATCATCTGCAATTAACCAGTAAAAGCTGGAAGTGGACATGTGGCTTGAATGGTAGAGTGCCAACCTTGAGCATAAAAAGCCAAAATGGGAGTATGAAGTCCTGAGCTCAAGCCTCAGCACCAACATAAAACCAAAACCAAATGGTAAATTACAAAAAGAAAGAATAGTTGCCACTCTACTGCTTGACTCACACCTCCAGTCCAGTATTTTTACTGGTAAATTGGAGATAAGAGTCTCACAACCCCCTAGGTCTCAAACTTTTGCATAGCTGGGATTATAAGTATGAGCCACCAATGCCAGGCTTAAAACAAATAGTAATTATGAAGCATTTTACAAGACTTGATCCAATGGGTAGAGCCTGGCAAGGGCAAGGTCCTGGGTTCAAACACAAAGACCACCCAAGTGTTTGTCATAAAGTGTCATTCCACCAGAAAACATGCATTCTAACTGCTGTTTTCCCCTGGGTCTCAGCTCTGGCTCAGTTCCTTCACAGATGCATGTGGCTCTCTGATGGCTGCTCTCTGATTCCTTCTCTCTTTTATTTATTTATTTTGAGTCCTTTTTTCCTTCCTCCCATCTTCCTGCCACCCTCTCTCTCTCTCCGTACTTGTCTCTGCCAAATTGGGGGGGGGGTGTTCACTGCTCCTACTTCCACTCCCTCGCTCCCCTGAGATTCCACACAGCTCTAGCCTCAGCCACTACCCACTGCTGGATGGTTGTCAATCCACCCAGGACTTCTGTTATTGTGAGAAGTCCCCACTGAGGCCGATCCAGCCCACTTTCTGCCATGCATTGCACTTGACCTTATGCTCCAGCCCACTCCTCCCTCAGAGCTTCCTGTCATTGCTTAGATGTGAACACCTCTTCCATTACATTTGCTCTCCATCTCTCTCCTCTATAGGCTGTGTATGTGAACATGAAGCATCTCAGTTTGTCTGTGCCGCCCTTGTCTGCACTCAGGACAGAGCAGGCACTCAGTTTTCATTGAGGCAAGGAAGAGTAGCCTGACCATCCTTTCACTCATCTGGTGTTACAGATTTTCTTTGACATTTCCCTATAATTGTTCCCACTTTGGTATTTAGGGCTAAGCAGGTACTCTACTACTTGAGCCATGTCTCCCAAGCTCTTTTTTGTTTGGAGATAGGGTCTTGTATTTTTGCCTAGGTTCAACTTTGAACTATAATCTTTCTTATATTTCCCTGTAGCTGAATTATAGGTATGAGCTGCCAAACCTGGCCTTCCCCTTGATTGTTATAATTAGTTACCATGCTACTCTATTTCCCCTCCCCTGTTTTTTCATTTTTCTGTAGCTACCTGATTATCTCCTTCCTTCCTTCCTTCCTTCCTTCCTTGCTCCCTCCCTCCCTCCCTCCCTTCCCCTCTCTTTCTATCCTTCGCTTCCTTCCTTCTTTTGGAGATAGGAACTTGTTATGTAGCCCCAACTGGCCTTAAACTAATAATCCTTCTGTTTTAGCCTCCCAAGTGCTGGAATTCCAGGTATACATCACTGATGGCTCTGAGTATTTCTCAGCTTCTCTTTGGGAACACTGCCCCAGCACCCCACTTTACATCTGTGTTCCAGTTCTCTCCCAGTTAGTATTTTCAGAGAGGAGTATGCTTCAGGTCTACCTACAGTGATAAGAGTGTCCCTCAAAAAGTGGCATGGGGCCCTCTGTCCATTGTTGGGGTCTGGTTCACACTGGGGTGAGTCCAGGAACCGAGAGGATGCGTGAGGCAAGGGTCTGTCCATGGCAGCCAGCACAGCTCAGAGCTCAGTAGCCTCCCCTACTGGTGCTTGAGGTCAGCTTTCATTCCAAGGAACCCTGGGATGAGCTTGAACCAAGGCTATTGTGACCCAGTGAGGGAAAGAACTCCATTCCTCCAGGACAGAGACTTTACGGGTCTCTGCTATGGTCTTAAGATGCACCCCCTCCACCAAGCCTTCTTTACCTCACCATCATCTGACCCCAAACTTTCCTTCCACTATCCCAGATATCGTTCCCTTCCCCAACTTTCCATGACAGTGATTGACTCTTTAAAGCACCCCTCCTTCAAGAAGCAAACTCATGTATTGTTATTTTTCTAAATAAAACTAAACACTGAGCACTGACCAGAGAGCACTGTGTGCTGACTGGAGCATAGGCAAAATAGGTATAGAGAGAGGTTTTGTTAAAAGATCTAGGAGGAAGCTCAGCACCTGTGATTCACGCCTGTAATCCTACTACTCAGGAGGCTGAGATCTGAGAATCGTGATTCAAAGCTAGCCCAGGCAGGCTGTGACTCTTATTTCCAATTAACCAGCAAACAATCAGCAGTGATTCAAGTGGTTGAGTCCTAGCCTTGAGCAAAAAACCTAAGAAACAGTGCTTGACCTTGAATTCAAGCATTCAAGCCCCAGTAATTGGGGAGGGGGAGTGAACTCTAGGAGTTTTTCCATTGCTTGCTTGGCCAACATGGGAACATAGGTTCTCCAAGGAAAATGAAACATTTTTCTTAAAAACCTATCCATGCCTTAAAAACAAAAGCCTCTCACCTCTCTCTCTCTCCTCCCCCCGCACCTTTTTTTTTGCCAGTCTTGGGGCTTGAACTCAAAGCCTGAACACTGTCCTTGATTTTTCCTCAAGGTTAGTTCTACCACTTGAGCCACAGCACCACTTCTGGCGTTTCCTATATATGTGGTACTGAGGAATCAAATCCAGGTCTTTGTGCATGCTAGGCAAGCACTCTTACCAATAGGCCAAACTCCCAGCCCCACAATCCCCTTTTGTTAGACAGAAGAGGCTCAGGGGTTAGAATGATGGGCTGGTACAAAGTCCTGCGTCCCTGATCCAGCAGGAGTGAAAGTGAGCAGGCCGACCTTGGCTGACCTTGGCAATAGCAGTGTAGTTCCCACACTGCAGTGTGTAGCTCGGCAGCAGGATGGTCTGTCTGTGAGTGTGGATGCCGCCAGGGAGGACAACAAAAGACCTCTGGGAATCCAGAAAGTACCAGGTATAAGAAAGACCTTGAGAGAGGTCACAGTGGACAGGAGCTTCAAATGTCACTTCCAGTTTCAGGGGCTGAGACCGCCATATCTGAGGATCAACCAGAGAAGATGTCCTATTATATGCCCTTCATGTACAATGCTACTGTAAGTAATTAGAGACACTCGAGAAGAAATCTTCCATTACGTGTTTGCAAAACTGTAGGGGAAGCCTATAGACCCATGCCTCATGCACCTTTATGTAGACTTTATACTTCCTGTCATGCTGTCCTTTCAAGTTCATTTTGCCTTACCCCAACCTTTGAAAATATACCTGTGGCCTCCCTCAGCACCAGGCCTGGCAGTACTCAGTTGAGGATTTACCCTCGGTATGGATAATCTAGGCCAGAGGACCTCAGAATGGAGATTCTGCTTTGCACCTGCAAGGCAGCATTTCACGCTGGGCTCCTGGTAGAGGGTTTTCTTCTTGAAATTTCCATTAAAGTTAAGCTGGAAATCACTCCTGCTAAGTGAAGTGGGATTTTAAGAAACACTGGGACTCATTGTAAGGAGAATTTTGATTCTGGTTTGCTCTTTTTTTTTTTGCCAGTCCTGGGCTTGAGCTCAGGGCCTGAGCACTGTCCTTGGACTTTCTCAAGGCTAGAGCTCTACCACTTAAGCCTCAGCACCATTTCCGGCTTTTTTCTACGTATGTGGTATCAAGGAATCGAACCCGGGTCTTCGTGCATGCTAGGCAAGCACTTTAACCAGTAGGCCAGACTCCCGGCCCTGGTTTGCTCTTTTTTTGGTACAAGTCATGGGGGCCTAGGCACTGTCACTGAGGTTTTTTGTTGTTGTTGTTGTTGTTATTTTTTGTTTGTTTGTTTGTCTGAAGGTTAGTGCTTTGCTTCTTGAGCCACAGCTCTACTTCTGGCTTTTTCTGAGTAGTTTATTCAAGAGAAGAGTCTCACAGACTTCCCTGAGTTTAAACCATTTAATTATTTCTAAATTATTTTTACGGTTTCCACTTTGAATATGATACCATTTAAAAACTTTTTTGTGGGGCGGGGAGTTTGGCCTAGTGGTAGAGTGTTTGCCTAGCATGCATGAAGACCCGGGTTCAATTCCTCGGAACCACATACATAGAAAAAAAGCCAGAAATGGTGCTGAGGCTCAAGTGGTAGAGCTCTAGCCTTAAGAAAGTCCAAGGACAGTGCCCAGGCCCTGAGCTCAAGCTCAGGACTGGCAAAAAACAACAACAACTTTTTTGCACCAAATTGTTATGTGCTACAGCCAATTATAATACTGAGATGATTATAATGCTGATCATTGTAATACTAATTATTATCTCATTGACGATACTAAACGTTAAAAATATATAATGCCCTGTGGGGATGAAAGCTGAGTCTGAGTGTTTTTTTTTTTTTTTTTTTTTTGCTGGTCCTGGGCTTGGGCTCAGGGCCTGAGCCCTGTCCTTGGACTTTCTCAAGGCTAGAGCTCTACCACTTTAGGCTCAGCACCACTTACAGCTTTTTTTTTGGTATGTATGTGGTACCAAGGAATCGAACCCGGGTCTTCACGCATGCTAGGCAAGCACTTTAACCACTAGGCCAAACTCCCGGCCCTGAGTCTGAGTCTTAAGACATGGGGTGCACAGCTAGATAGTGGCGTAGCCTACCCAGGTCCTGACCTGTCCCTCAGCCTTATGCATGCTGGTAACACTCCTTCAGAAACACAAAGAACACACAGAAAGGTGTGCCAACACATCTTTGCCAAATGAACCCTTGCCAGGTGCTTGTGGCTCATGCCTGTAATCCTAGCTAAGACCGGAGGATCTTGGTTCAAGCCAGCCTGCTCAGCAAAGTCCATGAGATTCTTATCTGCAATTAATCACAGAAAAAGCTGGAATTGATGCTGTAGTTCAAGAGGTAGCATGCTAATCTTGGGCAAGAAAGAGATTAGGGACAGAGCTCAGGCCCTGAGTTCAAGCCCCAGAACCAACCCAACACACACACACACACACACACACACACACACACACACACACACACACACACACACTCACTCACTTAAAATGTGATGATGTCTATCTATGTCCTCTGAGCAAAGCCAAGATTCCAGGTAGAGCCTCTGGCCCTGGGCCTGTTGTGTTCTACCCAGCTACAGAGTTCCATTGAGTTCTTGGAATTTGGGATACAACACCTTGCCTAGTGAAGCAGAGCTGCCTGATAACAACACTGGCATTTAAAGCTAGGGGCCCAGTGTGGGGGTGAGGGAGGCTTGTGTGGATCAGGCCTGGAGCTCTTGGCACCCTCAGCCAGCCTGGGGCAAAGGAGTGTGCTTCTTGATTCCCTCGGCAAATTCTGTGGTGCAGGCCACTCACAGGGCCCAGCAGCTGCTCTTGGGGCTTCCTGCCTTCCATAGAAAGCATTCTGACACCTCCCCCAAAATGTTTTGTATCAAAGACATCAAAATGAACATCAGAAAAATTTAAAAGCAATCCTACTTTTCCTAACCTATCATTTGTGCTCAACAAATAACTGGTTATTTAACTCACTTTTATTTTTGTGCCAGTCCTGAGGCTTGAACTTAGGGCTGTCCTTGAGTTTCTTTGCTCAGTGTTGGCAATCTACTACTTCTCGATTTTTTCTGTGATTAATTCTCTAATTAAGAGTGTCACAGACTTTCCTACCAGGCTGGCTTTGAACTGTTATCCTCAGATCTCAGCCTCCTGAGTAACTAAGATTACAGGCCTGAGCCACTGGCTCAGCTTTTTGATGAGTTAATTGGATATAAGAATCTCATGATATTTCCTGCCCAGGCTGGCTTCAAATCATGATCCTCAAATCTCAGCCTCCTGGCTAGCTAGTATTATAAGGTGTGAGCCACCAGCACCTGGTTAATATTATTTAACTTTATAGTTTCACGCTTTCCTTTTTCTTTAAAACATTTTTGATCACTGTGCAAGGGAAAAAACCTAAACCCTTCAGTGAGCTGTGCTGGACCCCAGAGTCTCACAGGCAGATAAAGGGCCTTTTCACACACACAAGAAACCAGCCTCTCCCCTCATCCAGGCTCCAGGCTGGGGTGAGCCTGTCCCTCAGCCCCCAAAGCAGCCCAGCCCCTCCAAAGCCCTTACAGTGGCTCCTTTGAAGCTGAACTCCACAAAGCCCCCTTCATAACCCACAGAGCCCTGGTCCCAGTACTGGGTTAGATTGGGAGGCCCCCAGGCCTGACCCTACCTGGACCTTGGCAGGCTCCATGTTCTTCACAGGGGGCGGCTGGCAGGGCTCCCGCACGATGAAAAGCTGCTTTCTTAGGGCAGCAGAGCTGATGTTATTGAAAGCAAGGACCTCCACTCTGAATTCTCCCTCCCTGGAAGGGGGAAAGCAGACCAATGAGGAGATGGCGCTGGCTGCCCACTGAGTCTCATTCACTCAGCAAGGGCATACTGTGTGGCTCAGTGCCTCTGTGTGTGTGTGTGTGTGTGTGTGTGTGTGTGTGTGTGTGTGTGTACACGTGTGTATGTACGTGTGTGTGTGCGCGCGCGCATGCGTGCACGCATGTACGCACATGCCAGTACTGGGCCTTGAACCCAGGGCCCAGGCTCTGTACCTGAGCTTTGTTGTTCAAGGCTAGTGCTCTACTGTTTTGAGCCACAGACCACTTCTGGCTTTCTGGTGATTAATTGGAGATAAGAGTCTCATGGACTTTCCTAGCTGGGCTAGCTTTGAACTGCTATCCTCAGATCTCACACATATGAGCCACAGGTGCCTGGTTTTTTGCCTGCCTGCCTGCTTGCCTGTCTGTTTTGTAGGGACAGTACTGGGGTTTGGACTCAGGCCTCTCACTTATTAGGCAGGTGCTTACCACGTGAGCCCTGCTTTTTGCTGTAGCTAGTTGTCTTTTGTTTATTTATTTTTTTTAAAGAATTTATTAATGTTGATTTTTACATCATATTTTAAATGACAAGTTTAACAAACAAGTGTTCAAGGAGGGAATCTCTATTTACAATCACTGGGACTTAGTATTTAGAACTTAATCAAAATTAGGCTAAGGGTTTGTATGTCATAGAAACATATTAATTTAAGAAATAAAATATTATGTCTATAGAGTCATAGGTTTTTTATGTCTATATAGTTATGTTTATATTTCCATTATCATGTCCATAGCTTTGGGTATATAGTTATTGAGTCCTCGCTCTTATACTCTCTGGATTTAATAGCCACATATTAAGGATACCATGTGCCTTTTGTTCCTTAGGTCTTGACTTGTCTCACTCTCAACATGGTTGACTTGTCTCACTCTCAACATGTTGACTTGTCTCACTCTCAACATGTTGACTTGTCTCAACATGGTTCGCTCTAGATTCATCCATTTCCCTGTGAATGCCATTATTTTATCTTGTCTGTTGGCTATGTAGAATTCCATTGTTTTGTTTATATTTTTAGAAAAAAAAAAAAAGGTCTCGGGGCCAGGAGTTTGGCCTAGTGGTAGAGTGCTTGCCTAGCATGCACCAAGACAGAGGTTCAATTCCTTGGTACCACATACATAGAAAAAAGCCAGAAGTGGTGCTGTGGCTCAAGTGGTAGAGCTCTAGCCTTGAGAAAACCCAAGGACAGAGCTCAGGCCCTGAGTCCAAGCCCAGGACTGGCAAAATAATAATAATAATAATAATAATAATAATGTCTTATGGTTTTGCCTGGGTTGACCTGGGCCACCTCTCTTATTTGTCCCATCCACATGGCTAAGGTCACAGATGCATATCAATGCACCTAGCTTATTAGTTAATGTGAAGCCTCAACTAGTTTTCTGTTTATTTGTTTGTTTTCTGAGGCTCGGCTCAAATCATGCTCTTTTCTACCTCTGCACCCTGAGTATTTGGGATTATTGGTGTAAGCCACTGTGCCCAGCCCTAATGACCAGAATATTTATTTACTTATTGCCAGTCCTGAGTCTTGCATTCAGGGCCTAGGCACTGTCCTTGAGTTTTCTCAAGGCTTGAGCTCTACCACTTAGGCCACAACACCTCTCTGGCTTTTTCTGTGTATGTGGCACCAAGGAATCAAACCCAGGGTTTCGTGCATGGTAGACAAACATTGTAACAGTAGACAATGCTCCTGACCAGGATCAGACTTCTTGAGGCCTTCTCTTAAGGCCTTACAAAACTCAGGAGATTGAGTTAAGTCCCCAGGTAAACTAGTCCCTGCATTTAGGCCCCGGAATGGTGAGGGGATTTCAGCTGTGGAAAGGTGTTGGGGGGGAGGAGAGGGATATGGAAAGATGACCTGGTAGGGTGTGCTTGACTAAAGAAATACATGCTGACCCAATACTCAAAAATGGGTAATGGTTCAAATAGGCCCAATCAGAACATCAGCGCTTCAAGTTTTGGTGCCAGTCTTAGAGTTTAAATGTAGAACTTGGACACTGTCCCTGAGCACATAAGCTTAAGTGCTCTACTACTTGAGCCACAGGGTTACTTTTGTCTTTTTGGTGATTAACTGAAGATAGAAGTCTCATAGATTTTCATGCCCAAGCTGGTTTTGAACCATGATCCTCAGATCTAAGCTTCCTGAGTAGTTAGGATGACAGGCATGAGTTAGCCAAATTCAAGTTTTCTAGGACTGACTGTCACTTACCGACCTACAGCTTCAGAAAGGAAGGTGGTAGGCCAGACTGAGGATATAGGCTGGGGGTGGTCTCAGCTGGGAGAAGTGTGAGCCATGCATACTCTGTCATTTCTAGAAGCTAGGACAGAGGTCCTGGACCACTGCCGGCTTCTGGGGCTCCAGATCCCTCCCTGCACATATACTAATCCATCAGGCACTCTTGCTCAATTTCTTGTCCACCTAAAAATCCACTTTCAATAGAAATGTTCCCATGGACTTCTCCAGGGATGGACCATTTGGGAGTTCTCATGAAAGGGAGGAGAGACACAGGTGGCTGGACAGTCGTGTATTGGAAGAAACCTGAGGTCATTCCCTGGGGCTGCTGTCCACATAGGCCTTGCCCTCCGGATGGTCATCACACTTAGAAATCCCACTGTGTCAGCACAAAGATGGTTCACAACTGTAATCGTGGCTACTCAGGCAGCTTAAGATTCAAAACTAGCCCTGGGAAAACAAATCCCTAAGACTTTAATCTTCAATTTTTTATCAGCAAAAAGCCAGCACTTGAGATATAATTCAAGTGGTAGAGCATCAGCTTTGAGCAAAAGAGCTAAGCAAGAGCATGAGCCCCTGAGTTCAAGCCTCAGTATGAACACACACACACATACACACACACACACACACAAAAACACATGTGCACACACACACACACACACACACACACAAATGATACGCCTGCATAATATTTGATAATAAGAACAAATGGCTATGTTGCTCTGTTTGTATTATATATGCTATACTTTCTTTAGTTATTTCAGATTGTATGCCTCTACTCTTTAATCTGAAATTGGACAGATATCTGTCAACAGCCCCATGCATCTTAAATTGCATCAAAAGGCCACATTAAATGGTTGAGCTGCACCATCTAGGGGTATATTTGCACATGAACAAAATCAACTAATGTCAGGTTTCTCACATACATTCTATGGTGGGACATGTGCTTGTGTTGTCATAACACTCCAGGTAAACAGTGGGTGATCAATAATGGCTGAAATAAACAAAAGCATTCACACTCTTTCTTCTGATACTGAATCCTTTATATTCTATCCTAAGTACCGTACTTTTTTTTTCTGGTGCCAGTTCTAGGGCTTGAACTCAGTGCCTGGGCACTGCCCCTGAGTTTTTGTGCTCAACTACTTGAGCCACAGCTTCAGTTCCAGCTTTTTGGTGCTTAATTGGAGGTAAGAGTCTCATGGACTTTCCTGCTCATACTGGCTTTGAACCACAATCCTCAGAACTCAGCCTTTCCCTTGTACGAAGCTCCTCCCAAGCCACAGCCATGTCTGATCTGTCTCTATTTAACATATGTCACCTATATCACCTAAGAGGTAGATTGTCAAGAGTGAATCCTTAAGAAATTGGTCCTAGATGCCACCTGCAGCAAGCTACCACCTGCCCCATGTGACTTACCTGCTGTAGATGTGGCTCATAGAGCCACTCCCTGAGCTGACAGTTCCATTCCCAAAGTCCCATCGATACACAACATCTGTGCCAAAGTTGATTCTGTACTCAAACGCCACACTGGTGTTTATCACGGCTGAGGAGGCAGACACGAGCCGATTGGCCACAATTCTTTTCTGTACCCTAATGAGGTGCGGCTCAGAGACCACGCTGCCGATGCTGCTGGAGGCCTTGACTGTCACATGGTACCTGCAAGATGGAGCAGAAGGGCAGGAAAGCCACGTGGGAAGAGAAAAAGACAGAGCTGTGGAGAATCTTCAACAGAAAGGCAGGGGAGGGAGGGTTAATGTGTAGGAATTGTGCAAGTACCCAGTGATTCTGCCTTCTGAGAATCAGGGGAGTTATACTTGGACTCCCCTCTTCAAGCAGGGGGTGAGCGTCCTTCTCAGCTTTGTACACAGGATGCCTCAGAGCGTACTACTGGCTGAGAAGGGATTTGAACTCAGGATCACCAGACTTCAAAGTCCTGTGCCCTGCCGCCTAGAATGTACTAACAGGAAGCAAGTCTTTCTCTCTTGAAATCTTAGGCCTGAGCTCTGTTCAAAGAAGTACTTAGTGGCTTATTACACTACCATGTGACACCCTTAAAATTATTTTGGTAGTTGTGGGACAAACCTTAGGTTGAGTGCTAGCTATATCACCATGGCCACCCTTCTAGACCACTGTATTTACAGACCACTGAGGCAGGTGAAGCCGTCTTCTAATGATTCTGGAAGTGGTTGGCACTGGCAGATCTTCTCCAAAATACCAGAAAGACTCCAGAGGTGTGATTTCTTTGGTAACAGCCATGAAGGTAATGTCTGTGTTTACAGCGAACACAGTTCCATTTGTATAGACAGAGACAGCTGAAATGGGGGTGGAGGGGCAAGCATGTCAACAACAGAAGGGATGGCATTCATCCAGAGAAGTAGCATCTTCACTGTCATTGATTCAAAGACCAAGCAATGGAATACAGTCTCCAGATGTGAGCTTAGGGCTGGACCAAGGAGCAGTTGCAGGACAGCGCAGTGGGTGTGGCCTGGGTTCAAAGGCCTTTCAGGAACAGCTTGAGAGGCAAAATGGCAGCCCCTTTGGAAATTATGCTTGGAAGGGTTTGGAAGGTGGAGCTGCAGATGACTGTGTGGCAGGCCCCCTGCCTTCTCACACCCTGTGTGATTACCCCCCTACACCCCATTCTCATATCCTATGTGGTCACCTCCCCCAACCCTTCTCATACCCTGTGTGGTAGCCTCAGAACCTGTACTTTGGGGGAACAAATTGCAGATAGACATAAGGCCTGCTGAATGGCCCAAGGGTAGGACCTTGGGTAGAACTGACAGCAGAGCCTGTGGTGTTTACTCTTTGGTAATGCCAGCCAACACAAAAGGATGGGAGGGGGTCTTTTCAATCTAGAATTGAAACTAAAACTTACGTTGCATCTCATAACGCACAGGCACACTGAGCCAAGTCTGATGGTCACCCACTTGGGACCGAGAAATAAAGGACACATTGTATGATGAGCTAGGTGAAAAATGATGCATTATAACAGTTCCTAAAGTAAGAAAATATAGAAGAGAAGAATATCCATGAAATAAATGCATTCACTTCTGTCCATATTTTTCATTTTTACCTTCCTGCTTTGAATTCCAATCATTTTGAAATTGTGGAGCATGGGCTCTGAGATAAGACAGACCTGGGGAAAAATACTATATCACAGAATTTCACTCATTAAAGTTTTCTTTAGCTGGGTACTGATGGCTCTCACCTGTAATCCTAACTACTTAGAAGGCTAAGACCTGAAAATTGTAGTTCAAAGCTAGCCCAGGCAGAAATGTCTGTGAGACTCTTATCTCCAGCGAACTATCAAAAAGCCACAAGTAGAGCTGTAGTTCAAATGGTAGAGAACCAGGCTTGACCATAAAAGCTAAGATACAGTGCCCAGTCCCTGAGTTCAAGGCCCAGTAATGGCACCAAGAAAACAATAACAACAGGAAAGAAACAGAAAAGATATAAAACACCTGCAGCAGGTAGGTGTGGGAAAAGTATGCCAAGACGGAAGGAGATGAGAGTTCCTGTCACACTACCATCCCTGGCTTCTCCTGTGGCTGGTCATCTTCCCTTAGCATCCTTCATGCTCATCCACGAGGCTCATCCTGGCTTCCAACTCCTGCCTCATAGAGTCTTTGTCCTCTCAGTGACCCTGAGCTCTCCCTTCTGAAACCTCCCAAGTTTGCCCTTATCTGAGTACTTTGATGTCCTGTCTCCTGTTTTTCATACAGATATGTCAATACCTTCATTAAATTAGCCATTCCTGGATGTTATGACCTTTATAATTTCATGTACATCATAGCATCCTTCTCCAGCAACTATTTTCAGCATGAGGGAAGAATAAATGATGGGAAGAATAAATGATTCAGAACTGTGATAACTTGGATGATATGAATGAGAAATGGAGGAGGAGGGCGGGGGGAACAGCGGGCTCAGGCTGAATTTCTTGCTGAAATCTGATTGCTCAGCCTCCATCCCGGGCCTTACTTTTCTGTTTAAGGTTGGAACCGGCGAAGATGAGGAACTCCCCCTGGTGGACGCTGCTGGAATTCATGAACACCGATACAGCCTCACGCCCAGTCTCCACATAATAAGGGCCAAGCTCCATGTCTGCCCCGTACCACTCACAAACAACAGCTCTGATCTTGTAGACTCCTTCTGGGGAAAAAAAAAAAAAAGAAAAGGGACATTTGATGGACTTTTAGAAAGGCAGAGTCATTAATGGTCAAAGTAGACAATTGGACTAGGGAGCGATCTCACAGCGGATCTTATCTCTCTTCCAGCAGGGCCATTTTCTGGGATTGTGCCAGACCAGTACACTGAGCCCCATGTTCAACATGAAGTTTAATGTTCTTCTGGGTTGAAATCTTCTTTTCTGCAGTACTTGGATTTGAACTTGGAGCCTTATGCTTGCTAAGCAGATGTTCTATCGCTAAGATACTCCTGCAGCTTCAGAAAACTTTTAAACAAGGGCTCAATGTGTTTGCATATTCTGCTTGGCTCTGCAAGTAATATAGCCAGCATTGTGCTGATATTTACAGTATGAAAATAGATAGTGGTTATCTCACAGCTAGGCAAAATATCTAGATGAGATATATCAAAGAATAATTGGAGCAGGATAAAAAATAGCCCTAAACCATTACTCCCTTTCTTTCTCATCCTTAAAATATGCCCATAAGCCAGGTGCCAGACGTTCACTCCTACAATCCTAGCTAATAAGGAAACTGAGATCTGAAAATCATGACTCAAACCCAGATGGGGGAAGAAAAGTCTATTCAATTCAGTTTCCAAAATAACTGGCAAAAAGCAGGTCTGGATTTGGGCATTGGTGGCTTAAACCTATAATCCTAGCTATTGAGATCTAAAGATCATGGTTTGAAGCTAGTCCAGGCAGGAAAGTCTGTAAGACCCTTCAATTAACCACTAAAAAGCCAAAAGTAAAGCTGTGGCTCAAGTAGTGAAACACTAGCCCTGAGCACAAAAGCTCAAGGACAGTGCCCAGGGCCTGAATTCAAGTCCTAGTACTGGCATGCAAAGAACAGTGCTGGAGGTATGGCTGAAGTGGTACAGCACCAGCCATGAAAGCAAGCTGAGTGAGTTCTAAGGCCCTGAGTTCAAAGGTGTGTGTGTGTGTGTGTGTGTGTGTGTGTGTGTGTGTGTGTGTGTGTGTATGAATACATATCTTTGTGGCTCTTCACACTAAGTGATGGATTCTTTCTATTTTTGAGTTGATGCTATCTTGTGGTCAATGGTCAATTGATTTACAAGGTATTGGTATATCAGAGTTTGTTCTTTCTTGCTTGTCTCAGGACCTGTCATTGCTACCAAATGAAGTAGACTTGTCTGGTCTCCCAGAAAATGAGATACATTCTTGAATTGTCCTATAGGAGCTCTTCCAGAGGGCCATCGGGCTGATCAATAGCTGGCTCATAGATCTATGAATGAGCACACTGGAACCAGCCCAGACCCAAGGAACTCGCAGCAAAACTGTGAACTTAAAACATAGTTTTGTTTAAGGCATTAGGTTTAGGGTGACATAATGACAGATTACTAACATAATCTCACAACACAGGGAACCTTTAGCAATTCTCTAACCTAATTTCTAAATGTTAGGTGATTCCTGGTGTATCCTATTGCTGGATGTGATGAGATGCCTGTCATTCTTCTACCAGAGGATTCCAACACAGGCAGATATCATCCAGTCGCTCTCCTGGAAGAAACTGAGAGTCTATCTCAAAAATAACCAACAAGGGCCAGGAGTTTGGCCCAGTAGTAGAGTGCCTACCTCGCATGCACAAAGACCCATGTTTAATTCCTCGGTACCACATACATAGAAAAAGCCAGAAGTGGTGCGGTGGCTCAGGGTGGAACACTAGCCTTGAGGAAAGTCCAAGGACAGTGCTCAGGCCCTGAACTGAAGCCCAGGACTGGAAAAAAAAATAACCAACAAAGAAAGGGCTGGAGGCATGGCCCAGTGGTGTAAGTATTTGCCTATGAAGTGCAAAACTTTGAATAGTACTAGTACAAAAGAAAGAAAAGGAAGGAAAGAAGGAAGGAGGGAGGGAGGGAGGGAGAGAAAGGAAGGGCTAACAGACTGAGATGAAGCATGCCGAGCTAAGGGCTTACCCCAGCCCCAAACAGCACATGTACATGACCCACCATGTTGGAAGGCCACTATGTGTCATACCTCTCCTGTGCTGGTGGGTGGCTGTCACCATCACTGACTTGGTCATGTTGCAGAGCCTCATTTCAGCTGGAGAATGGTCCCCCAAATCTACCAGCAGACAGAAGTCCACTCCAGAAACCACATGAACACAGAACCCAAGGGTTGGAGGTGTCTGATGGTCCAATGCAGGAAAGCAACAGATGGGGCAGCTGCTGCAGATGTGATGGGAACCTTGTGCTGGGCTGGCCAATGGAGGACACTGCTTGAGGGGATGGATTCTCTCAGGGCTAGATGGGGAGGCAGGACAGCAGGGGGTGCAAGAAGTGCCAGGGGGAATGTCCAGGGAGCTGTGGGAGAGAGGTGGACACTTCATACTTCAGGATGGTCCAGCAAGAGGTGGGCCAACAGAACAGGTGGGCTAGGAGGTAACACATGGTCAGTCTGGCCAGGCAGCCTTCTGGTAGCAAGGCCTGAGAAACCTGGGGGAAGCAGTCAAGCACTGGTCCCCACTGGATCCATTGTCCAGCTATATCCCTGAGCACTTAAGAAACAGGCCCCCAATGCCCCTGGCACCCGGCTTGTTTGATCTTTGATTACAGTTAAAAGAGAGAAATATATGCAAACAAAAAGCCATCTGAGTGCCCATGGCTCATGTCTGTAATCCTAACGACTCAGGGATGAGGACTTCATGTCTAATGCACCCCTGCTTCCAAACAGATCTTGACTTTGACCTTCTGATTCTGCTTATGTGATTTTCTGGTGCAGAAAAGCCTGACAGGGCTGTAGTTTGTCAACATACCTGTTCAGAGAAGCTGGTGGCTTTCTAGTAACAACATCAAACAGCTTTAAGACTTGTTTTCAAATTATTCTATAGGGGGAGAAAAACATAAATGAGAAGTGCTCATGAAAACCTGGCACCCTTGAGAAAGCAAAACTCTTCATTCACAAAGTAGTGGCTGGCCACAGTAGTGTCCCAGATTTTGGATTCGACAGAAAATGCAGCAAGGACCCTTGCTGTTGGAAGGACACAAAGGGCTGATTTTGTGTGGTGCCATTTTGAGATGTGACATTCCAACTGGAATAAAGGAATTGGGACTAGGAGCTGTGTCCAGGACAGAGGTGAGAGGCTCTACCCAGCTGATAAGGACAGAACATACCAGCCTCATTGGATGAGAAGCCAAAGGGACTATAGTGACCTGTGGGTCCCCAAAGGAACCAGAAGTGACCTCAGAATTAGTGGAGGTTAGAAGGGTCAGATCATAGACCTTTTTCATTCTGAAAGAGATAGAGTGTGGACAGAGTGTGGCCTGTACAGCCTGCCCTCCTCGTGGTCCAGGTTTCCTCCATTTTTCCACACTTATGTGAATGTTAAATACTACTCTGGATTGGTTTTGCTTGTCCATCTGTAGTCTAAACACAAACTTATTTAAAGTGGGCCATTTCAGGCCCCTTTGCTCTTCTCCTACACCATCCCTCCTGGCAACCCCTCTCCTCCTCCCTTCCCAACCCCAAGGGCTCTTCCTACCTTTTCATTTCCAGAGGCCTGAATATTATCACTTTACCAGGCTCCTCACTCTACCACCATGACAAATAAACTGATGCAAATAAACTCATGGACCTCCAGGAAGCCCAGGGTAGGGGCTCTTCATACCAAACCACAAACAACAACAATAGCAAAAAAAAAAAAAAAAAAACAACCAAAACAAAACAAAACAAAAAACCTCAATGTTGCCAGATGCTGGTAGTTCATGCCTGTAGCCTTAGCGACTCAGAAGGCTGAGATCTGAGGATCAGGGATCAAAGTTAGCCTGAACAGAAAAACCTGTGAGACTCTTCTCTCCAACTACCTACCAAAAAGCCAGAAATGGAGGTGTGACTCAAGTGGTAGAGTGCTAGCCTTGAGTGAAAAGGCTCTGGTGTAGTGCCTAGGCCCTGAGTTCAAGCCCCAGACTTGAGCCCCTGGCCCTTCAGTACGTGAGCTGTTCGCAGTCCCCTTGCCAGTGTATTGAGTCACAGGTGGGGGTGAGGTTCAGGTTCATCTGCCTCCTGAAGGCATGCCTTCATCATGCTTTCATCATGCCTTCCAAGCTCTACCATTAAATTCAGATTTCTCTCCACTTAGAACTGCAACTTGTTTCAGCCGTATAGACACCCAGGGTATAAAGGCATGCCCGATGAAATCCAAAGGAAGGGTACAAGCCTTCTGTTCTTAGGAGAAAAGGCCAAATTTCCCTAGATACATAAGTAACTCAGTGTAGTTTAAGGCACACCTTCTCCAGAGGATCCAGCAAATATGGTGTCCGTGGCTCCATATCTCCAGCCATCTCTCTCCAAGTCCGTGCAGACCGGCTTTCCTTCTCAACACTCACAAAGAAATCAGGGTTTGGTTGGACCTCTACGGGAGAAAAACACATTTGGCAATGTACAGGAAGGTGAGGCTGCAATGGATAAGACCCTATGTGCAGCGTCAAGGACAGGACCCTGTGCAGAAAGGAGAAGGCCACTCTGGAGATGCAGGAGCCAATTTTGAAGCCCGGTATCTTTGAGCTATTCATTGCCCAGCTGTCCTGTCCTGTGACTCTGTGTCTCCAAGGACTTAGGCATACCTAAGCCTAGAGATGACCCGCCCTAGCACATGGAGGAGGGATGTTCCTAGGGGATGGGTCCTCAGATGATGAGAATGAGGGGGGTCACTAAGTGGTGGACAGGAAAGAGCTGGCTAGTGGCTCTCGCCAAGGAAGGCCTCGCCAAGCAGACTACTGTGGAAGCTAAGAATGGCTCAGGGCTCTCAGAATGCGTTGATCTCCACTTGTATGGGTGTTTGAACGGGTTCATGACCAAGTTAAAGAAAGCATTTCCTGTATGTGCATGATTCACGCCTGTAATCTTAGCTACTCAAGAGGCTAAGAGCTGAAGATTAGTTTGAAGCCAGCCTAGGGAGGAAAGCCCGTGAGATTCTCATTTCTGATTACCAATGGAAAAAAAAAATCTGGAAGTGAAGCTGGGGTTCACTTGGTAGAGCATTAGTTTTGAGAAAAAAAAAAAGGCCAGGAATAGCAGCACACAGGCCCTAAATTCAAGCCCCAGGACTGGTGACAAAGAAAAAGAAGGTGGCAGAGGAAGAGGAGTAAGGGCCAAAGAAGGGGGAGAAGGGGAGGGGGAGGAACTAGAGAGTGTCCTCAGGGCAAGTGCTACCCTCTCTGTCTCCACCCAACTTCCTTCTCAGAGAGTCCTTATCCCCAGAGCATGATGGGTGGCAGGAGGGACTGGAGGATGATGAAGATCAAGGAGATCAGTTCTGACAAGTTTTGTCTGAAGTCACAAGAGAACCCCAACTTCATATTTTGAGCCCCTTTCCTTTCTCAGGGAAGAAACCAGAGAGCTTAAGGCTGCTGTGAGCATGGCAGCAGAGTTTTGAGTCCACTAGGACAATACTGGGCTGTCAAGTGAGTGCTGCTTCAAATCCCTTACATATGTCACTTCCCTGTGCAGGGACACTGGGCTTCAACATCCTCTGAGTATCTTAAGCCACTGACTTCCTAGCACAATGTCTAAGTCAATCTAAACGCGTAGAGATGAGTTCATTATTTACTTTCAAGTATAGAGTATCTTAATAGCTCATCCTAACATAAGCAGAAGAAAAATCACCTAAGGCTATGATTCCAGTTATTGTTTAAAAATATGTTCAAACTCACTGGGTGCTTGTGGCTCATGTCTATAACTTTAGAAACTCACAAGGCTGAGATCAGAGGATCATAGTTTGAAGCCAGCCTGGATAGGAAAAGTCCATGGGACTCTTGCCTCCAATTAGCCACCGAAAACCATACATGGAGCTGTGGCTCAAGTGGCTGAGCTTTAGCCTGGAGCACAAAAGATTAAACTCAGGGACAGCACCCAGGCCCTGAGTTCAAATCTCAAGACACACACACACACACACACACAAACACACATACACACAAAGTTCAAACCTCAACTGCCAACCACAGGCTGGATGTACCAATTCCAGCATGAAATCATTTCTTGAACTGCACTATGAGAGAAGATGTTTAGGAAATGTTTCAAAATGAGCCACTGTAAATTGTCTTAAATTCTGTAAATTCTCTTATTAGCTACCAGAGAAAAGACTGATTTGCTCAAACAAGCTGACACATGTCTAACATTTCCTTTAAAAATAAATATTTTCAACAATGGAATTCTATGCTGCTGTCAGAAAGAACGACATCACCCCATCTGATAGGAAATGGAAAGACTTAGAAAAAATCATATTAAGTGAAGTAAGCCAGACTCAAAGGAACTTAGGCTCAATGGTTTCCCTCATTTGTCATAATCAGTAGAAACCTTGGGCTCTACTACCAGAGATCTGCAATAGAGCAAAATCTTGATACATAAGGCCATATAGTATGAAGCTAATTGAAAGGACCTCCAGGACATTGAAACAAAAGCCATATAACGAATGATTGGTGTCCTTAATGTACTATGTTATCTCTCATCTCCTTTGCTGTCCCTTGGGTATCTCATATTGTTACAGTATCTCACTTTGTTATCTGATATATTGAATTTATTTGTATTTGGTTATTTGAAATTTGATAGGGAAGGGGGGAAAACCAAGAGGGGGGGAGGGGAGAGGGTAATGGGTACCAAGACATGTGAAAGGGTATCAATGTATGTGAATTAATGCACCTTCTATCTGGCAAATATCATGTAACCCTTTTATTAATTACAATAAAAAATTAAAATAAATAAATAAATATTTTCAGGAGTCAGCCAATCGATCAAGTGGGTAGCTCAGGTTGAGAGCTCAAAAATTCTACTTAAGTCTGCACACTGGTAGCACATACCTGAAGACTGGATCTGAGAATCACTGTTCAAAGTCAGCCCAAGCAGACCACCAAAAAGCCTGAAGTGGTGCTGTGGCTGAATGGAAGAGTGCCAACTTGGAGTGAAAAAAGGCCTTGAGTTCAAGCTCCATGGCAGCGCGCGCACACACACACACACACACACACACACACACACACACACACACGCACACACACACACTCCTTCTATTTAAGAGACTATGAGCAGAAAACATTGTGCAAAGGAAATGTATTCATTACATGACTCATGTAATTTTAATCCCTCTGTGTATCACATTTTAATAACAATAAAGTAACTCAAAATACGAATATTACTACACTTCATGTTTCTTCTTTTTCTTCTTCTTATTATTATTATTAGTGCTGGGGAATGAAACCAGCATTGGGATGTTGCACTTGCCAGGCAAGCACGTTGCCACTGAGCTACATCTCAGCCCTCTTTTTAAAATTTTAATATAAAAAGAAAAAAGCCAAACATGGTGGTGCACATCTCTAATCCAAGAACTTAAGAAGATGAAGCAGGATGGAGATCAGTCTCAAACTCAAACAAATAATAATAATAATAATAATAATGATATTGGGAATAGCTCAGTAGTAGACACTTGCCTGGCCTTTACAATGTCCTGGGCTTGCCCCTCAGCACCGAGAGGGGGCGGGAAGATAAAAATACACTGCCCTGGCATGTTCACTATTTAAGTTAAAGACACTGAAAAAGGTCCCAAGTGCAAGGTCACTGTGACCTTTGTCCTGGTTTTTAAAAGCAGATGATAACATTTCCCATGTGAATAACGCTAGAAATAAAAGCAACATCTTTTCGTGGGCAGGGAGTTGAGGCCTACACAATTCAGTTACAACAGGCTTGAGGAACCAGCCCTTAACTTGCTGAGCTTGACCCACTGCCAGACCCACATCCCTTGGCCTGTCTGGCCTGTCACATTCCTAGAGCTTAAGTTCTCCATTCAGTCCCATCTATGAGTAATTAGCTTTAAATGCTTATTAGGGCTGATAGGTCGTGGAAAACCCAAGGTAAACATATAGGAATATTTTCTCGAATTAATCTACCTCACATCATTTTAATGTGTAGGCCAAGCAGGGGCCCTTTGAGGATGGAGGCAAAGTTTTGTTGCTTCTATATCAGCAACTGGTATTTGTTACCCCCACCCCAGGATAGGAGACATCCCCCTCCCCAGGGGGAGAGGATGAGCTCACAGAAAGAGGCTGGGTAGGTTACTCTGCCCTCCATTGGTAGACAGATGTAATGCCACAGGTATTATACAGGTATTGTAGGCTACACAAACGGTGCCTTTGTCCTTCCCCAAGGCCTTACCAACTGGTTTCTGGCAGGAGCAGGAGCTGAGCATGCAGGTACAAAGATGAAGGCCCTGGCTCTCCTCAGCCCTCCCAGGGCTCTTGCCACAGAAGGAAGCACAGCAAGCAGTCAGGAAACACCTAAGTACAGAAATAAAGGGAGGAAAAATGCACTCAAGCCCCATCATCAATCATGGCCCTTCTATTGACATCCAGACTTCCACCTCCGATGAATTATGTGATAGCTTTTCTTATTTCCCAAATACCTGCAGAGCAGTGCCAGGCTTTATTGCACAGGAATAAAGGCACTCTGGGAAGCATTTTCTTTTTTTAATTTGACCTTGTGATATAGCTTTCATAGAAAAGTTGGTAGGGGATTGTGACCTACACAGCTCACAAATGGCAGGATAAGCTGATAATACCCAAACCTGAAAGGCAAGGAAATGGAAGCAGAGGACTACCAAAGAATGAGGAAGTAAGAGGACAAAGAGGATGAGGAAATGGAGAGTAAATGGAAAGGAGACCCACCAATCAGAAAGCAGTCGTCCAGGATTCCTCTTCATTATGAAACCCAACACCCAGTTCTGTACTAGGAAGACAACAAGATGGTTGAAGACAGTATGTCCTAGATTCTTGTCTTGCTTAAACTGTTCTATTGCCAGATGAAAGGAATAAGGTAATTTAGTGTCCTAAACTTTCTGATAATGAATGTACTTGAAGTGTTGGCTAGGAAGTTAGGGATTCATATCTCTTCCTCTGACTCATTGAGTGGTTCCACTTGTACCCCTGTGACAAAATGCCTGACAGCAACAGCATAAAAAGGAGAGACTATCCATTTGATCATCGTGTCAGGAGGTGAGGTTACAACAGTCATTCACATCGTGGTAGCAAGATAGCAAAAAGAGACAGAGATGGGAGGAGCCTGGACAACACAGCTGTCCCCAGGGAACTACTTTCTCCATGTGGAGTCCATCTCCTAAAACTACTAGAATCTTCCAACTGGTTTATCAGAACCCCACAGAGACTTCATATCCAAGCCATAACAATTGTATGAAATTAACACATTGGAATGTTGTCAGATCCTGTCTATCAATCCCTCCCGAGCACAGAGCTAGCTCACCTTTCCGGGTCCTTGGAGATGCCTTTGGCCTTGTCCTTAGCCTCTGCCACACCCTGTGCCAAGTTCTGGATACTCTGGTACCCAGGCAAACTTCTTCTCACATTTCCTGGAAGTAGAGGCACTTAATGATTCCAAGCCCTGTACTGAAACCTCATATTGGAACACACATGATACACAGAGGGAGAAAATACCATGCTCTAAATAATTTTCTAATCAGAAACAATTCTTGTTTTCCCAGCATTTGCGGACAACTGTCTTCTTAGGAGAGTTTATTTAAGTAGCTTCGTTCATTCCTGAAATCAATTGCTCTTCAAAAAAAATGATTGCAGATTGCCAATAATCATAAAAAATCTAACTGCTTTTTATTTTAATAGGCCAAGCCAGATGCTGGTGGCTCACTCCTGTAATCCTAACTACTCAGGAAGCTCAGATCTGAGGACTGAGTTTCAAAGCCAGCCCAGACAAGAAAGTCTATGAGATGTGCATCTCCAATTAACAAGCTAAAAGTTGGAAATGGATGTATGGTTCAAATGGTAGAGTGCCAGTCTTGCATGAAAAAGCTACGCAGTCCACCACCACCACCACCACCACCACCACCACCACCACCACCACCACCATCATCATTAGCCATCTTCACAATGTAGACTTCAGGGCACACCCTGGGATGGGGCACATTCTTTCCCATTGTTCCCTCTCCTGGGGACCTTGGCAGCAGGGAGGAGTAAGGACTCTTCTCTGTACCTTCGCCTCATTTCTTCCTTTGCAATCCAGAGGCTGAGCCATGTCCTCTAGACTATAAAACGTTCTCCCAGTGCTGACAGCACTTGTTCCCTTAATCCCTGACATCAACATTTGGTCATCATTTGAACCTTAGAGACTTGACACAACTTGCTTTTCTTTTTTTTTGGGGGGGGGGGAGGCGTGTGTGCCAGTACTGGGGCTTGAACTCAGGACCTTGTGTCTGCTTGTTTTTGTTTTGTTTTGCTCAAGGCTGGTGCTCTACCATTTAAGCCACAGATCCTACATCTAGCTTTTTTGGTGGTTAATTGGAGATACGAGTCTCATAGACTTTCCTGCTTGGTCTGGCTTTGAACCTTAATCCTTAGATCTTAGTCTCCTGAGTAGCTAGGATTACAGGGGTGAGCTACTAGTACAGGGGCACAACTTAGTTTTCTTTTAGCTCATCTTTCTAGAATCAGTTAGAAATTTGTATTTAACTGGAGGCCAGTGTGCAAACACAGCAGATGGGAAGATTCCCCACTCAAGTGGGAAAGTGAAGGGCTCCTTGGGCAAGCCTTCAGAGTCTAGCAAACATGTCTGCATCCTGTGTTTACTCAAACTGCCACAGCTGCAGAGACTTCCAAATAAGCAAAAGAAGCCTCTAGGCCCCATGCAGAGTAAGAGAACCCTGATGTTGATTTAAGCAGTCTAACTGTGGTCTCTGACTCCCCACCCTATGTGCCAGCACCTCATACTCTCATCTGTTTGCTGGGGTCAATCATAGAGGTCTGGGGAAATGAGTATTTAGTGACATCCCCCTGCCTTCTCTCTGTCTACCTCCGTCTCTGGTGACAGGGCTAGGTGCTATCTCTGAGCTTTTATGCTCAAGGCTACTGTTTTACCACTTGACACATACACCCCCCTCCACCTTTTTGCTCCATAGTTGGACATAAGAGTCTTTCAAACTTTTCTGTCCCAGGTTGGCTTCAAACTGTTATCCTCAGATCTCAGGCTCCTGAGTAACTAGAATTACAGGTGTGAGCCACTAGCACTGGCAGTGACATGCTTTGAAATGCTTGTGCTCGAGGAACAGGCCAATTTGCTGTAGACCGGTTTGTTAGTAAGCAAATAAAATCCTCTCTGAAACCCTGTGGTCCTCTTTGACACCCAACCAACAAATCTAAAGCCCCATGACATGAGTAAAGACACCGGCGTAGACCCACTGGCAGGGGGTCGGGGTGGGAGGTAGCATCTATACACATTCCCATCAGAGACAATATTCTGCCTTGCTCTGGTGAAGGATTGTGAAGCCAGCAGTGCTAACCAAGAAATAATAAGGACAATAATGACCAAAGAATGTGACACCCTCAAGGGAAGAAGTATGACTGTCCTGTGCATCTTATAAGGGAGCCACAGCCACTGAGGAGTACTGGAATTTACAGGAAGTATAAGAAGAATTAGCTTCTTACTGGGTACCAGCATTTTATGCCTATATTCCTAACTACTCAGGAGGCAGAGATCTGAGAATCAAGGTTTGAAGCCAATCCAGACAGATAAATCCAAGAGATTCTTACTTCCAAAGAGATAATTAGAGACTCCTCCAGCATAAATTTATAAAAAGGCTGGAAGTACTGCTATGGCTCAAGTGGTAGATACCTGCCTTGAGCATAAAAAATGAAGGGACAGTGACCTGAGATTAAGCCCCAATACACACACACACACACACACACACACACACACACACACACACACGAATTAGGGTTTCAGCCAGATTTGTATCCCAGCACTTAGGAAGATGAGGCTAACCTCAAACTAATAATAATAATATTATTATTTTCTGCATTATTAGCCACTTGCAGTAATTCAATTGCCAGTTGCAGTGAAACTTAATATTCTCCCTCGTCACAGAATTATCTGGTGGTGTGGATGGGCTGAGCTAGACAACCTCTCTGTCTTTCCCATTAGGGCTGTGGGAAACATGTTGGAGAATGGAGTCACTTGATGATCCACACCAAGGTGGTCTGGGCTCTGCTGTATGGCTTGTGCAAAATTATGTTATTATTATTGCTAAATTATTATTATTATTATTTGCCAGTCCTGGGGCTTCAATTCAGGGCCTGGGCACTGTCCTTGAGCTTTTTCAATGGTAGTGCTCTACCATTTGGGCTACGGCACCACTTCCAGCTTTTTCTGTGTATGTGATTTTGAGGACTTGAACCCAGGACTTCGTGCATGCTAGGCAAGCACTCTACCACTAGATCACACTCTTAGCCCCCATAAAATTATTTTTTAATCACAAATTCTGTATTTCACACTTATTGCTTACTTTTTGATTCTGCTCTCTGAATACTTTGTCTAACTGAGCCCTGCTTTATTCCAGGGAAAACTTGAGAGGTGTTCAAATATGTACACTGTTCAAAAGATACCACTAGACGGTGGTAACATGGTTTAAGGAGTTCTAATTCTCTAAGTCAAAATGCAAGAATGGTTCTTTACCCAATTTGCAGTGTGAGGAAAAGGGTAGAAACAGGTACTAAGAAAATAGCATGGAGTTCTCCGGATGGAAAGCTGGGAGGGAACTGATTTCTCATGGGTTCTCAAAGGCTATGATGGGGTTTAATGATATTGAGTCCCCCTCTTTTTTTGGAGGGGGTCAAGAAGTATCACATTTACAACTTAGACAAGTGCATATGTTAAATATACAGAAAAATATCTCTAGAATGATGCTTACCATGAGGAATGAACTCTGGGCCTGTGTCCCTGAGCTTCTTCCTTTAAGGCTCCTGATCTAACACTATCACAGCTCCACTTCTAGCTTTCTGGTAGTTAAATGGAAACAAGCATCTCATAGGTTTATCTATCTGGACTGACTTTGAACTACAACCCCCAGATCTCAGCCTCCTAGTCAGCAAGGATTACCAACATAAGCCTTGGGCACCAACCCCAGCTTGTTTCTCAGATGTTGAGGCTAGTTCTGATGACCAGCATGCTTTGGTTTCTTGCCTTCTGATGCCGCGTCCTCTGCCTCTCACTATATGGACAATTGTGTAAGAGGCACTTGCCCTCTCAGGTAGCAAAACTGGCAATCACTCTCATCTGCGGTCGGTTTCCAGAGGCACTGGTGCTACTCAGTCTATATAGTCTGTAACACCCTCCCCAGACCCCAGCCAATGCTCAGTATATGCAGAATATCAAACACAGAGCACCCAGACAACTTTGGATACTTAAAGGATGGCAAGAAGAAAGGGAAATTGCTGCAATCTTGGGAGAATGTGAAACTCACCATCTACTGAGCTGACCCCTGGAGTGGACTGCACCATGGTGAACAAAGCCAAGGCTCCAGTGACGGCCCACCACCTCAGCTTCGTGGAATCTGTTCCCATGGGGCCTACTGCTTCTCATCAAACCACAGAAGGCTTTGAACAAGTGAGGTAGCCCACAAAAGGGTCCTGATGCTTTGAAGATGGGCCTTCCCCAGGGGCCCCAGGCCCAGTGTGAGCCTTCCCTGCCCCTAATTTGCATGCCGTGGCAATCAGCCTATCAGGATCACTACTGTGAAACCAATACTTTTCCTCTCCCCCATTTCTCTTTCTCCACCCCCCCCCCCAAGCTCCAACCAGCAACATGGAGCTGGAGTTACTATGGTGCAGTTTTTTGGTTTTGGCAGTCCTTAGTCTTGAACTCAGGGTCTGGGTACTGTCCTTGGGGTTTTTCAAGGCTAGAGCTCTACCACTTGAGGCACAGCATTTCTGTCCCTTTCTGTGTATGTGGTACTCTGGGCTTTCTGCATGCTAGACAAGCATGCTTCCAGCCCTGGTTGTTTTTTATCTGAAACTACCAGAGACATACAAACCATTGTGAGGGTCAATAGTAACTCCAAGACAGCACATGGAGTTGCTACATTAGCACAGCTCTTTGAAATCCACCTGGGGACCCTGTGATTAATAATGTAGGGACATCAGGGGGCACTTTACTTATTTTATACCAATACTGGGGCTTGAACTCAGGGCCTGAATGTTGTCCCTTTGTTTTTTGCTCAAGGCTGGTTCTCTTGAATCACAGCTCTACTTCTGGCTTTGGGTGGCTAACTGGAGATAAGAGTCTCATGGATGTTCCTGCTCTGGCTGTCTTTGAACTCCTGTCAGCCTTCTGCATAATTAGGATTTCAGGTGTGGGACACTTCAAATTTCACTTTTTTTGGCCAGTCCTGGGGCTTGAGCTCAGGGCCTGAGCACTATCCTTTCTCAAGGACTTACTCAAGGCTAGAGCTCTACCACTTGAGCCACAGCGCTGTTTCTGGCTTTTCCTATGTAGGTGGTACCAAGGAATTGAACCTGGGTCTTTGTGCTTGCTAGGCAGGCACTCCACCACCAGGCCATACTCTCAGCCAAAGTTCACAGTTGTGCAGGGTCTGAGAACAACTCTGCAAGCTTTAGAGCAGAGATGTGGCTCAGTGGTAGTGTGTGTGTTGAGTATGAGTTCTTGCATTCAATCCATAACCCACACCTTATCACCACAAAAAAAGGAACCTAATAACTTGGTCTAATATGTCATAACTATGCTTCTCATTGGCTTCCAAATAAAAATATTCACAGTGCAATATTCAAACACTTCCATAAACTGCCCCCAAACCCCTTTGGCTCCCTGGCCACCTTGGCATGTAGAACAGCTGCTCATGCAAGTGCTGTCTTTGCTGTCACAAACAGCACTGATCGAAGGACAATCACCATTCAGCATTGTTGGCTTTGGTGCTCACTGATTTTTCCCTTCCAAAAAATGTGTATGTTAAAAACAAACTGACCAACTTGTGGGGGGGAGAGGGAGGGAAAAGTTGGAAGGAAAGAGTTACACTGTCCAAAAAGAAAAGTTCTTATGGGGCTGGGAGTTTAACCTAGTGGTAGAGTGCTTGCCTAGCATGCACTCGGGTTTGATTCCTCGGTACCACATATATAGAAAAAAGCTGGAAGTGGTGCTGTGGCTCAAGTGGTAGAGCTCTAGTTTTGAGGAAAGCCCAAGGACAGTGCTCAGGCCCTGAGTTCAAGCACCACAACTGGCAAAAACAGAGTACTTATTACCTGACTTATGTAACTTTAATCCTTCTGTACCATCGCCTTTCTAATAATTTTTTTAAGTACTGAACTGAAGAAAACAAACAACAAAAAAACATGTTTATATGATTACTGCCAAAAAAACCCAAACAACAATGGGGAAAGGTACAGGTTTGTTTTAGTACATTAACATACTATGATAGCTCCTTGGGTTATGATAGGATTTTGATACTATAGCAACTGACAAAATTGAGATAAATATGGAGTTGTTCTGTCAGTTGTGGGGTTTGAACTCAGGGCCTGGGCATTGTTCCTACAGCAGACTTCCCATTTCACTCCATTTTTATTCTTATGATTGTAGTTGGAACTAATTTTTGTTATGAGCCAAAGAAACAATGTGTTAATAAAAATATCTTTTAATAATAAAATGCTGGTTTCACAAAATATGACATCTTTCTTAAACACCATTAGGCATCAGAAATCAAAGACACTGCTTTTCACAAATGCTATGAAAAAGTCAAAACATTCTGTTGATTTGCCATTTCCCTTCTCCTAAGTTTTGACTCAAGTGTGACATTAACACGCTACTGATGGTGTCATCTGCACAAAACACACACAAAACCTGATAGGACAAGGAGAATGAGAATGAATCAGCTGGTATCAAATCAGCTCTGACATCTGAACAGAACCTGGTCTCAGCACTCCACAGGGCTGTGAACTCAGAAGTTTCATTTTTTCCAGGCACAGATGCCTAGTTCCCTAGAATGACAGACCTGACGCCCAGTGGAAGGAAGAACTACACCAAATGAGACCTGAAGGGGATGGGGATGTAGTCCAGTGCAGAGGGTTTGCCTAGCAGGTGCAAGCCCTGGGCTCCATCCTGGCTCTGAAAAGACCTGCAACCTGACCCTGGGGAGATGTGGGGGGCGTGGAAGAGCAGGAAGACAAGCTCCCACCCTGCTGGGTGGGCTTGCTAGACACCTCTGGCAAATCCAAGGCTACAGATTCTTCAGCACTCACCCCTCAGGCCTCTGGTGCCCAAGGCTGCTGTCAGAGGTAGGGGCCTACCTTTCTGTCACTGGATTCCCAGAAGTGGGAACAGGAGGTGCACGTGCTCACAGCTGACAGCTACAGGGCACCAAGCGGCCGAGCTGAAGGCTGAGCCTGGGCAGAAGTACCAAGTCCTGCCTATGAACTCGGACTGCAATACCAACTCACACATGAGGATTCTTACGCTTTCAGTAAGAACCTGCTCTCTGAAGCTCAGGTGTCTGGGGAAGCAGCTCGGTGGCAGAATGTACAGGCTCTGATTTCAGCAGCCAGTGCCACAAAAACAAATGAAAAAAAATTCTAAAGTTCTTCTCGAGGTCTTAAAAGCAGAATAAACTCCAAACAAAAACAAGACATGAATCATATGAAGTAGCCAGGCTTAGCAAATTGTTTCCCTTTTACTTAAACTACCATAGAAAGAGAAAGAAGCAGGGTACAAGGCACTGTGGTGCTGTGAGACCAGACAATCTGGCAGGACACCTCAGAGTCCCCTCTCCACTGTTACGTCACAGGTCTTTGCCCTCCCAAGCCTGGTGACACATGCTAGGACAAGGCTGGGATGAAATACTGCAGACAGACATCCTCATGAAGCAAATCAAAGTAAACAATCCTGTTCTTCACAACATCTGTGGAGAGAAAACAAACAACAAATTTTGGGGGGGGGGAGGGAGGAGGGGGTCATGGGGCTTGAACTCTGGCCTGGGCACTGTCCCTGAGATCTTCAGCTCAAGGCTACTGTTCTATCCTTGAGCCATAGCTCCACTTCTCATTTCTAGTGATTAACTGGAGATAAGGGTCTCATTGCTCTGTACTGCTTTTGTACTGCCTGGGCTGGCTTTGAACCATGATCCTCAGATCTCAGCCTCCTGAGTAGCTGGAATTACAGACGTGAGCCACTGTGCCCGGCTCTAAACAACACCATTTAAGTTTAGTATTTACAGTGCCAGTCCAGGGGTGTGAACCTGGGCTGTCCCTGAGCTTTTTCTGCTCAAAGCTAGCTAGCACTCTGTCATTTGAACCACAGCTAACTGGGTATAAGTCTCATGGACTTTGTTGCCCAGTTTGGCTTTGGGTCGATCCTCAGATCTCAGCTTCTCGAATAGCTAAGATTACAGATGTGAGCTGCCAGTGCCTGGCCTAAAATACTTTAAATACCTACCACAGCACTAATATTTGGGCTCCCCATGCCACAGTAGGCAACTGTGTTCTGAAGGGTTCCTGAAGAAGTCATAGTGGCAGAATGACAAGCCATAGGACAGAAGGAGAGTGAAGCAGCCTAGGCCGCAGTGAAAACCCAAGTGACAGGCTCCCTAGAAAACCACATCCTCAAACCCATACTGTTCTCAGTACACACCACTGCTTCCCAGTGAGTAACTAACATATGTGGCGCGCTCCCCCTCACTGGGTCAGGAGCACCATACACTCCACTGAACACCCTCCTCAAGCCTTGATGTCCTGGCCCTTCTGTGGTTTCTCCATTTGGCTCTCTTCTGTAATTTTTCTTCATTTCTCTCTTAGTAGGACTGGTCCTTAACAGAACTACCTATAAGTTTCTGGTTTTGCCAGGAGTTTGGCCTAGTAGTATAGTGCTTCCATTAGCATGCACAAAGCCCTGGGTTTGATTCCTCATTTCTACATACACAGAAAAAGCTGGAAGTAGCACTGTGGCTCAAGTGGTAAAGCACTAGCCTTGGGCAAAAGAAGCTCAGAGACAGTGACCAAGCCCTGAGTTCAAAGACCCAGGATAGGCAGAATGAAAGAAAGAAAAGAAAGGCAAGAAGCAAAGGGTTTCTTTTGGTTGCTTTTGTGCTTGAACTCAGGGCATAAGCACTGTCCCTGGCTGTTTCTGCTCAGGGCTGGTGATCTACCACTTGAATCACAGCTCTAGTTCATTTTTTTGTTTCATTTTTTTTGGGGGGGGGTTTGTTGGTGATAAGAGGTTTATGGATTGTCCTGCCTAGGCTGGCTTTGAACCATGATCCTCAGAGCTCAGCCTCTTAAGTAGCTAGGATTACAGGTGTGAGCCCAGCAAGAAGTGAAAGTTTTGAGGCATATGTCGTCCTCCTCCTGTTCTTCCTCCTCCTCCATTTTGCATAGTGCTGACCCTGGCTATTCTCTTTCTTCTCAGCTTTGGGCATCAGTGGCTGAAAGATCCTCCTGAGAGCCACTCCAGAAAGAGAGAGCCTTCAAATCCAGACCTGTTTCCTTTAGGTTGCCTCAACTTTAGGAGCAGGGAAATAAGAGTCCTGGGAAGCTCCTGCAAAGATGCCCTGCTTAGTAAAGGAAGAGGCCAGACCAAGTGTTGACCTTGACCTTGGACTAGAGATCCACTTGACTCAAGCCCTCCGTGAACAATCAGCAAGCAAGGAGACTCAGACAACAAGCAAACCCTGAAAAACCTGGTGAGTACAGCTGACACTGTCCTTGTGACAGCGTGTGTGGCAAGTCACTGTCCCATGGTTATGTGAAGCCACCCCCACACCAATGCCAGCCCTCACCCAGAGACCAACCAAGCCTCCCCTGCTGCCATTTCTAGGCACTTCACAACTCAGGACGCTTTAAAGGCCTGCTCTTCAAGAAAGTTTATTTTGCATGTGATACAATATTAGACTAAAGATTACTGAAATAAGACAATAGAGAAGAAAACTCACTGCAAACGGCCTTCGTAGGGTTCACTTGCTGTCCTGTGAGAAACTGGAGGAGTTTCTTGATGTCTATGTGCACCTCAGTCATCTCTTCGGGGCATCTGTCTCTACAACTCTCAGAGGCTAAATGACACAAGTATTTTTAAGTATATTGACAGATGCATATTTGCTTAAATAAGAGACTCACCTTCCTGCTTGTCTTAGCACCCCATCTGAAATAACTGCAACTATAAATGTCACTTAAGTCCTAAGTATTTAAAATACTAGGGTAATTTTCAAGAGATTTTCACTTCTAGGCACTTTGAAATATGCCTCAATTTTCCCTGTAGGTCAAAAAATTTTTATCTGATACTATGAACTGAAAACCTAAAATACACATGGTTAGTGTATGACCTCCTACTCTAAAGAACACAAACAGAAAATAGCGTAGCAACTCCTGGGAAAGTTGAGAAAATTAAATCCCATTTCGTGTGTTAAAAAACACAAAATGAGTTATTTCACATAGCAATGTTCAACATTCAGAGAGATCTCACTATGTCTTTCACTATTTAACAAAAGCCTCTTGCAAGATTAGGCTCCCATCTGTGTCTATACACAAACAGACCTTAATTTCAGGCCTAGCTGGGCCTAGCTGATAGACTCGCATCAGAAAATGGTGTTCCCATCTCTGGCAGGTACTTTTCTTGGGTCCTCTCCCTGCCTCTGCTTCAGCTCAGCTTCCAACTCAGCTGGGCTGACAGTGAGTCAAGCTGGTGAATGGCCCCTCCTTCACTGCTGACTGGGTAAGAGATGAAGAATGTAGTTTGAGCCTGCTAATCTAACTGGAATGACTAAAGAAGGAGAAAATAAGAACTGTCCCTATCCTTAACTCCATGCAAGGAGAGAAACAGAAGCAGCAAAAGGGACTTCATCAGAGAGGAGGACACCTAGCACAACTGCTTTCCAAGGAGTGTGTACAGGCTCCTCCCTCCCCCGTCCCTCCAACCCTGCACCTGTTTTCTTAGTCATGGGGACAGACAGTCCAATCTCATTCCTTCCCAACACAGACCAAAGCCTACAGAATCCCAACCTCACATCCAGGGAACTCAATGCCTGTTATCTGAAATACTTTCTCAAAAACTAAACATAAAAACCCATGAGAAAACTTACTTAATGGGGGGTTTCCGAGACCCTTAAAATGAGTGGTAATACATACTAATTCAGATTCTATCTTCAAGTTCAACTCTCCATTTAGGTTTGCTTCAATAACCTGCAAATTGAGTATCATAAGATGATCTTGAATAGGGGGAAAAAGGCAAAAAGAACCCTGACATTGGCTCTCACAAAATCTTATCTCGGGGTTCACCAAGGCCCTCGTATGGACAACAGAGAGAAGTCCTGAGAGCCCAGACCTCAGAACCCCTCAGACCACAAAGCAGAAACTGCCCCAGCAGGGAGTTAGCTCAGCAGGTGCCTTGCCCGACTCTGGGATGGGACGGGGCCAGGCCAACCATGGGGGCTCTCTTACAGCAGGGGCAAGCCCTATACTATGAAGGCACAGAGTAAAACGAGGACCTCAACTAAACACGACAGACACCCTTGGAACCAAGAGAAGAAATGTCACAAGGGGAAATGATGAATGGATCTCAGAAAGCTCAAGTGACTATAGGACAAGCTATATGTCTTAATATTCTGTGGTTATAGTTAGAAAACTATCTGGGTCCACTCCTTTATCCACTGCCTCTTTTTCTCTTTTTTTTTCTACACCTGAGACCAGTACTCAATACCTGCAGCTGCTTTCACTCATCAGCAAGCACTCTACCAACTGAGCCATGCCTTCAATTCCCCCCTGCCTCCTCAAGGTTAACTAAACATCTTGTAAAAAAGGAACGTGCTTGACTCACATAAAAAGATATTCTGAAAAACCCAAGGCAGCCAATAGCACACCCAAGGCCTGAAGATACCTGCTAAGCATGGCAGAGGGTAGTATGTTCTACAAATTCACCAAACCATCTGCCCCTACTACACATTTAACTCACACAAGACCATGCCCAGCTGGTAGAAGATGCCATTTTCCAGATTCATCAGGACTGGGTGCTAGCTACAGTGTAGCTGAGGCCTGTCTCCTCTCCCTCTCCATCAAGGTCCTCTCTGACTCACTTCCCTGCCCTGGCACTGTCCCCATAGGTTGTCTTTTGTACACTCTCCTCCCAGAACAAACACACAGGGTTTCTGGATACTGCTAACTCACTCAGGAGATGGTGATTTCTCCCATTGATATAGGGTACTGTCTGCTGTGAAGTCCAGCAGGTCTGCAGAGAGCTCATGCATACTTTATGTAAGCATTTTCCCAATCAGGCCATGAGTGGGCCACCAAAACCAGAAAGGTGAGCATAGCCACCTGCTTCCTCAGGGCCATCCTCAAGTAGGGAGGTTCTTAAAGTACCCCAGGGAGGGAGGGCAGGGGCTCAGGGAAGGTCTCCCTGTCTACCCAGCTCCACTGGGGCCTGTGGTTTGGAAATTATCTAATGTTCCTCATCTTATTCCTTAAAATTGATGATCTTTGCATCTTTCTCATTCCAGAAAGAAAATGAAAAAGGGTTTCTGAAGTTGGGTGAGCTCTTTATTTCCAAGCTTTTCACATCATAAATAGCTCCCTCGTTTACATGCTGCTAAGCCATTACAATTACCTTTGAATAAGAAGTATTCATTTTTAATTTTCCTCTTTTGTTAACCCCCAAAATGTTACATTTCTTAGTCTACTCTCCTCTAAGATGGTACCATACTTGATTGAAATAAGATGTATAAAACAACCCTTGTGGGCTGGGCATCAGCGGCTCACGCCTGCTCAGGAGGCTGAAATCTGTAGATTGTGGCCCGAAGCCAGCCTGGACTCAAAAGGCCTCATGAGACTCATCTCCAATGAACCATTCAAAACATCAGAAATGGTGCTGTGGCTCAAGTGGCAAAGTGAGGCTCAAGGACAGAGCCCAGGCCCTGAGTTCAATCCCCACAACTGAAGGGGGCGGGGATGCCGCGGAGAGACAACCCTTGGGATCATCTCCATAGAGAATCGGATTCTGTAAAGCTGGCATATGACATTCGCTCACTTGTTTCAAACAAGGCAAAACCAAACTCCATAAATTCTCAGGGCTTAAAAACGTAGTTATAGAAATAATAAAAAGAGGGGCTGGGAGTTTGGCCTAGTGGTAGAGTGCTTACCTAGCATGCACGAAGACCCGGATTCGATTCCTCGGTACCACATACATAGAAAAAAGCCAGAAATGGTCCTCAGGCTCAAGTGGTAGAGCTCTAACCTTGAGAAAAAGAACCCAAGGACAGTGCTCAGGCCCTGAGTCCAAGCCCAGGACTGGCAAGAAAAAAAAAAGAATAATAATAAAAAGCCACTTGGAACTAGATGCACCTCAGGTTTACATGTTCTCCCTCTGTGCACAGGAATGCATTCAGTTCTGTAAAAGAGGTAACAACCAACCAACTTCCTGAACCTCAGTCACTCATGTCTGGTACCCATGGCTACACAGTCAGTTCCTAGTGTCAGGATAAGATCTGACTCCAGTGATTCCCTTCATAATGGCTGAGTGCCAGCAGACCGCCAGGTTACCCACACACACTTGAAAACACTTCACTGCCAACATGCTGCCTCCATGCAGGCCAGTTCTGGGCTCACCAAAGCCATCTCTCCTGCACCATACATGTGGTACCTGTCATCCCACATTCTCGTTCTGTTTTGTGAAGCCACTTCTTGCCTCCCATTTGAACTCACGGCAGATCACTGAGCAGTTACCAGACAGGACTGAAGAAAGACAGTGTGGGCAAGGCTAGGAGCTGGTCAGAAAAACAAGACTGGGACCCCTGCCAGACCTCTGGGACCCACACCTCTATGGAGAGGCCTCACATGTCTTGTTCTGAAGCAATGTCTCAGAACAGGGCATGAATGTCTGGTAGCACCTGCTCCAAAGAGTCACCTCTTCCACCAAATGAAGTGAGGGGAAGAGCTCTGCTGAGGGTACTGTTGGGTTTTACCTACTTCCCTAATTTCTATGGCCTGTTATCTTCAGAGACAGAGCTTTTGTTACTCAGGCAGATGCCATTCTGCCTTTGGCTAATCTAACTCAATAGTAGCCATTCTCCAAGTCTTTAAAGTATTCCAGAAAACAGAGGAAACTACTGATTTTACCTCTCCTCCCCTTCATCCTTTCTATTCTGCTGACTCATTTTCACAGAACAGAGAGAACAAATACAGCCTCCCATTAATTGCCCAGCCTTCTCCCCTGGGCCACTCTGAACCTTCTGAGGACCAAGGGTATACACAAAGAAGCCAACCTGACAACTGGATCAACACCAGGTTAGCTATGAGCAGATGCCACAGTCAAGATAACACACAGTACTTCATAAGAAGCACACTGTCAGTACTGTTGTTGACTGGGGAAACAAATGGCCACGAACACTTTCTAGGCATCAATAATTCAAGTCCTGGAACTTGAACCCAGGAGCCTGAGCACTGTCCTTGGACACTTCTTGCTTAAGGCTAGCACTCTGCCATTTGAGCAACAGCACCACTTTGGCTTTTTCTGAGTACATGGTACTGAGGAATAGAACCCAGGGCTTTGTGCATGCTAGGCAAGCACTCTACCACTAGGCAACACTTCCAGCCCCTAGTTTCCCCCCCCACCCCCGCCAGGTTCTAGAGGTTGAACTCAGGGCCTGGGAACTGTCCCTGAGCTTTTTTTTTTTTTTTTTTTTTTTTTTTTGCTAAAGGCTAGTGCTCTACCACTTTGAGCCAGGGCTTCACTTCCATCTTTTTTGTGATTAACTGGAGATAAGTCTAACAGATTTTCTTGCTCAGGTTGGCTTTGAACCATGATCCTCACCTCTTAGCCTCCTGAGTAGCGAGGATTATAGGCATGAGCCACCAGCACCTATCTACAAGTAACTGTTATAACCAAAAGATCCTTGGAAACTATTGCTTTTGACCCAAGCAGCAGCACTGATTATGATCTAAAGGGCAGTTTGACCCTGGGGCACTGGACCATAAACATTAGGGGAGAGTTTCTTTCAGAGGCTGGCAGTTCAAAAGGAATACAAGACAGTGTTAGATGTACACAGCACACACAGGAAAGCTCAGTGTTTTCTGGGAGATAGCAGATGTAAGAAACTGCACGAAGCACCTGCAAACAGCAGTGGAAAAGATCAGAGGTTCACATTTACTGAGTGGACAGTCAGAGATGCAGAGACACAGAGTCAAAGATGCAGACACAGGAAATATAGTTGTGGGGTGAGTCAAGGGAGAGTTCAAGATGAGGTAAGATGTGAATGAGGACAATCCACAGTCCCTATCACCTTCAATACTGTGATTTTTTTTTTGTGAATGTGGCTGTTGGAGACTGTCACAAAATACAACTGACATAAAAGTACCATCTGACTGGGTGCCAGTGCTGCTGAACTCACAACGACGATGACTGGGATGTGGGGGCCTGTGCCCACAGTTCACTGAATAATGGGCAGGGCAAGTACCCCTCTAAATCACATCACCAATTCATCCTGCAACTACAAGAAGTGTGCTTCCCATGCCTGATGCAGGGCTCAAACAAACACAGGGGAGAGAGAATTGCTGTCAGAGGCTGGAGGAGTACCAGACAGCACCAGACTCACAGCCCAAACAAAACCAAAAAGAAAAGATGGAGCGCTCTGCTCAAGATGTAAGGAAAGAACATTAAAACTGTTGGGACACATTTCATATAAAGATAACCATGGGGGATTAAGGACAGATAGGAAGGCTTTCCCAGTGAGTGAGGACTAAAAAACAGTAGAACTGGTTTCTACCAGCCACTATGACATGGTCTCAACACCAGGGGAGGACAGGTCCTCACAAGTCAGGCCTTTATCGGGGCATAGGAGTACAGGCCCTTCAAGCCACAGGAAGGCTGTTTTCTAACTCAAGCAGTATATACAAACTAGACTTCACTCAAAATTCTTGACTAAAAAAGTTGCAACTTACAAGGTGACTGCTGATGTTTTTCATTTTTTCCACAATATTCTTCATAGTCTTCAAGAGTGGCAAATTAATACTAACCTATAAAACCAATAAGAGAAATCTTAAATATTGAAGGCATTAAAAAACTCGGTAGTAACAGAGACTTAATAACTAATACTGGATTCACATGTACTCAAGCATTCTGGGTTTTTTTTGTTGTTGTTTGTTTGGGGATTTTATTTATTTTTTTGGTATCAGTCCTGGGGCTTGAACTCAGGGCCTGTGCACTGTCCCTGAGCATTTTTGCTCAAGGCTAGTGCTCTACCACTTGAGCCACAGCTCTACTTCTGGCTTTTTGGTGGTTAATTCGATATAGAATCTCACAAACTTTTCTGCCCTAGCTGGCTTTGAATCAAAATAATCAAATCTCAGCTTCCTGACTAGCAAGGACTACAGATGTGAACCACTGCCACCCCGCTTGAAATTCGGTTTTTCAAATTTCTGAATAAACTTTCTAAATATGAAAAGAAAAGTCTCACTGACTTACAGGTGTTCAAGACAAATTAAAGATCTGAGATGCCTGCCTCTGGGTAGGCAACTAAATCTCCAGAGACATTCTTTCAGTTTTAGGACTATGGCACCACAGCTGAGATACCTATATACAGATCCTCAGGGAACTAAAAGCAAGCACTTAGCAGAAAGCTTCCTCTGAGAGCTTGAACCCAGGACTCAGGGGCCTTTTCTGTAATGCGTGCAAATAGTTACTGCAACTCACCTGGGGCCGTGTTACCTACAGCTCTTTGCAAAATGCCGGCATTTTCCAAGGAAGTGTAGATGTCTTCTAGTGAAAGTCAATAAATAAATTGTGAGCAAGAGGTAAAAAACCAGCAGGAGCCAGAAGCTCATGCCTGTAATCCTAGCTACTTAGAAGCTGATGATCTGGGTTCAAAGGCAGCCAGGGCAGGAAAGGCATTAAGATTCTTATCTCCAATTAACCACCAGAAAGCCTGAGGTAGAGCTGTGGCTCAAGTAGCAGAGTACCAGCCTTGACCAAAAAAGCTAAGGGACAACACCCAGGCCCTTAGTTCAAGCCTCAATACCAACTTGACATTTTAAAAAAAAGGTAGGGGGGGTACAAACGACCCTCTGGAATCATCTTTATTTCAGTGGCTTTGGGTTCCTCTTAGCGGGGAAGTTAACCCAAGCTCTTAAGCAATAAAAAAATGCCTTGTGTGGTCCTCCTACACATATCCTTCATCAAATCCTACCAAACACAGCGTGGCACCTAATGCCAAGAAGTCTCATGATTATGGACGATCTTTCAAGTATGACTTCAGTTTTGTTTTGCTTAAAGGCCACAACTGAGCAAGGCAGTCTCTCTCCTATGTGTTAAGTGTATGGTGTTTCTATTGCATGCAATAGTGCTTTAAGCGGATTTATATAAGTAACAAAGAGCAGATTGCTTTTCTCAGGGAATTCTTTAAAAATAAATATCATGCAGGGAACAGTTGGTTCGTGTGTGTGTTGTGTATTCTAGTTACTCAGGAGACTGAGATCTGGAGGACTGCAGTGCAAAACCAGCAGAGAAGTCCTCAAGATTCCGCATCCAATCACTCCGCAAAAAGCTGGGCTGGAGACATGGCTCAAGTGGTAGAGTGCCAGCCATGAGAAACTCTGAGACCCCAAGTTCAAGCCCCTTATCAGGAAACAAACATACAATGGAAAATTTCACATGTTGGAAAGTCCAGGTTGGCCTTTTAATGGTGATGGACAATAGAACTGTAAGCACCACTCACATCGGGGTCTGGAACCAAGGGCTCCTGTAGGTCCTTCCACAGTTTTCTAGGAATAACGTTGATGGGGATGTCATGTGTGATGATTCGACTGCTGCTTGACACAGACTGCTAAGAAAAGAGATTTTAAAAAGTGATACTGTCATGATTGAAAACAAAATTAAAGCCAAAGAAATGAGAGTAAAAAAATTGACTGAAATCCCAAGTCTAAGTGGAATATTCTTAATTCCATTCAAAGTCCACTTGCCCATAATGCTGTGCACGTTCTACTCGGGGCTAAGTAGCTGAACCAACGAACAAATGTACTGGTGAGAAAGCAAGGAAATCAACCTACAGGAGCCACTCATTAGAGTGTTGATACGGTGTGACTAGGCTGCATGAAAAAATCCAACATCTTATATTTCATCCAGGCCAAGACCCCTATAGGCAATTTCAGAAACCCTATTTCTCCTACTCACCAGCTCTACAGAGACAGTAAGGCAGGGAAAATATTTATTAGTTAACTTGATTTTCAAGGTTCTAGCATTCTGTACAGTCCTCAAGGCTCGAGATAAGTTTTCCGATGTCAGTTCTAAATAAATCTCATTGTTGTCTGCAGAGACACCTTCCATTTGAAATTCGCTGAAAAAGTTCTCCTACAGGAAGGAAGAAAACAGGTTGCTGTGGGCTCTCTAGCCACAGCAGGGGGAGTCTGAGGGCCTCCAGGAGGTCTTTACTCACCTGCTCTCACTCACACCACATTCTCACCCCTCCACTGGCTATCTTGTCTGAGAGGATGAAGTTTAACTTAGCGGGGCGGATGCGGAGGGTGCAGATTTTAGCAAGCTTGGCAATCATATTAGTGACTCCTAAAGCAAGAGGGAAAGGAAGGAGTTACTACTACTACTACTCTGCACATTAGCTGTGCAAAATAATCACAACGTGAGTTAACAGATTTTCATTATCCTGATTTTTATGCACTAAAAGTATATTTCCTGTGTATTCAACACTAAGTAAAGTTAAATGAAACTTACAGAATGAAAACTGCTACATTATATGACCCATTTTCAAATGACAGTGTGAAATAAACATGGTAAAACAGTAAAAATGATCTGTTACATTATAAAAAGATTTTTTCTCAATAATGAGCTGACATATCTTAGTTAACAGAATACAAATCTGCAACCATATCTTTTTTTTAAAAAACATACGTTATGTTGTTGTTGTTCCAGTTCTGGGGCTTAAACTCAGGGCCTAGGTGTCATCTCTGAGCTTTTCTGTTCAAGACTAGCACTCTACCATTTGAGCCATACCTCCAGTTCCAGCTTTTTGGGTGGTTAATTGGGGAGAAAAATTTCACTGTATTTCCTGGCTGGGCTGGCTTCCAACCTTGGTCTTCAGATCTGAGCCACTTGTACCCAGTCTCTTTTCTTCCTGCCTTTTCTTTTTTTTTCCAGTTCATCCTAGGGCTAGAACTGAGGGCCAGGTCACTGTCCCTGAACTCTTTAGCTCAAGACTAGCAATCTACCACTTTGAGCCACAGAGCCATCCCAAGTCTTTTAGTGGCTAATTGGAGATAAGAGTCTCACTTTCCTGCCTGGGCTGGCTTCAGTGATCCTCAGATCATTGATCAGAGCCTTGTAGCTAGGATTACAAGTGTGAACATTGGTGCCCAGCCTAAGTTAGTTTTAAGGCTGTGATGATTTCTATTTTTTAATTGTGAAAGGTTGAATCTTTCTTTTGCCTTAATTTTCATCTTCTCTATTTTAATAAATGGCCTTACATTGGAAATTGTAAATATATATATATATATATATGCATCATCAATTCAGAAATTGTTGCATTTTCTCTCCTTCAAAAACCTGAGTATAGGTTGGCATAAGAAAAAGAGCCGTGGAAACATAACTCGTTTTATAGAAATACATGACAGCTACTATACCTTCCTGAGGACTTTGCTGCATCATCTAGGTTTCATCTTTTTTTTTTTTTTTGCCAGCCCTGGGCTTGAACACAGGACCTCAGCATTGTCCTTGGGCTTTCTCAAGGCTAGAGCTCTACCACTTGAGCCTCAGCACCATTTCTGGCTTTTTCTATGTATGTGGTACCAAGGAATCGAACCCGGGTCTTCATGCATGCTAGGCAAGCACTCTACCACTAGGCCAAACTCCCGGCCCTAGGTTTCATCTTTAATGTCTGGTCTGTTCACTTTCTTGAGTGAATTTGATTGTGCAGCTAATGCTCATAAATGGGTTCCCTTACTACGACATTAAAGTTTCCATAAGGTTTTAAGTTGATCTGACTAGACAGAAAAGCTTATTTTTACGGTTGTCATGCTGTTTCCCTTTTGTGTAGTCCCTACTAAGAGGTGCTGGATTTGTTCTCTTCCCTCATTTAAATCCTTAATAACTTCGGGGGAACATTAGAAAAATAATTAAGCCCTATCAATACTTTTTTAAGGCTTTGATGGCTCACGCCTGTAATCCTAATCGCTGAGGAGGGAGGCTGAGGGGTGAGGACCGGGGTTGGAAGGCAGACCAGGGGGGAAGGTCGGTGCGGACTCGGAAGAGCGCGAGCCCTGAGCGGAAAGCCCGGGGGCAGCGCCCGGGATCTGAGTTCGAGCCCCCGGCCCGGCTCACACACACAGAGTGAGGCACATGGCTGACGAGTTCTCCAGATCCCACTTAAACAGTTCTTCCAGAGCGCTGCCAGCACGCCGGTTCCCCGACCACCGCTGCGCCGGGCGGGCGGTGCTCAGGAGGGAAACTGAGGCTCGGGGCCCAACCGGGCACCCTACATCCGGCACACTCTAAGGAAGCACGACGGACGCGGCAGGCGGGGCCGGGAACGCCCGCAGCGCCAGGCGCCGCGTCTGGAGCCCGCCGGGTCACGTGACGGCCGGCGGGCCCGGAACCGCCGCCAGCCCGCGCCTGGCCTCCCGCGGCCCTCGCCCGCCTCCCCCACCCCACCCCCGCCCAATTCCCCGCAGTCTCCGGGCCTCACGCGTGAAGTGATTCAGACAGGCCTCGTCCACGATCTTGGCCCGAAACTTCATGGTGGCGGCAGGGCCTCTCCGCGGCGGCGGCGACCCGGACGCTCAGCGCGCGCCCGCCCGGAAACGCGCCCGCGCGCACGGTAGTTCCGCCCGGTTCCCCGGGAGGAGGTTCCGGGTGCTGTGCCCCAGTCCCGGCTGGGCTTCCTTTCTCTTCTTTCTTCTTTCCCGTTCCCTTTTCCTTCTCTTCTCTTTTTTCTCCCTCCCCTCCCTCGGCCTTTTCCTCCTCTTTCCTCACTTTTTGTCTCATTCCCCCCATGTCCACCACAGCGTACGTCGAATGTTACGGATCAGGAATTCCCGCTGCTCAGAAGGCTGAGATCCGAGGACCACGGTTTGAAGCCAGCTCGGGGAGGCAGATTCTTGAGACAAGATTTTCAGTTAACCAGCAGAGCTTTCTAATGCGATGCGTGTTCATGTTGGTTTACCATCTAGTTGGTACATGACCTCTGATTTTAAGCATCCAGGCCCGAGGCGTTACTACTTCAGGCACACAGTGATTGAGGGACCAGTGCTGATGCTGTCACTGAGGTTTGCCTCTGTAGGGGCGTGCAAGACCCTACCCTAATCATGTCTTACAAGATGAGCTACACGAACACATAAATGCACATGCATATAAAATGTTAGGAGCTAGCAGAGTGACTTCTTTATAGCTGGAGAGATAAATTCTATCTGGCTAAATCACGTGCCTTCACTAGCTGTCACTGGGAGTTACACTTGGCTTGGCATGTTTTGAGTGCCTGCTTCTCTTCACCAGTCCCTGGGGTAAGAGAAGTGATTATTTGTCCTCCTGTTAGCAATTAATGTCAGGGAAAGAAAAATACTCCCTGGGGGAGGAAAACAAAAGCTCAGCATCAAATCTGAAAGGCAATGTATGTTGCTTTTATTCAGGAGAATATAAAGTGAGGAAATAGATAGGGAAGGGGGAAAACAAGGTGAGGGGTGGGAGTGGGGGGAGGGAAATGGGACCAAAACATGAGAAAGGGTATCAACGTTTGTGAAGTAATGCACCTTCTATCTGGGGAACATCATGTAACCCTTCTATTAAGTACAATACAATTATATGAAAAAAATAAAGTGAGGAAATAAATGCATACCCTCCAACAGCTTGAGTGTTTTGGGAGAAACTCTCCTCATGTCAGGAATGAATTTCCACGTAGATTAATATCCAAAGACTCTTCAAAGTATGTGGGAGAAAGATACTTCAAATATCCTATAGTTTTGTGGGTTTTTTTTGTAGTTGTTCTGGCTTTAGGGCTTGAACTGGGCGCTATCCTTAGCTTTTTCTCATGAGGCCAGTTCTCTACCAGTTGAGCACATCTCCACTTGCTGATTAATTGGAGATACAAGTCTTTCAGATTTGTCAGATCTAGTTGGTCTCAAGCCATGACTCTCAGATCTGTCTTCTGGGTAGCTAGAATTACTGGTCCCTGGCAGTTGTAATTTTTTAAAAGAAGGCGATTGCATATCTTGAAATGCATCAAATTATCTGCATATAGTCATGGCTAGAATTTCTTGCTAGTTTTACCTATAATTTAAAAATGATCTGTTTCTTCTCTCATGATACTGGCTTGTGCCTCTGGATCATGCTACGAAGGTAGAGGGAGATAGATGAGATGTCATGGTAAAGATAACTGTGGAATAAGATCATCCTCTCCCAAATACAAAAACAAAACAAACAAACAAACAAAAAAACATTTCTCAAGACTAGTGTTGGTGGTTCACGCCTGTAATCCTGGTTACTCTAGAGTCTGAGATCGCAAGATCTCACTTTGAAGCCAGCACAGGCAGGCAAATCCAAGAGACTGTCACCTCTAATTAATCAATAAAAATCTAGAAATAGAAGTGTGCCTGAAGAGGTAGAGTGCCAGCTGTAAGTGAAAAAAAAAATGCAAGGAAGACTGCCTGGTTTTAAGTTCAAACCCTAGTACTGGCACACATACATACATAAATTCTCATTGTTCTAGCTACATCACAATGTATCCTCAGTAAACTAAAATACCACAAGGATATTGAGTTTTGTGTTTTTATTAATAAAATATATTCACTTTTCATTAGTAAGTAAGAACCACTTTGAGATTTTTTTTCCCACTCTGGGTTATTTTTATTCTTAGGGATTCAGCCTGCTCTAAGGGAATAAAAATCCTGGAATATTCGGGACGTGGACTCACCACCTTCTATACTAACTCTTCTATGTGTCTTCGCTGGGGACTCCATGGACCCTGAACCGGTACAAACAAGTATATTTCGGGTGTCCCCAGTTGCTAAGGATCGTGAGTTTCACACACAGTAAAGATTCTGGAGCTTTGTGCTGAAAATAAAGGAGAAAAATTAAACTCCTTACAGAAGAATTCACCACCAAGAACCCCAATGAATGCTGATACAACACAGTATTTTCTAATGGATGAGAAAACAAGCCACTAGAGGGAAAGAGGAGAGAGAGAGGAGGGGGGGAGGGAGAGAAGGAGGGAGAGAGGGAGAGAATATGAGGTAAGAGGGTCTGGATACACATGCCTCAGTGCTGTTATCTGGCTATGCCAGGGAGAGGGGGGGAGGTTTGGTGTATGAAAAGCATATCTATTCTTGAACCAATATGTTGATTTGAAACTCCACTGTACAATTACTTAAAGATAATTAAAAACACCACCATTTAGTCAATTTTTCAAAAGCATATCTATAAAGCCAACTTTATAAACAAATATATGAACCAAGTATTGTGGTGTACACCTCCAGCCCCAGCCTTTGGAAGGCTGAGACAGGAAGATTGAGAGTTCAAAGGCTAGCCTCTACTACCTAGTGAGACCCTTTCTCAAACAAACGAATAATAAACAAATATATGAGTCTAAATGAAGATGAAGCTCTACAACTCTATCAATTACTCTGAGATGCCTTATATCTGCCTGAGAGGAGGACTTTCAGGACCCTTTGGCTCATACCAAAAATCCACAGATACTCCAGTCCCTTACAGTAATGGTTGGTGTTTTTCCTTTTTCTATTTTTCTGTGTGTGTGCACATGTGTATGTGTATATGTATTGGGGCTTGAACTCAGAGCCTGGAGATGTCCTTTGCTCCCAGCCTGGAGCTGGTGGCTCAAGTCTGTAATCCTAGGAGGTGAAGACGTGGAGGGATCACAATATTGGCTTCATATTTCCTGCTTGGGCTGGAAAATCTGCAAGATTCTTGTCAGTGTGTGTGTGTGTGTGTGTGTGTGTGTGTGTGTGTGTGTGTGTGTGTGTGTGTATGTATGTATGTATAGGTGTGCACACGTGTACCAGTATTAGGACTTGAATACAGGGCCTCATACTCTTACCTTGGCCTTTAAATCATCAAGCTGGCACTCTGCCACTTGAGCTACAGCTCCACTTTCGACTTTTTGCTGGTTAATTGGAGATGAGAGTCTCTGCCCAGGCTGGCTTCAAATTGTGATCCTCAAATCTCAAGACTCCTGAGTAGCTGGAATTAAAGAATGAACTACCAGTGCTGGGCTATGAAACTTATCTTCAGTTAACCCCCCAAAAGTTGAAAATGGAAGTTTGGATTGAATGGTTGTTATTATATTCCTTGAGTGTAAAAGCCAAATGGAAGTACAAGGCCCTGAGTTCAAGCTCAGTGTTGACATATGTGTGTGAATGAGTACATGTACACACACACACACACACACACACACACACACACACACACAGACAAATGGACCAATGGTTTTTTTTCCTCACCATAAGCCTAGAAGTGATAAATAAATATTTATCTATATATTATCTGGCTTTTTACCTTTCTTCACTTTCCTCCTATGGCTAGAGATGAGGAAAATATATTTCACACAATTTAATCGATTTCAGGAAGATTAAAATTAATGTTGACATCTTACAGGCTTTTCTTACAGCTTTTTACAACTACCCTGGCTGACTTTGAATGATGATTCCCCAGGCCTCAGACTTCTGAGTAGAAAGGGTTACAGGCCTGCACTACCTGATCAGAGGCACGATTCAAGTTACAGAGAACCAGTCCTAAGGAGCAGGGATCCGTAAGTTCAAGCCCAGGAAATTTAATGGTTGCAGTTCTTTTTCTTTTTTTATTTTCTCTGTGTGTGTGTGTGTGTGTGTGTGTGTGTGTGTGTGTGTGTGTGTGTGTGTGTGTGGTATTGGAACTTGAACTCAGGGCATGGGCACTGCCTTTTGCTCTTTTACTTAAGGCTCTTTACTGAAGGCTTTTTACTCAAGGCTATTGCTGAGTCACTTGAGCTGCAAGCTCTACATTTGTCTTTTTTTAATATTTTTTATTGTAATTAATAAAAGGGTTACATAATATTTGCCAGATAGAAGGTGCATTAATTCACCTGTCTTTTTGGTGTTTAATTGGAATTAAGAGTCTCTTGGACTTTTTTTCTGCCCAGGCTGGTTTTGAATCATGATCCTCGGATCTCAGTCTCTTGAATAGCTAAGATGATAAGTATGAGCCACTAGTACCTGGCTTTTCTCATACGTATTCTCATGTTGTAGTAAATATTTCCTCTTCTTCTGAGTACCTCTCTTCATCTACTCACATTGCATCAAGGAAACAAAGCAGTGTCTGTCAAACTTAATTAATAACAAGGGAACAAATTGCGAATTGAGATGACTCCCATCCTGGCTACATGGGAGGGAGGGAGGGAGGGAGGGAGGGAGGGGAGAGAGAGAGAGAGAGAGAGAGAGAGAGAGAGAGAGAGAGAGAGAGAGAGAGGGAGAGGGAGAGGGAGAGGGAGAGGGAGAGGGAGAGGGAGAGGGAGAGGGAGAGGGAGAGGGAGAGGGAGAGGGAGGGAGGGAGGGAGGGAGGGAGGGGAGGGAGGGGAGGGGAGGGGAGGGGAGGGGAGGGGAGGGGAGGGGAGGAGAGGAGAGAAAATGTTCCATGATCCAGGCTGGCCCATGGAAAAGGATAAAACCTTATAATTCAAGGTGCTAGAATGAACTTTGTATGTATGGGGGTAACTAAAACAAAGAACAAGAGGCATGGCTCAAGTGGGTGAGCACCTTCCTGGCAAGCAGAAAGCTCTGAGGCCAAACACAAAAAATAATAGAGGAAGGATTGCTGATTGAGCTCAGTGATAGAGCATTCTCCTTGCATGTGCAGAAAGCTAGGCTTGATCTCAGTACTGAAAGTGAGGAAGAGGACTGAGAAACAACATAGAGCAGACAGGTTTAACTGACAGCTTTGTACAATTGTCCATCTTTTGCAATAAAATCCACCAAACTGAGGTTGTGGTGAGGCTTGCTTAACACAAGCGTGTGTCTTATTTAATCTCACCCCTCCCCCCAACACATGCAACTGTCCAGGAAATCCTCTTAGCAATAGAGCCAAACATATTTCCTAGGGTACTTGTTACCTGGAGTTCAAATGTTTGAATTGTGTTTTCTGTCTTGTTATATATAAATTGTCCTAGGAAAATTTCTTCTCCATCACATTTTTTTGTGATGCCCTGAAAAGAAAGCAACACAGAAGGAGAGGAGAGGTTAAAACACAGGAGTGTAGTTGTTCAAGTTGCACCAATTCACCAGAGATTTTGTGTATCTCTGAGGAACAGAGTGCTTGGGTAAACCTTGAAAAGATGGAAATAGAAAAGAAATCTGTGCACACTGAAAACTTTACAAGAAAGAATAGGGGATACACTAGGTCTCCTTGGGACAAGTTGAAACTTTCTTAATAAGGACCCAGAAACACAGCAAATCAAAGAAAGTCTGGATAAGTGGGACTGCTTTAAACTGCAGAGCTTCTGTATGGCAAAGGACATAGCTAGCAAGCTAAATAGAATGCCTATAGAGTGGGAGAAGATCTTCACTAACCATACAACAAAGGCCTCATATCTAAACTATATCAAGAGCTCAAAAAATTGAATCACTCCAAAACTAATCTCCAAAGAAACAACCATCCCATTAAAAGATGGGCCAAAGGCTTAAAGAGAGTCTTCTCTGAAGAACAATTAAAAATGGCCTATAGACACATGAAGAAATGCTCGACATCTCTGGCCATAAAAGAAATGCAAATCAAAACAACTCTGGGATTCTACCTCACTCCAGTTAGAATGGCCATGATCAAGAAATCTAATAACAGATGTTGGTGGGGATGTGGCCAGGAAGGATCACTACTGCACTGTTGGTGAGAGTGTAAACTATGGAAAGGAGTATGTTAGTTCCTCAAAAGACTAAACATAGTGCTCCCCTATGACCCAGCAATTCCACTACTGGGCATTTACCCAATCGACCAGAAACAAGGACATACTAAATCTACTAGCACAATGATGTTCACTGCAGCACTATTTACCACAGTGAAGATATGAAATCAACCTAAATGCCCCTCATTTGATCATTGGATCAACAAGCTGTGGTATTTATACACAATGGAATTCTATGCTGCCATTGCCCCATTTGTAAGGAAATGGAAAGACTTAGAAAAAAATATTAAATGAAGTAAGCCAGACTCAAAGGAACATAGGGTCAATGGTTTCCCTTATGTGTCATAAGTAGCATAAACCTTGGACTCTCCCAGCAGAGGTTTACAATTGGGCAAAACCTAGATACATAAGGCCATATAGGATGAGGCTAAATGAAAGACTTCCAAGATATAGAAACAAGTGCCATATAAGGTGTGACTGTTGTTCTTAATATACTGTGTTATTTCTCATCTTACCTTGTTATCTGATATATTATATATATGTTTATTTGCTTATTTGAAATAGGATAGGGAAGTGGGGAAAACAAGATAAGGGAAGGGGGTTGGGGAGGGAAATGGGGACAAAAACATGAGAAGGGGTAGCAATGATTGTTAAGAAATGTACCTTCTACTAATTACAATAAAAAATTTAAAAAAAAGCAATCTGTGGCTCATGCATATAATCCCAGCTACTCTAGAGACTGAGATCTGAAGATTGGGGGTCAAAGCCAGCCTGAGCAGGTAAAGTCAGTGAGACTCTGGCCTCCAATTAACCACCAATAGGCCAAGAAGTGGACCTGTGGTTCAAGTGTTAGAATACCAGTCTTGAGTGGAAAAAAAAATCTAAGTGATAGAAATCTAGGCCTGAGTTCAAGCCCCAGTACTGGTACACACAAAATTCATCAAAGACCACACCTTATATGATGTTCAGAATATTTGTAAAGGTAGATAGTGATTATTAGGGACTGGGTGTGTGGTGGAAGAAAAAAGAAGGCTAAGCTTAAGTGCTGTGAATTTGGATGATAGTAAAGATGGTGAAAGGTGAATGAGATCATAGACACTAAAAACCACGCAAGTGTGCACCTTGAATTAGTGAATTAAAGATTATGTGAATTACATCTTCTTAAACCTATCTTTTTCAGTAACACAAAAGGCTATTGAGAAGCTAGAAGGAGCCCTTATGGAATTGGAAGATGTCATTAGATAATACCCCAAACTGAAGAATCAAGAAAGAATAGTTAAAGAAATCTGGAGGCAAACACCTCAAGCAACAGCTAAAGGATTGCATGTGGAAGCTGCAGAATGAGAATTGTGGATGGGAAGAGTCTGTTACAAAGTTTATGGAACTATCTAACTTTTCAGCTATGCAAGTATAAGTAAAAAAAGCTAAAATTAAACCAAAGAAATCATCTCATTCATCTCTCCCTCCCCTCTGTTTCCTCTCTCTCCCCCTCTCCCATTCCACTCTCTCTTCCTTTCTCCCCTGCTCTCTTGTCTTGGGACTTGAACTCAGGGCTTCAATGCTGTCCCTGAGATTTTTTTGCTGTAGGCTAGAACTCTACCCCTTGAGCCACACCTTCACTTCCGGCTTTTATTTTCTTAGTAGTTAATAGCACCTGGTTGTCTCATGGACTTCCCTTCCCAAGCTGGTTTCCAACTGACATCCTCAGATCTCAGCCCTTTTAGGTGCTAGGATTACAGGTGTGGGTTACGAGGCCCCCTCCTCACCTCTCTTACTTTATAGACCACAAAAGCCCAACTACTTAGTTATGCAATCAAGCTGAGAGTCTAGCTCTTAATTTTTAGCTCTGAATGACATGTAGATGACTTCTCACATAGACTGAAAACTCCTTGGGTGCACTGGAGATGTCTCCTGAGGGTGACACCTTCTCTGATATGTGCTCCATGGTAACCGCTGCTGGTACAATCTTCCTGGCAAGCTTGATTAGAGTATGACCCTTGGAACCTGCAAAAGCCCAGCACTTTCCAGGGTGGACATCTGGCTGCAAAGAAATCACGGGGTTAATCTCTTCTCTGGGCATGTAAACCCACCTATACATCAATTCCTATTGACTGTCTGTCTCTACCATGTGTATAGTTAACAAGGCAGGATTGCATCTCAAACAGGAAAACTAGGTTTCATGGTTGTTCCAGAACACTTCATGCTTCTGTCAACCAGAGCCCTTCTTTCATCACATGAGCAGATGTGCCATTGCTCCATCGGACTGTGGGCTGCTAGAAGGCAGTTAGAAGACCTGGTGGTGGCTGTGCTGATTATGCTGGTGAAGACAGTAATAGCAGTGGTAAGAGCCTGGTGGTTGTGATTGTGGTTCTGGTGGCGATGATGTTTATGTTTGTGACGATAGAAAGTAGTGATGGTGGTGATGATGGTGGCACTTGTGATGGTTATAGGAATGGTATTAGTGGTGGTGGTAGTGGTGGTGGTTGTTATGGTGATAGTGGCAATACTGAGAGTGATGGTGGTGCTTCTGGTGGTAGTTATAATGGTGACAGTGGTAGCGGTGATGGTGGTGGTAGGAATGGGGCAGTGGTGATGGTTATGGTGATGGTGGTGGTAGTGGTGGTCATGATAATGGTAAGGGTGGTGATTATGAGTGGTAGTGACTGTGATGGTGGTGGTGCTGATAATTATGGGGACATTGGTCCTGGTGGTTTAGAAGAAACATAAGGGTTCTGATTTCTAAATCTAAACTATAGCCTGGTATGAATTTGGGGTTTGTTTTAAAACCAATTTCAGACAGTAGATCATCGTTAGGGTGTGTTTTTACCATCTCTCAGCATCGCTTCCTTTTGCAATGGGACTCAAAGCTTAGGCGGAAACCTTACTTGGAACTTTCTTCAGTTATAATTGGACTTGATAGCAATTGGCTTGTGATTGGTACTTATAGGACAAGCACTTTCACATTATTTGATGCATGCTTGAGATTTTTAATAGAAAAGAGAGGCCAGAAAACAGCTTAGTGATGTGGAATATGTTTTTTAGTTTGCTGTTCTTTAAAGACTACATAATAACAAATGCACCGATCATGATTTACAGATTATAATTTATATGAAAATGTATACAGGACTATATGCATATCTACACAAACAAATAGACTAAAATAAGGAATACACAAGGGCAGATTCCGATGGTGTAACTCCTCTCAACAATTATCCTTTGAACAAAATGCACACCAGGAAACTGAAGCATATTTTATCTTAAGAGGGTGGAACTGAAGTTCCGGAAGGAGAGGCAAAGGACTGGAGAGAGGAAGGATGGGAAAAAATAGTGGTGTTGTTCGGTTTACATATGTGAGCATGGATCTATCCCAAATAAGGGTGCAGAACTGAAGGGGTGACCCTTGTCAGGACGCATTACACTCACAAACTGACATGTTGGATTAAAGCCTCTTTTATAAGACAAATATATTAAAATATGCTATATTACTATATATGTAATATATGCATATTATAATATATAACACTATAATAATATAATACTAATAGACAATATGAACCAACAAGAATAATTTATACAATAGAATGATTCACACATGTGAAGAGACCTCAGGTTGGATACTCAAGTTTGGATACTCTTACATTGCCTTAAACATTCATATTTTTATGATAAATTATAGCAGAATACTAACTTAGAAAGAGTTAATCACAGTTACCTGGAGAATGGTATCAGGGGGCATCTCATAATTTAGGAACCCTATCCCATGCCAGTATAATTTTGCCTTATTATTTATGTAACTTTCTGAGGTCCCCTCTTCAATGATAGAGGCTCCTAAAATTACAAAGTAATTTTTAAAATAAAGAAATAGCATCAGCTCAAAACATATCATTTGAAATCAGTGATGACCTTGAAAACCTGTTAATGGAAAACTTACAAAAAACAAAGTAAAATTTATACTCAGAAAAAGATAGGGGAACTATGACAGTTTTTATTTCCTCTGCATTGTAATCATTTTGAGGAAATCCTGTTTGCTTTATGCATTTTCACAAATTTCAGACACTGATTCATGTCAAAAAATTAAATAATGATGGGGTGTCAAAGGTATACACCTGTAATCCTAACTACTCAGAAGGCTGAGATCTCAGGATTGTAGTTCAAAGCCAGCCTGGACAAAGCTAAAAAACATCTCTAATGAATGAGCAAAAGACTGGACGTGGTGGTGTGGCTCAAGTGGTGTAGTGACAGGTTTGAGGGTAAAAAGTGTAAGGTTGTAAGTTCAAGCCCCAATACTGGCATTAAATTAGTTAAAACTAAAAAGAGCAATGAAACATCTAAGCTCTGTGATTTCTAGTTTATTTATTTACAAATACAGAAATATATAAGTGCTTGAGATCAAACTCAGTGTATTGTGTACGCTAGATAAGTACTCTACCACTAAAAACATAGCCATAGCCCTAGAGTTTCTTTATTTTTTTTTCTGGTCAGCTGTGAGGCTTAACATGGGACCTGGCTGCTATCTTTGAGTGTTCTAGCTCAAAGCTAGTGTTCTACCACTTTACACCAAAGAGCCCATTCCAATTTTCGAGTGACTAATTGGAGCTAAGAATCTCATAGACTTTTCTGCCCAGGCTGACTTCAAACCGTAATCCTTAGATCTCAGCCTCCTTAGAAGGTAGGATTATAGGATTACAGGCAACCAGTGCCCAGGTTTTTTTGTTGTTGTTATTCTTGCTAGAATCAGAACTTGAATTCAGAGCCACCAATTCACTTGGCCTTTTTGCTTACAGCTAGCATTGCACTAGTGGAGTCATGCCTGTAGTTTGGCATTTGCTGGTTGATAAAAGATGGAGCTCTACAGACTTTTCTGCCTGGCTTATCTCAAACTTCCATGCTTTATGTCTCAGCCTCCTGAGTAGCTAAGATTATAAATACTAGTAATGGTATCCAACTTGGAGTTTCCTTTTTAAAGGCATCTTAGTGTGTATTCAGTTTCTTGGCTTATTTTTATATAGTCAAGAAATTAGGGGGTAGGAGCATAGCCTAGTAGTGAAGTGCTCTGGGTTCGATTCCTCAGTATCACATGCACACACACACACATACACAAGCTGGAAATGGTGCTGTGCCTCAAGTGGCAGAGTGCTGGCCTTGAACAAAAAATGTGTAAGGACAGTGCTCAGGCCCTGAGCTCAAGCCCAGGACTGGCAAAAAAAGGGGGGGAGGTGGGAGTGTGGCCTAGTGGTAGAGTGTTTGCCTAGCATATACGAAAACCCGGGTTCAATTCCTCGGTACCACATACATAGGAGGGAAAAGCCGGAAGTGGTGCTGAGGCTCAAGTGGTAGAGTTCTAGCCTTGAGAAAGTCCAAGGGCAGTCTCAGGCCCTGAGCTCAAGCCCAGGACTGGCAAAAATAAATAAATAAATAAATTTAATTAATTAAAAAAAATAAAGGAATTAGTTCTAAGTCCTCTTCCACACTCTCCCTGCATCTTCTCTTTCCTTCCACATTATCATTAAGCACATCATGCTCATAAAAAAAGACAGGGTTATTTGAAGATTAAAATTAAAACGGAAAATACTTAGAATAGTAATTGGCCTTTAAACCCTGCCATTTGATCACTAATAATGAATGAGATTTGTTTTACATGATGACTTTTTTGAAATGTGGCCAAATGTGCTATGCTTAAAATATTTTCTGCCTTCCCAACTTCATTGCTGCCTCTGAACTTTCTTGGTTCTCACTGAAGACAACAACAAAATTGCAGGTTTTCTCTTCTCTGAAATTTGCATTCAAAATACAATCAAGATAACCATTTCTAGTTGAGTTCTGTTGGCTCAGCCTGTAATCCTGGCTACTCAGGAGGCTGAAATCTTTGGATAGTGGTTTGAAGCTAGCTCAGGCAGTGAAGTCTTCTCTTTCCATTTAACAAGCAAAAAGCAGCAAGTGGAGGTGTGGCTCAAGTGGTAGAGTGAAAAAACTAAGGTGGAGTGAAAAAACCCAGGCCTGAGTTAATGTCCCAGTACAGACAGACAGACACACAACACACACACACACACACACACACACACACACACACACACACACACACACACACACCACTGCTGCCAGCAACATCAACCTTGTGTAAATTCTTTGTCACCTAGATTTAGTAAGTTTGCTCCTCTGGGAACCCTATGAAGAATCAGGAATCATGGTTTCCTAATAAACATTGTAAGCCACATTGAAGTGCTCTTTCTGAAATGTGTTTTGCCAGTCTCATTTCTCCATACTCACCAGCCGACTTCAGTGCGTAATCAGCCATCTGCACCTGGTCCTCTCTCAGCTTTTTAAGCACATAATGTACCAAGTTTGACATTTCCTGCAATAATTGCCAGAACAGTTTTCAGTTAACAATTTCCAACCACTTCTTGGGATTTTCAACACTCACATTATTGACTTGGACTTAGGCCCCAATGCAAGTGGCAAAGTAACAGTGTGGGTGCTTCCCCTGGGAGCCCTGGCCTGGTTCTCCAGCTGGGTTTGCAATGTCCCCTTCACAGCAGTGTGGGAACACAGGAGGAGCCAAAGCTCTCTCCAGCACCCCCCACACTGCCAGAAGCATGGCGATCATTGCTGCCTCTTCCAAATCACCACACTGATTATCTAGAGCAAACACAGGCCCTGAGTTCAACCTCTAGTGTCATAAAAGAGAAAGAAAGAGAGGGAGAGAGAAAAGAAAGGAAAGCAAGGAAGAGAGGATGAAGGAAAGAAGGAAGGAAGGGAGGAAGGGAGGGAGGGAGGGAGGAAGAAAGGAAAGGAAGGAGAGAAAAAGGGAAGGCGGGAAGAAGGAATGAAAGTAGAAGGTTGGTTTTCAACCATTTAAGTTAATGTCAGGTTCTTTTATTGTGTGTATTTAGTGATATTGAGACGAATTCAGAGGTGTCTTCTCTTTCTTAGCTATTTTTGCTCATATTTGGTACTCTACCTGCTGAGAAACACCTTCACAGCCAGCTTTTTTGCTGGATAGTGAGAGATAAGAGTTTCACAGACTTTTCGGCCTGGACTGGCTTTGAACAGCAATCTTTGAACTTCATGTGTTCCTTGTATGATTTCCTGGGGCCGGTACTGGTGTGTGTGTGTGTGTGTGTGTGTGTGTGTGTGTGTGTGTGTGTGTGTGTGTGTATACCAGTCCTAGAGCTGGAACTCATGGCCTGGGCACTGTCCCTGAGCTTTTCAAGGCTTGAGCCACAGCCCCATTTCCAGCATTTTGATAGTTATTTGGAGATAAGAGTTTCTCGTCCAGGCTGGCTTTGAACCATGCTTCTCAGATCTCACCTCCTGAGTAGTTAAGCTTACAGGTGGGAGCCACTGATGCTCAGCTGTATTAATAATTTTTATGGCTGTCAAGTAATATATATCCAAATGACCCTTGGAAGAAAGGTTCTTTATTAATTTAAGTTTAACCTAATGAATGTCCCTTGCTTTTCTCTCTCCTGAAAAAAACTTGATTCCACAACCTAACTCTCCTCTTCCACTGCGGGTGCCCAAGCTGGGGACAGGAGCATCACACCTTTGGTGGGGAGTAGGTCCTTTTGTGATATAAAGTCATCTTTGGGGCACAGTTCTGAAGAAGTGAGTTTCCAGGACAAGCTTAGTAAGAGAAAGGAAGCATTCCAAAGAAACCCAGTGCTTCTCACCAGTGACTACTCAGTTTTGCACACAGACAACAGAATAAGACTGGCACACAAGACCACCCTATCCCAGTGCCATCCCACCTCCCACAGCCAGGCCTGCTTGCCTCATCCAGCACTTCTGGGCTGTCCTGTTCTTCTAAGATATCTCCAACAGTGGTCCAGCTGTAATTGTGTGAGCTATCCCTCATGTCTCTAAGCAATGCCTTCAGAACACCAATTTGGTCAATTAAAGACAGAATCTCACGCAAATTGTTCTCCAAAGTCTGGCTTTCCTTTCTGTTTGTAAAGAATCACAAGATAAAAGAAAATGGTTTCTGTGTATTTCAAAACATAAAGAATAAAGATAAAACAATATGGCCAAAGAAGAGAAGCAAAGGAACACAGAGCTGGTCCTAACTATGCTGTATCACACACACACACACACACACACACACACACACACACACACACACACAACATTCTAATGTGTATGTATACATGTCTATGTTATTTTACTTAAATCAAGTAATTAATTAATTTGAGCTTTGAGACAGAATCTTACATGTTGCCTGGCACTTGCTAGCCAATCCTCAAACTTAAGATCCTCTTGCCTCAGCATCATGGCATTATAGGTACATACTATCATGCCCAGGTACAGGTACTTTAAGTAGATTTGCTTTTTTAAGGAGGGCAAGAGAAAATGTCCAGAAAGACTCTTAAGTGACATGAAAAAGCGAGCAAACGCTATTACAGAGAAATCGCTTAAGTTTTATATTTTTATCTAACCGTTGCAGCATTTTGACAGTACCACAAGATGATACAGCAGAAAGTCTCACTCACTTTAAAAGTTCCAGTTGCTCCTTAGGCATACGAAATCTGGCCTGGGAAGAAAAAATGAAATAAAAAAGATAAATCCTTCTGAATTCAGGAATATTGTCCTTAGAGGACCTATACTCACTGTATCTGAAAACCCAGAGGTAAGCCCTGATCTTTGGAATAGAGAAGGATATTCAAAGTGAACTCTAAGATGACAACCTCCTTCCTTCTTTCTCAAGATGCTAAAGCCACCAGAGTCTGAGGCTGAAGGAATAAAAGGAGGGAAGAACCACAGGAGATGGGCATTGAAACAGATTGATTTCATCTTAAGATCCTAATTATGCCCAGTAATCCTAGCTACTCAGAAAGCTGAGATCTGAGGATCAGAGTTCAAAGCCAGCCTGGGCAAGAAGGTCCCGGACACTCATCTCCAATCTACCAGCATAAGCTGGAAGTGGAGGTGTGTCTCAAGTAGTTAGCACAAGCTTTGAACAAAGAAAATATCAGGGACAGTACCCAGGCCCAGAGTTCAAGCCTCAGGATTCCAGTACAACAAACAAACAACAATGTCAGCTCCTTGTAAGCTCATTCTGCCCTGAACAGAATAGCACAAAGGGGTATTTTACAGAAACTGTTTTCTAACGTGTGCTAATGTCATAATGGAAACAGGGTGAAATACAAGAGAAAAATCTCCTATCTTTTCTCCAGCTAAGCAATTTAATATCTTCTAATTTAATGTAATTTTTTGTGTGCTAGTACACAGGGCCTTTCACTCATTCTCCCTTAGGTTTTTTTTTTTTCTTTGCCAGTCCTGGGCCAGGGTCTGAGCTCTGTCCTTGGGTTTTCTCAAGGCTAGAGCTCTACCACTTGAGCCTCAGCACCACTTCTAGCTTTTTCTATGTATGTGGTACCGAGGAATTGAACCTGGGTCTTTGTGCATGCTAGGCAAGCACTCTACCACTAGGCTAAACTCCTGGCCCCTCCCTTAATTTTTTACTCAAGTTTTTTTTTTCCTAATTGAGCAAGCCATACTTCCACTTCTGACTTGTTAATGAGAGGTGTATGTCTAAGTTTGTCTGCCTAGGCTGGCTTCAAGCCTTGATCCTTGGATCTCAGTTTGTTGAGTAGCAAGCATTATAGGTGTGAGCCACCATTCCCTAGCTCAATGAGATGAGATTTGACCACACAGCTATTAACTGCTTTCCTCTCAGCAAAACTCATGAAACAAACTCATCTTAAAGGTCATACTGGTTGTGGTCTGTTCATCTGGGTGAATAAATTAACTTTGTTGCATAAGATAGGATTTTAGGTGTAAATCCATTCAATACTGGAGCAAGAAATTGGAAACCTTTGGATTTAAACTCTTCATTGGTATGGTCTATGACCACGGAGGCTAAGCTGTATGTTCTTGGGACACAGCAGGATGTGAACTCAGCCAAGTCTGGGTTTAGATTTCAGCTTCTACCAATTATAGTTGGGAAACTAGCCCCAGGCTGCTGTATTGGTCACTATAAGTGGATTTGAGCTGAGATGGATGTCAGAAAAGAGCTATCTTTTTCTGTTACGGCCTAGGGCGGATAATGTGGCCTTCGGTGTCTTTAGGAGTGGAAATGACCAACACCCAGGGGCTGTTCCTCACTGGGCTGGAATCCTGCAGGGAATGTATTTGTGCAGTCTTCTCCCTTTAGAGATTCCATGTGGCAAGAGATTTTGGAATGTAGCAGTTTCTGGCTGTTCTGGGAAATAGAAATTTCAGAGGCCCTAAGGGAACGGGCATGAAGTATTATGCAACCAAGAATGGAGCCACTGACTGTTGAAAGGTCAATGTGTGGATTCCATCTGGTCCTTCTGTCTGTCTCACCTTCCTCTGGAGCCATGGTGACCTTGGCCGCTGCTCCTTCATCCTCTGCCCCTAACTTCCAGAGGCCTAGCATGAAATGGACAAGGCTGGAATGCTGGGTGGGCCACAAGGGGATATTAAATGATATCTTCAGTCTGAGCTCCCTGAGACCTAACTAGTTTTGCTGTGAAGAGGAAGATCACACTGAGTAGAGTGGTGGTGTACACATACATTTAATGGTTTCCTTTTGCTGGAGTTTCTTGTGGGGTGCCTGCTGGGATCAGAGGCTATGGAGAATGTTTATAGAGCTTCTACCCATAAATTATTTCTGTTTAGATATTCTCAATATACAACCAAGATAATATACTGCTAGCTGGAAAGATATGCTAATAAGCTTCCAGGAGTCACAGTGAAATATCACCTGGTAGTGATGCAGCCGTGAACTGTATTCTGCAATCATGGCATGTAATTGTTTGGATTTTTGAGGAAATTCTGTTTCTTTAAACCACTCATGATGTCTAAATCCTGTCAAACAAAAAAGGCCAAAGTTGATTAAAAAGCTTAACTGTAAAGAGGAAACAGGTCTGTTTTCAGGGGAAAAACTGTAGGAAAAAGTTGTGCTAATGAGAAATTGCCCAAATCAATTGTCAGCAAATATAAAAATAAAACAATGGACTAAGATCACACTTAGATTCAAAGCTAGTTAGAAGGTTGAGATCTGAGAATCACAGTTTGGAGCCAGCAGGGCAGAAAAATCTGAGAGACTCTTATCTCCAGTAAACCAGCAAAATGCTGGAGGTGGTACTGTGGCTTAGGTGGTAAACCACCACCTGGAATTCCTTACTTAGTTCTTTTGCTCAAGGCCAGCACATTACTACTTGAGTCACAACTCACTTTGCTGTTTGATAAGACCATGGAGAAGCTGTCTGCCCAGGTTGTCTTTGAACCACAAACCTTAGATCTCAGCCTCCTGAGAATCTAGGATTACAGGAACCTAGCTGAAGTCAGTTTGCTATTTTGTTTTATTATTATTATTAATGAATATTTTGTTGTTCATGGGACTTGAACTCTGGTCCTGGGCATTGTCCCTGAGCTATTCAGCTCAAGGCTTAGCACTCTACTGCTTTGACCCATAGTACCACTTCCAGTTTTCTAATGATTACTTGGAGATAAGAGTCTCACAAACTGTAGTGCCTGGGATGGCTTTGAATTGCAATCCTCAGATCTCAGCCTCCTAAGTAACTAGGATTACAGGTATGAGCCACTGGCACCTGGCTCCAGAATACTTTTTTGAAAGTACTGACAGAATAGAAAAGCACTTCTGAAAACTAACAAGTTGAAACTCTGGGCACCCAGGTCCAGAGTTCAAGCCCCACAACTGACAAAAAAATTTTTTTTGATTAATTTTTAAAAATGTATTCTATCAGGGACGGGAGTTTGGCCTAGTGGTAGAGTGCTTGCCTAGCATGCACGAAGGCCTGGGTTCAATTTCTCAGCATCACATACATAGAAAAAAGCTGGAAGTGGTGCTGAGGCTCAATTGGTAGAGCTCCAGCTTTGAGAAAGTCCAAGGACAGTGCTTAGGCCCTGAGCTCAAGCCCAGGACTGGCAAAAAAAATAATAATAATAAAATAAAAAATATTTTCTATCAGAAACAGTCACAGGAGATCCTCTCTGAACAATGTGGCTGTGGATGGACTGTTAGTATCCCCTATAATTAATATTGGGACCTCATACCCAATGTTACAAGAGGTGAGGTCTTTGGGGGTATAAGTAGGTCCCAAAGTCTGCCTCCATGAATGAGATTGTCACTCTTAGAAAAGTTACTGAAGGAAGTTGCCTTGCTCCTTCCACCTTGTAATTATGCTGTAAGTTGGTGTTGTCCAGGTAGAGAGTAAACTCTCCCCAGAAACTGAATCTGCCTTGATCTTGGATGTCTAGCTTTCAGACTGGGGAGTAATGAATTTCTGTTGCTTATAAATTACCCTGCCTAAGGCATTTTGACACAGTATCTTGACCCAGCAAAGACTGTATGTAACTCCTATTCACATTCTAAAGCCTTGAGAAGTTGCAAAATAAAGAAAAAAATCATTTGTAAATATTTATAAAATATGTTACACGGAGACAGATGACATTCCTAAAAGTAGTATGTCCTCCAGTGACGTCATGGAGGATAAAGATGGTTGAGGTGGGACACTCAAGAATAATCCTCTATTCAAAGGCCAACAGAAAAAGACTAACAAGATCCTCAGTTTTCCTATTCTGAAACTCTGGACCACAACAGCTCAGAAGCTATGGGCATATGGCTGTATAGGATGAGGGTAAGTGAAATGAACTCCAGGATATGGAAAGAGGTTTTATCTTTGTGATTGTTGTTCTTAAGGTACTATGTGAAGTTACTTCTCTTATTTCTCCCCTGATGGCTTATCGCATGCTGTTACTGTATCTGACTTTGCTACCTGGTATATTGTTCATTTGAAATAGGGAAGGGAAGAGGGAAAACAAGATGATTGGGAGGGGTGGGGGAGGGGAAATTAGGAGAAAAACATGGGAAGGGGTATGAAGTAATGTACCCACTACTTGATAAATATAACTGCAACCCTTCTATACATACCATAACAATGAAATACAAGTAAAAAAAATTCTGGGCTGGGAGCATGGCCTAGTGGTAGAGTGCTCATCTTGCATAAACAAAGCCCTGGGTTCAATTCCTCCATAGCCACATACACGGAAAAGGCTGGAAGGGGCACTGTGGCTCAAGTGGCAGAGTGCTAGCCTTGAGCAAGGACAGTGTCCAGGCCCTGAGTTCAAGCCCAACTGGCAAAAAATAATCTGAAACTCTGGTCAACAGCAGATTTGAAATGAAAGGGTCCATGAACTTGAGGAAGGAACTATTAATTTTTTTAAGTCTGAGGAACAGAAAGAAGAAAGCCAAGCCAAGGCTAAGAGACCTGTGGTCCATCACAAGTGCTGTAGCCTGGGGTGACACACATGTCCTCTAGAAGAAAGAGAGAAAACACAAAAGCAATGGACTAAATAATTAGACTGAACTCTCTCAAAACTATGAGGCCCAAAATAAACTTGTTATTTACAGTAATGTAAAAGTGACTAACATGGATGTCAAGGGAATTTGAGGTCTATTTACCAGAATAAGAAAAGTCCTAGCCAGATACTGATGGCTCATGCCTGTAATCCTAGCTGATCAGGAGGCTGAGATCTGAGGATTGTAGTTCAAAGCCAGCCCAGGCAGGAAAGTCTATAAGACTCTTTTCTCCAATCAACGACCAAAAGAGCCAGAAGTAGAGCTGTGGCTCAAGTGATAGGGCACTAGCCTTGAGTAAAAGAAGCTTAGGGTCAGAGCCTAGGACTTGAGTTCAAGCCCTGTGACCGGCAAACATTTTTAAAAAAGAAAAGTCCTGAACATGAACAGATCTACTGCCAAATGCATGGTACTCCTGAACAAGTCACTAAAGTGGACAGTGGGACAGCAGGATCATGTCACTATACTCAGGTCAGAAGTCATAAACAGGACATTCAGCAGTGAATGCGGACACTAGCTCACACCTGTAATCCTGGCTACTTGGGAGGTAGAGATTAAGGACTAGGTTAAGGCGATTAGAGACTAGTCTGGATAATAAAGTTTAGGAGACCTCATCTCTATCAATGGCTGGATACAGTGGTGGGAGCCTGTCATTTCCAGTGTCACAAGGATAACAGTCCAGGTTGATCCTGGTGTTAAGTGGGACCTCGCCTTGAAAATAAACAGTGGAAAACAAAGAACAGTACAGAAAACAAAAAGAAAAACAATGGCCAAATAGATTGGAGGCATGGCTCAGGTAGTAGAGCATTGGCCCTGAAAAATGTGGGTCCTGAGTTCAACCATTAAAAAAAGGTTTCAATTTTCAAAATCTCCCTGTCTGAGCCACTCAAATTTATACGAAGTAACAGAGTTCAAGTCCCATGACCAACAAAAAAAATTTTAGAGGGTAAAATGTGATATATTAGGGATTCTTAAGTTTAATGCAACTTCTGTGATTTCAATGTACAATTCAGAGAAAGGAACACTTTAAAATTTTTCTAAAGAAAGCTTGTACTGATTTCATAACAGATAAATGATGAAAATACTTTGAGAATATGCAATTCTACTTTTGGTGCTTTCTGTAGTCCTCTTATCCCCAACTGGAAGCATTGTTATAATCTCTTTTGTCATTAGTGGGAAAACTTACCAAAAAGAAGAAAAGTCAATGTAAACACGAGAGTTAAGATAGTCTTCCATGATCGAGCTAACCTAGCAAAAGCAAAAACCATAAAAAGAAATTAAACATTGTAATCCATTACTATTAACCTTTAACTTGGACTTTATTATTGCACTCAAGTCCACAAACTTGCTTATTCTTGCTCTTGATTATTCTAGATTGAGTCTATAAATTCACTTAATTTCTAACCTATTATCTTCAAAATTGAGAGAAAAGTTTTCATGGTTGTACAGAGAGAGAGAAAAAAGGGAGAGAGAACTCTGAAACTATAGATGCTTAATATATATTGCTTAAATATTTATAAGAAGAAAATGGAAGTACATAATCTGGAAGTCTCAAACATAGATTGAGCAAAAGGGAAAAAAAAGGTTTTGGTAGAAATTAAGTATCAAGCTAAAGAACTATGGCAAAAGCAAGGAGCTGGTGGCTCATGTTTATAATCCTAACTACTCAGGAGGCTGAGATTTGAGGCTCTCAGTTTGAAACCAGACCAGGTAGAAAAGCCGGTGAGACTCATCTCCAATGAACTAGCAAAATGCTAGAAGTGAAGGTATCATTCATATGGTAGACCACCAGACTTGAGTGAAAAATCAAAACAAGCGTGAGGGGCCCTGGCCCTGAGTTTAAGCCCTATCCTTTGAGCCTCAGCCCCACTTCCCATTTTCTAGAGGTTAATTGGCGATAAGAGTCTCATGGACATTTGTGCCCAGGCTGGCTTTGAATGGAAATCCTCAGATCTCAGCCTCCAGAGCAGCTACGATTACAAGCATGAGCCACCATGACCAGCTACAAAAATAACTTAAAAATAAAATGATGTAAAACTATCAGTAAAGAGATGACTTCCATAGATGTTTGTAACTAACTTACTTGGGTAGATGTATGGATTTAACTTTCTTCATGTCTCAAATTGTAATGGCAAAGAAATCTTGGGAAAACTCCAGCTCCGCGTCACCGGGACACTTCAGTGATCTCATATTGAGCCTAATGTATCCTGCATAAAGCAACCTTGAGCACGACCAGCCAGGATAATGGGCCATTACTACAGCAGAGACTTCCCTAACCCACTTACCTACCTGTCGAAGTACTGCTTAAAACCACACTCCATTTCAACAGTAGTGGTCACGTGGAGCGTGGTGAAAGGTTCACTGTCTAAAGAATCTCATTTAGAAATTATTGCAGACTCTTTGTGTTTGGGTGCTGGTACTGGGTCTTAAAACTCACAGCCTATCCAAGCTCTCACTTGGCTTTTTTTACTCAAGGCTGGTGCTCTACCACTAGAAACACACCTCCATTTCTGGTTTGGGATTTTTTTGTTGTTGTTGTTGTTTGCTGGTTAACTGGAGATCATTTCTTACAGTTTTCTGCCCAGGCTGGCTTCAAACTGTAACAATCAGATCTCAGCTGCTTGAATAGCTAGCATTACAGGTGTGAGTCACCAGCACCTAGATATGGCCTTTCTTGGTGGGCTGAATTAAATGAACATGATTAATGATTATATTACTTTATCTACTAAAGGTTAGTTTCTGTCTTTTCACTCTCTGTACCTCTACTTATCATTGTCTGTCTCTCTCTACCCTCCCCCATCTCCCCCCCCCAAAAAAAAATCTCATGGGCCTTCACCCAGTCTCAAGACTCTGCCTTTTAAGGGTGAACATGATTATTCCAACAACTCTACAGCAACCTTAATTTTTCTTGATATTTTTGTGTCTACACAAGTGCTTCACTGTTACTATTGAGATGGCTATGCTATTATTTTCCAATGATCTCCTTGGTAAAGTGGTCGATAGCTAAGTCAACAATTAGCCCTGTCTGCTTTCAGGTAACACCTTGTCAAGGCAAATTTAGTTATTAGCTCAAAATGCGTATTCATTATGAGGCCGTTTATACAATTCCTATGCAATTGTATAATACAGGTGCTAAGAATCTAATATCAAGCGCCACTCCTCAAAGTGCATCTGCTGGCCCTTTGAAGAAAACTTGAATGATCCCTCAGGTTTTCAATACTGCTCTTTAAGAAGGATGCTGTGTATGCACTGGTGGCTCTTATCTATAATCTTAGCAATTTAGGAGGCTAAGGGCTGAAGATTAAGGTTTGAAACTAGCTCAGGAAAGGAAAATCTGTGAGACTCCAAGTAACCAACAAAAAAGCTGGAAGATGTGACTCAAGTGATAAGAGTGCCAGCTTTGATGAAAAAAGCTAAGGGATAAGCTCTTAATTCAAGCACCGGTACCAGCACAGAAACAAAAACCAAAGGAGGGTTTCTTTTTTATACTCTGTCCCCAGTCTACTGTAATTAACCTAAACATCAGTGACATAGAAAGAAGAAGGTATGCCACCGGAAGTGCTGCAATTAGAAAGAATCCAAGGGAAGTGTTAGGAAATTTTCTTTTCTCATCATTTTACAGAGACCTGTCTTAATGATGGGATCCTTCTAACCAACTACAGCTGTTTCAGAAGACCATACCCGTTTGCATCAGGGAGTTCCTGCTCTGACAGCAAGTTGTCAATACTGGAAGTGCTGCTGGGTTCTTCTGAGCAACTCGGGAAAAAACGGGTAACCCTCCTGAACTTTGGCCTTCCACTCATTTTGTCCTGGCCAGAGTAAAGAGCTAGTGGAATGCTCTTCCCCTATTTCATGGAAGACTTGAAGCTGCGCGTAACCATTTTTTATTTGTATCTTATTGTGTGGGTGTTTCTCCTACAAGAGAGAGTATGGGAGTGGGAAGATTCTGAAAAGCCTCAGACCCTTCTGTTGCATCACTCTTGGTGACACCTCATAATGACAGATCCCCCAGCAGGCCCAGCAGGGGATATACACAAACCCACCTCTCAGCTCCTTCCCTTCAAGTTATTTTAAACCCACTGGGCCTGCTGCTTTTCTATAGCTACGCTGGGTATATTTTATCTGTGTGCTTGCTCCAATGCTATTTTGGAAAATAGCAATAATAAAGCATCAGAAATATACCCCAATACTTCCCAGTGTCACATCCCCCCCCCTGCTTTTTTTTCCAGTTGTGGGGCTTGAACTCAGGGCCTGAGCACTGTTCTTGGGCTTTCTTAAGGCTAGAGCTCTACCACTTGAGCTACAGTACCACTTCCAGCTTTTTCTATGTATTTGGTACAGAGGAATTGAACCCAGGTGTTTGTGCATGCTAGGTAAGCACTCTACCACTAGGTCACACTCCCCACCCACATCTCCCTTCTTTCCTAGAAAATTACAACCTGAAAATCGATACATTCCACTTCCATCATTTGAAAAATATTTTACCACTCATAAATATGCATTCAGTGTAATACTTTTCATGCTTCAAACATATGCTATTTTTGACATATCAAGATATATTAATCTAATTTAGTCATTTTCCTTGCTCTATAGTATTTTATTATATATTACACACATATGTAAACATTGTATTTTATGTGTTTTGCACATACAATATATGCAATATAATACATACTATATAGTATATATATTTCATGTATTGTCTATTTACATATATATAAACCTATTTGTCCATCTATGTACAAAGGTTGTTCCTAGGTGACTAAAAACAGAATGACAAGATTGAAGGAATAGCTGGGTTGTTTGGGGTGTAAAATTGGAGGGTGATATATACATATATATTTTTTGTGGGTCATGGGGCTTGAACTCTGGGCCTGGGCGCTGTCCCTGAGCTCTGCCCCTCAAGGATACTGCCCTACCCTTAAGCCAAGAACCACTTCCTGTTTTCTGGAGGTTAACTGGAGATAAGAGTCTTTGGTCCTTTTGTGCCTAGGCTGGCTTTGAAGCTTGATCTTCAGATCTCAGCCTCCTGAGTAGCTAGGCTTACAGGTGTGAGCCACCTCCACCTGCCCAATTTTTTTTTTGTTTTTGTTTTTGGTTTGTTGGTTGTAGGGCTTGAAATCTGGACCTGGGTGCTGTCCCTGAGCTCTTCAGCTCAAGGCTAGTGCTCTACCATGTTAAACAGTGCCACTTTCAAGTTTTCTGGTGTTATTTGGAGATAAGTCTCCTGGACTTTTGTACCTGGGCAGACTTTGAACCAAAATCCTCAGATCTCAGCCTCCTGAGTAGCTAGGATTACAGCACCCTGCTGGTAATTATTTTATCTTAGCACCTGATGTCATCTTACTTTGATCTGTTTTAAAGTGTGTAACATTTGGAGGGACATTAGAAAGACAGTAATAGAGGGTCCTCATCTCAAATCCTCCCCACTTCCAGAAACAGTAATTAGTAGACATCATGGGGAAAAGTACCTTTGGGGAGCTTTAGGATCCAGGTAGAAAGTTGTAAAATTCCAGTGAAAAATGAACCAATCACAAATCTTTGAACAAAAGGATACATTGGTGGGCTGAGAGATTCCACAGAGCACTACAACAACAGACTGAAATTGCAAATGTGAATACAAAAGAAAGTCAATGAACTCAGAGAGAAGTCATTAGAGCTAGCCAGTTAGAAGAGAAAAAAGTAACAAAAAGAAAAGTGTGAAGAAAGAATACAGGACCTGAAGACCCCAATAGAATTAATGAACAAATGTATACATTACTATATTGTGAAAATTCTAAGCAAAAGAAGTGACAGATACATTATTTTTTTTAAAAAAAATGGCTGAAAACCTCCCATGTTTGTGAAAATTAGGCTGAGGAGATGAAAAGCCATCAACTAAGATTAACTCAACCGAGATTACACAGAGATATCAAATTTTCAAAACAGGAAATTTTGAAAGCAGGAAGAGAAGTGACATCACATACAGTGACTGTGATAAGTCACAGGACCATGTGAGACATCAGCAGATTTCTCTGCAGAAAGTTTACAGGCTTAGGGATAGTGAGATCATACATTCAAAGTAGTAAAAAAGAAAAATAGTGATTAACCCAGAACACTTTACCAGGCAAAGTTGTCCTTCAGAATAATGAGATAAAAACATTCTGGCCAGGAGTTTGGCCTAGTGGTAGAGTGCTTGCCTAGCCTGCCCAAAGACCCGAGTTCAGTTCCTCGATACCATATACATAGAAAGAAGCTGGAAGTGGTGCTGTGGTTCAATTGGTAGAGCGCTAGCCTTGAGAAAGCCCAAGGAAAGTGTCCAGGCCTTGAATTCAAGGCCCAGGACTGGCAAAAAAAACATTCTTGGACATGAAAAGCTAAAGATGTCACCATGTGTAATAGCTTGTTATGATTTGCCTTATAGGAGAGGAAAAGGAAGCTAGCCACTCACACCTGTAATCCAAGCTGCTTTGGAGGCTGAGATCTTAGGATCATGGTTTGAAGTCAGTACAGGAAGACAAAGACAAGAGACTCTTATCTCTAATTAAGTAGCAAAAAACTAGAAGTAGAAGTGGATCAAGTAGAGCACTAGCTTTCAACAAAAAAGAACATGAGACCCTGAATTTAAACCCTACTGCCATAACAAAAAAAAAGTGATACAAAAGACCATGTGCCATGGCTCACACCTATAATCCTAAAGTTGGTAGATAAACTACTTTTAACTCTAGCATACAAGTTAGAAGATAAAAGGATGAAAATACTTAAATCAACAACAATTTTGTCAGTGGATATACAATATGAAAAGATATACTACAATATTCATGTACACATGTAAAAATGCAACCAGATATCTTGAGTGGATGGATGGGATTGGAAGAAATGGGGGCTTGGAAGATGCATTGTACTCATAAATCAACCTGTCAAATTGGAACTCTTTTTTATGTTTTTTTTTAACCCACCCTGGGGCTTGACCTCAGGCCCTGCGCACTATCCTTGGACTTTCTCAAGGCTAGTGCTCTACCACTTGAGCCATAGCACCACTTCTGCCTTTTTCTATATATGTGATACCAAGGAATAGAACTTGGATCTTCATGCATGTTAGGCAAGCACTCTGCCGCTAGGCCACACTCCTGGCCCCTGGAACTCTTTTGTATAATTATTTAAAGATAAAAACTTAATAAAGCATGACATCAATAGTATAAAAAGATGAAAGAAGTATAAGTTATCAGCAAGCCAGGCATCAGTGGTTCACACCTGTAATTCCTAGCTACTTAAGAGACTGAGATTAAGGAATATATATAGTTCCAAGCCATCTTAGACAGATAAACCCAAGAGACTCTTATTTATCAAATCTCAGAAAGACATTGAGGGGTGTGTGTGTGTGTGTGTGTGTGTGTGTGTGTGTGTCTCCTGAGTCTTGAACTCAGGGCCTGGGTACTATCCCTGAACTTTTTTGCTTGAGGCTAGCACTCTACTGCTTAAGCCACAGCCCTCCTTAATGCTTTTTGGTGATTATTTGGAAATAAAAGACTCATGGACTTTACTGCCTGGACTGGCTTCAAACTGCAATCCTCAGATCTCAGCCTTCTGAGTAAGTAGGATTACAGGCCTAAGCCATCAGTGCTAGATAAGAAACTGAGATTTTCTCATCATAACTAGATTGTCCTTGTGTCCTATTTTCATTATGGCCCGTTACTTAAATTCTTATTTGATCTACAAATTCTTATAATTCAATAGCCTTCAAAAGTCAAATGTTTCTAGTAAGTAATGCTTTTTTCTCAGGATTTCAATTAGTATGGAAGCTGATCAGCTTGGGTGAATCCTGCATTCCCAGTTACTTTGATCAACTGTTTTCAAATACACTAAACTGCTCATCAGGTGATACAAAGCACTCTGTTGTGTGAGTGATAACCTAAGTGTTTCTCTGTATAGAAAGAAACAAATACATTGCGTTGCTGTATGAAGTTCTGATGACATACATAACTGGGCCAGCTAGATCCTTGGAATTCCTCACCATATTATATTACAGCTGAATCAAATAAGGCAGTATTCATTTTTGTTATACAAAAATCTGCTTGTTTTAGTTATGTGCATAAGTATTGCATATGTTGTTTTGCACACCACTGCATTTACTGGAACTGCTGAGAGGACTGTATATATGATTTCAAACCTAAGTTGATTCTTTTTCTCACTCTTGAAAGGAGTACTTCTTTGTGAAAGCAGTTCTTACAGCTTTGTTTTCAACCCATTAAAATGTTTTATATATTACTCTAACCTGTTGTCCTCCATATTCTATTGTCCTAATTGTACTGTTTTCTGATTTGTATTTATTCCTTGAGACAGTAACTTTTTGAATAAAAATAAACCTACAGTAAAAAAAATCTGCTTGTTTTAGTATTATTTGCATTTCCAAAGTGGTACTTGCATAACTGAAGCAGCACTTCATATAGCTTATGTGGTCAAATATCTATGTAAGCTAAAAAGTCATTTTGTTGTCCTGATACTGGGTCATGAACTCACAGCAGAGCCTATATAATGTGAATCATACCACCAGCTTTGCGGTTTTGTTTTGTTTTGTGCTTAGGTGGAGACTTGTGTGTCTGGACGAGATTTGAATCACCTCGGTAACTAATATTATAGGTGCACACCACAGGTGCCTGGCTAAGATGTCTTTATGAAAAAAAGAAAAAAAATTTAGAAAGAGAAATCTCAATGGTTGGAAATGAATTGATGTCCTATTCTCTTTCACAAACACACGCGCACACACATACTGCAGTACCAAGAATTGAAGACAAGGTCTTGTGTGTTTCTTTGAAAATTATAATAAGGTATCCCTCACTCTCACAGGGGGTTAGCAGAGAGTAATTGTGCCCACTATTTAGCCAGGATGATATGAAGCTTTCTGGGTGACAAAAGTGTCTCCTACTGAATGAATTCTGCCAAAGCTCTCATTGCATATTCACCCTATCAAGCACGTGCGCGACTCTAATTAATATTTTCAGGTACTAGCAGTTTTCTTTTTTAAGGTGGGACTGTGTCTTGGAGAACGAGGTGGTAGACGCTCCCAGCTTTTCCGGATTGCTTTGCCGGTGCGGGACGGCGGGGAAGAGTGGCGGGAGCGAGCCCCGCATCCCCCACCGCACACACACACCCACCGCGCCCCTCCCCTGGGCCCCGCCTCCTGAGCCTCGCCGGGCCCGCCCCCGTACCCGCCCCTTCAGGCCTCGCCACGCCCCCAGCACCGCCCTGGGCTCGCCAGGGCGCCCGGCAGTTGACTGGTTGCGCCTGCGCGCTATGCCCCGGCTCTGATTGGCTTACTGGCTTGCCTAAGGCTGCCCCTATTGGCTGACAGAACTCCCGCTGCGCCCTTGGTCACACCCCGGAGACCCTCGGCGAGCAGGAGATCCCTGGCACTGCTGAATCGGTGGAGACCTCAGGCTGTACCTCGGTACACCTGCTGCCTACTCCGCGTGCACGGCCCCAGCTATTTGCCCATCGTGCCCCGTCCCCTGCCGTGTACCCGGCGTGCATGTGACCCAGCCAGCAGTGTGTCCGGCTGAGCGTGCGTCCCGCGCCTCTGCCCGCTGCGCCCCTGCCTGCTGTGCCCCTGCCCTCTGTGTCTGTCCGCTGTCCGCTGCTCCCCGGCCTGCTGTGCCCGCTGCGCCCTTGCTTCCTGTGCACGCTGTGCCCCTGCCCGCTGCGCCCCTGCCCGCTGCGCCCCTGCCCGCTGTGCCCCCTGCCCTCTGTGTCTGTCCGCTGTCCACTGCCCGCTGCGCCCCGGCCTGATGTCCCCGTGCCCGCTGCGCCCCCTCCCCGCCGCGCCGGCTGCGCCCCCGGCCTGATGTGCCCCTGCTGTGCCTCCAGAGTGTGCCGTGCGTGGATGTGCCCGCGCTCGAGGGCGGGAGGCGCGTGCAGGTGTGTCAGGTGCAGGCGGGAAGACCGGGAGGGCGCGCGGACTTCGCCTCTGTGGCTGCAGCTACCAGCTAACCCTAGCACCCTGGGCTCCTCTGAAAGTGCTCACAGCGCCCGGCCATGAGGAATACCAGCAAGGAAGTACAGAGCACCGCTCACCGCTACGCTCCCTGTGGTGACTGCGGATTGCCTGAGGATTGCGGGGTTGTTGGGGCGTGACACCCTGGGAACGATCCCGGCCGCCCCCCTCTCTTTTTGGTGCGGTGTTGTGGATAGGAACCTTCCGGAAATGTTTGGTCATGAATTAACCCAGTGTATTCTGAATATTGAATAAGGAACTTTCTCAGTCGCACAGCCTCGCTGGCTCCCTAGCTTTTGCTTCTAAGTTAGGACTCCACCAAATGTTTCTTGCTTGAAACAGCAGGGTATGAGAAAAGCTAATTCAGCGGAAGTTCATGACTTCTTATGTACCCAATGTGTAGGTGAGAAGAAGAGAAAGGAAAGAGTCTCCATATGCCGTTTTTTTATTGGTTGCTTTTGTTTTTATTCTGTGTGGTGAGAAGGGTTGCAGATGGAGAGTAGGGAAGAGGGCTAAGCTGAGAGGGATCAGTTGGAGCCAATCACATCCGCCCAGTGTGTTCAGAAATAAAATGAAGTGTGGCCCGTCCATACTTAACTGCACAGTCAGCCTCTGTCAGGGTGGTGCCATGGCTGTGCTGGAAATCCAGTTGTGGGTAGTGCATTGTTCATCAGGTCTGGCCTGTTCCACATCTCCTGCTCTAACCTTTGGGCCTTCCTGTGATTCTCATTCTCTCTCCCCCCCACCCCCCTTTCTCTCTCTGTCTTTCTCATAGGGCTTGAAGTCAAAGCCTTTTCTTGTTTTGCCTAGGTTGACTTCAAACTGGGATGTCCAGAATTCAGTTGCTAGGATTATAGGTGTGAGCCACCTGATGTCATAGGTCGAGGCCTCATCTACAGGAATGCCATTGATGGATTCTAACAAGTGCCAGGCACTGTGCCCAGTACTTTATACACACTCCCACATCTAACCTCATTAGGAGCTGTCAGGAATCATCACCCCATTTTTACTTTTGCCAGTCCTGGGACTTGAACTCAGGGACTGGGCACTGTCCTTGAGCTTTCTCAAGGCTAGCACTCTACCACTTGAGCCACAATACCACTTCTGGTTAAGGAATCGAACCCAGGGCTGCTTGCATGCTAGGCAAACACTCTACCACTAGGCCACACTCTCAGCCCCATCACCTCACTTTTTCACTAGGAAACTGAAGCATTTGGTTTGGAGCATTCTACACCAAGCAAGTAGCTTATTAGTTGAGGCTTCACAGACTAGAAACAGCAGCCTGGTCCCCTTTGAGCACCTGACGAGCTAGGTGATCTCAAGTTTGACTTTCATTCTCAACAGTCTGTATTTCTTCCTTGATAAGATCAGGGAAGCCAGGCACTGGCGGCTCACATCTGTAATTCTAACTACTCAGGAGGCTGAGATCTGAGGATCACAGGCAGGTGTGTGACTCTTAACTCCAATTAGCCAGCACGAAGAGGAAGTAGAGGTGTGTATGAACTGGTAAAGTGCCAACCCTAAGCAAAAGAGCTAAAGATAGCACCTAGACTGCAAATTCAGGCTCCAGTACACACACACACACACACACACACACACACACACACACACACACACACACACACACACATAAAGGAAAATGAAACTACTACTACAGCCTATGAGCATGCAGGGAAAAATCATAGAAAGAAAAACAGTCATATAGTAAATGATCTAATGTTAAACAAATTTTGAGATAAAAGCTAAAAGATCCTTTTAACCATCTCTCTGTTTCTTTGACTCTTTGTCTCTCTGTCTCTGTCTCTTTCTGTTTCTGTCTTTCTGTCTGTTAGGTGGTGAGAGCTGGTTCATTCAAACCAGAACCCTCACTTTCTGAGCTCTTCTACTGCATACATTTAGCAATAGATTAGAATTCAGTGCCTGTCCAAATCTTCCAGTAATGAGCGGGTAGAAGCACACTGTTCTCTGTGGATTAATTAGTAAGCAAAACAGAGAGAGGAAAAATAAAGTGCAAACTGAATGCCCTTCTAAACGAAGAAATAGTTGAGCTGCTAAACCCTGATTCCTAATCCTTAAATTGATTCTCTGTGATCTTTTGTGCCATTGTCTAAACTTTCTTCTTCTTTTTTCTTCCTTCTTTTTTTTAAGGGAAGGCGATGATTTAGCTGGTTAATATTCTTCAGTCATTTAAATATTTTCTGGGTTAAAACTTCATGCAGTTGAAGTTCCAAGTACAAATTGGATGTCTAAAACTTTCACAGAATGACTTGTTTTGTGCTATGGTGACTTAGTGCATTTAATACGCTGCTTCCAAAGAACTCTGGTCAGCCAGCACATGCATACATGTGCACACACACACACACACACACACACACACACACACACACACAGAATTTATTTTAAGGACTTGGTTTACATGGCTAGGGGATAACAAATATGAAGTCTGGTGAGCTAGAGGCCAGAGGAGGAGATCAGGTTTCATTTCAAATCTGAAGTCCATCTGGAGGGAGAATTCACTCTTTCCTGGAGGACTGCATTCTTTATTCATTAGACCTTCAACTGATTACATGAGGCTCATGCCTATTTTGAGGCCATCTGAGTTAAGTGCAAATCTCATCTCAAAATCATCTTCACAAAAGCATCTAGAATAATGTCTATTATGTAGGTACTGTGGTCCAGCCGAATAACACACACACACACACACACACACAAACGTATAATCTCTTCTACCACAAACCGGGCATTGCATCAGACTGTAAATGTTATGAATCTGTGTTTGTACATGCTAATAGGTGCTATTAACAATGCCCAATAATTATGTTATGAAGCTGTACCTTTTGCATTTTGTTTTCCGTAGATTGTATGTCGTAAAACAGTGTGTGTGTGGTTCTTATTTTGAGTATCTTCCTAATTTCAGATGGAAAGAATTACCTGAAACACTCATAGCCTAAGTGCCCACCTCTCTTCTCCCTATGGGGTCATAAATAAGTACTAATAACTCTAGGCCTCTGGATTTTTTCCAACACATCTAGCTCTTTTTTTTTTTTTCAGCTGTGGGGTTTGAACTGAGGGCCTGGGCACTGTTCCTGTGCTTTCTTTTTTTTTTTTTTTTGCCAGTCCTGGGTTTAAGCTCAGGGCCTGTGCACTGTCTTTGGACTTTCTCAAGGCTAGAGCTCTACCTTTGAGCCTCAGCACCATTTTCGGCTTTTTTTCTATGTATGTGGTACTGAGGAATCGAACCCAGGTCTTTGTGCATGCTAGGCAAGCACGTTACCACTAGGCCAAACTCCCGGCCCCTCCTGTGCTCTTTTGCTCAAGGTTAGTGCCCTACGGCTTCAGCCACAGTAGCGCCTCCAGTTTCCTGGTGGCTGCCTGGAGATGAGTCTCATAGGGACTTTGAACTACAATCCTCAGATCTCAACCTCCTGAGCAGCTAGGGTTACAGGCATAAGCCACCAGTGCCCGGCTCTCCCTAGCTCTTGATATAAGCTCCCTAGCCTGTGACTAAATACCTCCAGGGAATCTTGTTGCTGGTCCCCAGGTGGGCTGCAACATCTATCCTAAGCACCTTTTGGGGAGCTGCCTCACCTCATCAGTCTCATGCTCAGCTTCTTCTCTCAGCATGGGGCCCATACTTGCCTCCATTTCCTGTCTTTTGTGTCTCCTCTGAGCTATTGCACCCAGTTTCTTCTAGATGAGAGAAATCCTTCCATTCACAATTATCATGCTTCAACTCAATCTTTTCCATAAATCAGTCCTTTGGAATCTTTAAAATGTTATTCCTAACCTGTGGGGAGTTCGGGCAAGTAAATGCCTCACCCTCTCTCCTTGCTTTCTTCAGTAAACACTGAGGCCCTGGCACCTTTCACCTCTCACTGTGGCCTCTACAGTATAGTAAAGCCACTGATGGGAGCTGGTGTGGGAGCTGGCCAGCATGGGAGGTGGGCTGGCTGGTGCCTTCCCAGTACAGGTGAGGAGTTGTGGCTCTCTCCCTGACCTGCTTCCTGCTGCTCTCATAAAACGGGTACATCTGTTAAAGCAGGTTGTGGTTTCTGTACCATAATTTATATCTCAGGGGTTTCCTCCTCCTCTTCCTCCTTTTCTTGTTCTTTTTTGTACCAGTAATGAGGCTTGCGTTCAGGGTCATCCCGCTTTTTGCTCAAGGCTAACTCTCTACCAGTTGAGCCACAGAGCCATCTCCTGCTTATTTGGTAGTTAATTGGAGATGAGAGTCTCACAAGCCTCCCTGCCTGGGCTGGCCTTGAACTATGATCCTCAGATCTCAGCCTCGTGAGTTGCTAGAATTACAAGTGTGAGCCACCAGTACCTGGCTTATCTCAGTGTTTCAATGTTGTAAGTTTGTCAAATCATAGCCCATGGCTGGGTATCGGTGGCTTTCATCCGTAATCATACCTATTCAAGAGACTGACATCTAAGGACCAGTTTGAAGCCAGCCTGGGCAGGAAAGTATCCAGTTAACCAGAAAAGCCAGAAGTACAGGTGTGGCTCAGATAGTAGAAAACCACCCTCCTTGAGTGAAAAAGCTAAGGGATAGCACCCTGGCTCTGAGTTCCAGCCCCAATAGCAGCACACACAAAAATTGCAGCTCACACAAAAATTGCAGGTCACATTTATCCATCTGTTCCATTGGTTTATCTGTCATATTTTAAATAACATGGGATTTTTCCTATTTCCCAGAATGACAAGAAAAACAGTTAAGAATTTTATTTTAAGATGGAAAGACATAGGGCTTGGAGAGTTCCCTGAAGCTCACACTGGTGGATGAGGCTGGTTTTGGTTTTGGAGAAGCTAGCTGCAGCAAAGCTGACAGGGTGGGGCCAAGGTTGCTGTTCCTCCCATTGGCATTGATGGCTGGTATACTCAGGGGGTTTGGAGACTCTTTGCCCTGCAATGGTGCCATGCTTTGTCTTGGGCTCAGGTGCTGTGTGGCTTGCCTGGTGACGTCCACAGCAGATAGACTGGGAAGCACCTAGGTTCTCCCCATGTGGCCAATCCTGCAGCCCAGCATGGCAGTGAACTGGCCTTGCTTCTATCTAGAATGGTATTACCATCTCCCCGTGAAGCGCTCTGAGAAGGCTGTGGATGCCCCTCCAGCATCTCAGATTCCAGGGCTCAGCAAATTGGACGACTCACACAATGAGTACTTGCCTGGGATGCGAAGGTACTTGATAAAAGAAACCGACTCAGAATATGTGAAGCTTGCAAAGCAAGGCGGCAGACCTGGTAAGCCCCACGTGCTCCATCATCTCATCTGTATAAAAATATTGCTCTAGCAGTTGGGGGCGTGGCTCAGGTGGTAGAGCACCTGCCTCAAAAGTGCCCAGCTCCTAAATTCAAACCCCAATCCTTCCAAGAATCTTTGATAAAACATTCTTAACATTTGCCTAAGGCCATTGGGAATTGAGGTTCATAAGTATAGGGGGATGTGTGTGATCACTGATGAGAATCAAATTTTATACAAGATCTATTTTTTCACAAAGCATTTGACAATCTTAAAAATGGGAACATACTGAGTTCAATAGATATCATCATTCAGAGAGGTAAGGGACAGCACCCCTGAAATCTCATAGCCTGCCTTTGCGGTAGATGACATCCAGACAATTATCCCTCCTCTGGTTGCCATTACCTGTGTTGGCAATGCCATAGGGGAGACAAGCTGGCCATCATTTTCCCTTTTTGCCAGTCGGGCTTTCTCAAAGCTAGAGCTCTATCACAGCACCACTTCTGGCTTTTTTTTTTAATGTATGTGGGTACTAAGGAATCGAACCTGGGTCTTTGTGTGTGCTAGGCAAGCACTTTACCACTAGGCCAAACTCCCAGCCCCATGGTCATCGTTTTAACATTAAAAAAAAAATCTAGACCAAGCGGGGTGCTAGTGGCTCATGATTGTATTCCTATCTGAAGATCATGGTTCAAAGCCAGTCTGAGCAGACAAATCTGAGACTCTTAATTCCAATTAACCATCACAAAGGCAGAAGTGGAGGTATAGCTCAAAACAGTAAAGTGGCAGCCCTAAACAACAATGTGAGCCCTGAGTTCAAGCACCAGTAGTGACACAAAAATAAAATACCCATATCAATCCTCTTGAGGCCTATAATAGGTGGGACAAGGGCTAGATCTCACTTTCTAAGATCCACTTTCCCCTGCTATTGGTAAAAAAAAAAAAAAAAAGTGGAAAGATTGGCCAAATTTGGTAAGATCTAAACTGAAATGGGGGTATTACATCACTGCCCAAGTTTTGATTTGTGTCATCACAGTGTGATGCCATGAAGCCCAGAGGTGGAAGTGTGGCCTTCTGCAACACATGTCCAGCAGTGTGAAGTATAATAAGTGACAGTAATGAGAGACAGAGACAGGGAGGGAGAGAAGAAACCAAGCGTCATGAAATATCATCAAGAGAGAGTCTGGTTAGAAGGTGTAGAAGAACTCACATTATTCTTCTATGTTTTCTCTAAGTTTAAAGTATTTAACCATGAAAAGGTTTTCAAGCTGCAAAATGGGAGATTAAACATCTGGGGTACTGGGGTTTTGAATCCGGGGCCTTGTATTTGTGAAGCAGGCACTCTTACCACTGAGCCATACCTCCAACTCTACTAGCTGCCCTTTGACATCTAGGAGGGAAGGGATCGGGGTCAGAAAGCTGGGCATGTGTGTTGTGGCGCTGGCCTGAGTTTGTAGAACAGAGCCTGTGCGCTATGCCTCTCAGATTAGCTCCAAACTAAATGATTAAATCCCTCCTGGGGACTCACCATTTGGGATCCTGGAGAGAGCAGATTTTCCTGGAAGCAGGCTGGAGAAGGAGGACAGTGAGTTGTGGGGAATGGCCTGGAGGAGTGGCCAAAGGTAGGGGAGCAGTAAGAACTGGAGCAATGGAAGGATGGGCCCCCAGAAGTGATGATGTCTGGTGGAGACCCCATGCCAGATCCATGCTAGAGAGGGAGGGAGGGAGGTTCATGAACCATGGCCCTGTCTGAGGCCCAACCAGGACCCTCAGTTGTCTACCTGTGCCTAGGCAGGGAAGTATCAGAGATACTGGGGTAGTGCCGGGCCCAGAGGCCACCCAGGGCAATGGCACAGTTCCCCTTGATGTGGACTAGTGATGCCACACAGGACATTTGGGTCACACACAGCTCTGTCCCTTTCTTTTCAAGATTTGCTGACACACCTGGGTCCTGGGAGCACGACAGGTTCTCCAGTGGCCTATTCCCTGCCAGACTGGTATATCCACCACCGCAAACCTGCTACTGCCCAGCAGCGAGAGTGAGTATCTGGAAGCAGCTATGCGTTGTTCTTTTGGGGGACAAAATAGCTCAAGTTGAAATTCATTAAATTAAGCGAGAGTGCTGTTCCAGAGCAGCATCGAGCAGCATCACTCAAGGCTGGTGCTTTACCACTTGAGCCACAGCTCTACTTCCAGTTTTTTGGGTAGTTAATTTGGCATAAATTGAAAATTCATTTCAGGCACTTTTCTGGCTTTTTATTAATTTATTTTTTGCCTGTAAGATAAAACCACAGTAAATGTCATTTTAAGCCTCAAGTAGCTAAGAGTATATGCCTCAATGCTCAGCTTTTGTTTCTCTTTATTTCCTTCCCCCCCTCTTTTTTTTAAAGGTCCTCGACTGGTACTTTAACTTGGTACTTGATGCTTTCACTCATTGGCCGGCACTCCACCAACTGAGCCAGGGCTTCAACCCTTTTGTTTTCATTTCTGGCTGGAAAATGAACATAAATTTTTTACATGCCTGAGGCATGTAATATTAGACTTTTCCCTTGCTTTTTTTTTTTTAAGGTCCAAGACCGAGACTTGAACTTGGTACCTGATGCTCTTGCTCATTGTCTAGTGCTCTACCAACAGAGCCATTCCTCCAACCTTTTCTTAAAAAAATTCTTTGTGCTAAGTTCAGAAAGAAAGAAAAAGAAGCTGAGTGGATTAGAACCTGTAGAAAGGGGGTCGGAGACTCTGGGGTTGACCCCTTCCTGTCACTGGTCCCAAAGCTCAGTTGGAAGTTCAAGTGCCCACACTAAATGGCCATTTCATAGAAAACAAGCAGACTGAAACGATCATTGTAAATGATACATATTTAGGGGAGCATTTAGCTCATTGAAGAAGACAAAGGAGTAGATGATGTTCTGGTGATGATCTGCAAGGCTGGCACTGGAAAGGGGTGGAGCTTTTTGCTTCCCATGGCAGGGCCTACCAGTGTCTTCAGGGAAGCCAAGAGAAATTGGGGAGAGGGGGAAGGGGGCCCCACGAGCGCAGGCTGTAACTGACACCACTGTTCTCGCAGAGTCCCCATGGTCTCCATGCCAGATTACATGGTGTATGAAGAATTCAATCCCAATCACACCAATGGAAGCTATGAATCTAGAAGAGGCCCCTTCGATTTTGACATGAAAACGGTTTGGCAAAGAGAGGCCGAGGAACTAGAAGAGAAAAAAAGAGGTGACAGAAGCTCATCCGTCTGTCATCCAGGGTTGTTTTCCTTCCGTGGCTTCCTGAATGACTGTGCAGTGTGTCTGTTGGCTGTTGCTGGTGTGTCTCCTTGATGCCCATGACATTGCCGGATATGGTCTGTATTTTAAATGTGGATCTCCTACAATGTGAGCAGGCAGTCTGGTTGTCTGTTTCTTTTTCTGATTAGTGGTTTTATAGGGAAGAGCACAGGTTTGTTTGTTTCATTTTTTTTGTACAGGCTATTTTATTGGATAATAATAAGTTATATAATAAGCAGAATCCAGTTGTCCAACAATCCAGAATTTTTGCTCTTTGTTGTTGTTGTCGTCAATCACAGAGCTTGAACTCAGGGCCTAGGTGCTGTCCTGAGCTCTTTTGCTCAAGGCTAGTGCTCTACTACTTTGAGCCATAGCTCCTCTTCCATTTCTTGAGTGGTTAATTGTAGATAAGAGTTTCACAAGGACTTTTCTGCTCAGGCTGGCTTTGAACAGAGATCCTCAGATCTCAGCCTCCTGAATAGCTAGGATTACATGTGTGAGTCACTGGCTCCTGGCTATTTTTGCGCCTTTTTTTCCCAGACTTGGGACTTGAACTCAGGCCTGAGCACTTTTCCAGAGCTTTGTTGTGCTCAAGACTAGCACTCTACCACTTGAGCCAGTTTTTTTCTAAGTAGCTTATTGGAGATAAAAGTCTTACCAACTTTCCTGCCTTGTTGGCATTGAACTACAATCCTCAGATCTCAGCTTACTGAGTAGCTAGGATTACAGGCATGAACTACCAGTGCCTGGCTTGTTTTTGCATTTTAAGGTGGTTTTAACGAGTGAATGCTTACCTAGAAGAAACTGGCATAACATGTGTCACCCAGCGCTTATAGAAAGGGAATTTCATATACATTTATTATCTTTTTCTTTTTGTGCCATACTGGGGCTTGAACTCAGGCTGTGTTCTCTCTTAGCTTTTTCATTCAAGACCTACATGCTACTACTTGAGCCACAGCTCCAGTTCTTGTTTTTTGCTGGTTAATTGAAGGTAAGAGTGTTACCAGCTTTTCTGTTGGGCCTGGCTTCAAACTGTGATCCTCAAATCTCAGTCTCCTGAGAGCTATGGTTTCAAGTGTGAGTTTCCAGTGCCAGGTTTTGTATTCTATCTTCACATGTTTTAGTTATAGTTAAATTGAGATGTCTCTGTGATAAAAGACCCATTCCAAGGGTGCATTTGTCCCTCCAAAGTGAACCCCCCAAACACTTTGATTGGTAGATGAGTGTGATTTCTTGATTAAAAGTCTTTTCATCCCCCGGCCTCCTCTTAGCAGCTCCCAGGACTTTGAGGGCTCTGTACCACTGGGTGTGGCAAGGTCTGAAATTCGTCTCGTTGCCTCACCCAGTCAGATCTGTGAAACGATGACATGTGTATTAAAAATAGTGATGATGCTTTTGAGAGTGAGAATGAAGAGTGAACACTATCCTCTACTTGAATTGTGAAGAGAGAGATATATACGTCCCCGGCTCCCATGCCTGGCATCTCTGTGTCCTGGTGTGGAAAGGAACCTCCCCATTGACACTTGGGGGCTGGGGTGAGTGCCAAGGTCAGCATCTCTTGGCTGGAACAAGCCATTTGCTTATCAAGCTGTCCTCCATGGCAAGTGGTGACTTGGGCTTTGGGTCACTTGTGTAAGTACTGTAAATGGACTAAAGCCCAGGCCTGTTTCTTAGCATAAGGGGTAAGCTATAAATAATTGGGGGCAGGGGGGAGATGCTAACTACCATTACAGCACAAAGCTAGAGAGATGTAAAAGTGTTAAATGCTGTATCACCCCAAATCAAATGAATGACCCACTTAGTAGCCAGCCTGTCTACTTCCACCCTGTCGAGGAGACAGGATGACAGTCTTGGGGACATCAACATTGTCTAGCAGAAGGAACACAGTGTTGGGCTGTGTCTGCAAGGCATCTTGGCCTAGATAGTGAGAACCTGAACATGAGAATCAAATCACCCAGCTAACCGGCTGCTGCCTCTGAGGGAGGAACGGGAGCCAGCCCTTCCCTGTCACACCCAGGCTGTCTTTGGGGTGTGGTACACACTGGCCTGTTCTTAGGGAAGACTCCTCACCCAGCATTCCTGGGTTTCTTGCTCACTTGCAGGGTGAGTGGGAGTTGGGAGGGATCTTTTATTTTACTAAAAACACTATTTCTTGTGACAGTAATAGGGCATGAACTCAGGACCTAGGCACTATCCCTTAAGCTTACTTTGCTTGACTGGCATTCCACCACTTAAGCCACACTTCTGATGTTTTGCTAGTTAACTGGAGATGAAAGTCTCACAGAATGGTTTTGTCTTGGCTGGCTTTGAACTTTGATTCTCAGATTTCAGTCTCCTGAGTAGGTAGGATTACAGGTGTGAACCATGGATGCCAGGCTCCTACTACTTATTTTTGTTTTTCTTTTATTGCTGTTATGAAAGCGATAGTCTTTTTCTTTGTAAATAAGATATAATTTAAATAAAATGCAATTTTTTTCTTATATCATAATATATTTAAAGCTCACCTCTCTACAAGTGGTACAAGGCATACATTACAAAGCTACCACAGCCACTGAGGTACAGAGGCATTCCATTTATTTTTTCCCTCAGCTCCTTTGGTGTTAACTCCTCCTAACTCACAGCTCCTGCAAGTACCTGTCTGCTTTTCTTCCTTTTTTTTTGCCAATTGTGGGGCTTGAACTCAGGGTCTGAACACTGTCCTTGGACTTTTTTTTTTCTACTTGAGCTACAGCACAACTTCCAGCTTTTTTCTATGTATGTGGTACCAAGGAATTGAACCCAGGTCTTTGTGCATGCTAGGCAAGCACTCTACCACTAAGCCAAACTCCCTGCCCTGCTTTCATTCTTTGTAGTCTTTCCAGAGTTTCAAATTATGGTATCCCTGAGTTATGGTCCTTTCTTCCCTGGTGCATTTTAGACATAGGCAGCTGCTGGGGTGTCAGAACTCCATTCCTTTGTATTGGTGGATTGTATTTCATTGTGGATCAAGGTGTAGCCTGCTTCTCCATTCATCTGATGTTCATAATTGTCTATATGGAGAGAGTGACTTCCTGTGTGTGTGTGTGTGTGTGTGTGTGTGTGTGTGTGTGTGTGTTTTACGGGGGCTTGAACTCAGGACATTATGCTCTCACCAGATTTTGTGCGTAAGGATGGCACTCCATTGTTGAGGCACAGCTCCACTTCTGGCTTTTCACAGTTAACTGGAGATAGGATTGCCTCTGATTTGTTGGCCCAGGCTGGTTTTCCCCTTTGATCCTCAGATTTCAGCCTCCTTGAGGGCTGGGATCTCAGCTGTGAGCTGCGGGTGCCTGGTTTGCCAGGGGCCCATGTTTAGAAGTTCTCTTTACAAAGCTTTTCTACTGAATGGGAGGATTGTTGACCTACATGTGTTGTGGCTGTTTGTTTCCCAGCAGAGGTCCTACATTTGTTGTGTAGTCTTCTCACTCCGCATTTGTGTTGTATTTTGCCACACAGGTGAAGCTGCCCGCCATCCACTCAAAATACCCCAGCAAAGCGGGGACGCCAACGGGCTCCAAAGACTCCGTGGGAAGCAGACTGTCCTTCCCTCCCATGTATGTTCCAGAGTGGCCTGAGCTGGCCAGGAGGCGAGCTGCTGCTCCCCTTCTTCCTTGAGTGACAGTCCCCACCCACAGCCTGCCCTCCCGGCCACCAGGCCTACCTGGCCCCCTTGCTCCAGGAGGAGGCCTCATCCTGTCCTTTTCCCCCAACACACACATCTGCCCCCCACTCCACACCTCCCCGCTGAAGAGAACCCTAAGGACTCCTTTATCTCCTTATGCACAGAATACTGGTTTAGTGCGAGAATAAATATCATGAATTGCCTAATTCTTCAGATAGCTTCTCATCTAATGGGCAATAAACAATGGTTACATTGTCATGAATGCCTTGAGAACACTGAGCTAGACTGAATGAGAGGGAGAAAACCAATAAAGAAAAATGATTGGCAGGTAGATGATGGATGGATAGATGGAAAGATAAATCCAGGGAGGGAGAACAGTATAGCTGTCTTGTATTTAAGACAGCTGTGCATCCAACTTATTACTTTGTTCCCTGAATACTGTTCTGTTTCTGATCTGTGTGTGTGTGTGTGTGTGTGTGTGTGTGTGTGTGTGTGTGTATGTGTGTGCATGTGCGCATCTCCATCTCTGGCTTTTTACTGGCTAATGGAGATGAGTCTAGAAGGTTTTTCTGCCTCTACTGGCTTTGAGTCTCAGGCCTCAGCTCTCAGCCTCCTGATTAGCCAGGATTGTAAGTGTAAGCCATTCGTACCCAGCTATCAAGGTTTGTGTTAATATTTAATATTCACTTTTATCTTTTTTGAGGCCTGGTCAAAAAACCAATTCACCAACAAACTTCTCCAAGCTTATCAGCAATGGCTATAGGGATGAGTGGTTGCAGCAACAGAGAACAGACGCGGACATGAAGACCTCAAAGACCTCCAGGGAATCCACATCCTCCCAGTCCACACAGGACTCGGAAGAGCCCAAGGATGCAGACGCAGCACAGGACCCAGAGGCTCCTGAAGGCTCTGAGAAAGCTCACGGTGAGGAGCACTCTGAATTGAGCCTCCCTTAACACAAGATTTTGCCTTTTCCTCTTTATCAGAAAGCAAAAGTCATGATCTTTGAGGCTTCTCATATTTGCTTGTCCAAAGTCTTGATACTTCATTTAGTACAAAGAATGTATCCAGCAATATCAGTTTTAGTCTTCTGCACAGAGTTCTTACCCTGCTGGACTTCCACAGACTTCCACAGAAGCAGTTGGGCCTATCTCCTCATACAGACTGCATTCAAACTTAAAATTGCTCCAGTATAAACATTTCTGAAGTTTGAATATGTTCCATTATAACTTTCTTTATATTAGATATTCAAGATAATACATTGGTATGTATTTATTTATGCAATCCCTGGGGCTTGAACTGAAGGCCTGGGTGCTGTTCTTGAGCTGCTTTTGCTCAACACCAGCACTGGGCCACTTGAGCCACAGTTCCACTTCTGGCTCTTCTCAATGCTAACTTACAGATAGGTCTCATGGACTTTTCTGCCCAAGCTGTCTTCAAACAGCAATCCCCAGGTCTCAGCCTCCTGAGTAGCTGGGGTTACAGGGATGAGGCACGAGGGCCAGTCACAGTATACATTTTTTTGGGTGCAGGGTAGAGAGTTACTAGAGTTTGAACTCAGGGCCTTGTACTCACAGGCAGATGCTTTACTACTTAAGTCACAACCTAGTCCTTTGTGCTTTAGCTAGTGTCTTTCCAATAGTGTTTTGAATTTTTGTATAGGGCTCTGCTGACCCCTCGTTCCTTCTGCCTATGCTTCTCTCTATTGGCATTACAGCCACCAGGCCTGGCTTGTTGGCCTCAAACCACCATCCTCTGGATCTCTGACTCCTGGGTAGCTGGGAGTATAGGCACATGCATATGTTTCATGTATGCATATATTTAGTGTTTAGTTTTTATAGTTGTATTAATTTCTGGACAACTTGTTTTACTCATGGGGCTTC